>NC_132797.1:21665000-22016250 GCF_048594095.1 Paramormyrops kingsleyae
CTAATGGTACAAATGCATTAAACAATATATTGCTTCTACTATGCACATCTAAATACAATAATATAAAAAATAATAACATGCACTATTTTCACCATTGCTCCTTTGGCTTTCAAAGAAGTAGTGACAAGAAAAATGTCAAATAGGGATATTTTTCTGAATCCTTGTGAATGTTTCAGTTTTCATCGTTTTTTCCGTACAGAAAATTTGGGAGTTGATGAATTACGTAATTCATTTGTTTTGATATAGATCACAATTCATCAAGTGAAATTTATTAATGGTGCTGACAAATTAAGATGATGAATTATAACTGTTTTTGCACAGATGTATAGCCTTTGACAGTTTCACCTAAATGTCTATTTTCATATCTGTCTGCTGTCAAATTGGTTAAAATCATCTTACAGTAGAAAGTACTGCTGTTCTAGCGTTCTAGGGAAATATATTTCTGTCATTTATTCTCCTAAGTTTCTCTTATTTATATAACGTGTGTGGTTATGTTTGTGTGTGTGTATGTGTGTGTGTGGTTTTTTTTTGGGGGGGGGGCTGGGTGGCTGAATTTTGCGTGATCACTGGTTATCCCTCCCCTCCCCTCCCCCCCCACCCCCACGTGCCAAACTTGCATAGTGCTGTGTGGTTTTCTAAATAGCCTATGACTATCGCCGTTCCAGTCATCAGATCATAACCAAAATGGAAACGTATGAAATATTATCAAGCTCATTCTGTGAAAGTGTCAAAACACATTGAATTCCCCTTAGGAGCAGCATGCTGCATTCCTCCAGTGGAGCTTCAAACGCAAGAATCAAGGCCAAAGCAAATTTCAGTCTGCAAAATCTGCCACCCCCCTACTTAAAATACATATCTGAGTAAATCGATATAGACACATCCCGTCCAGGGTGTAGCGCAGCCTTGTGGCCTTTGATGCTTAGGATTGGTTCCAGGTCCCCCGCCCCCACCGCCCCCGCCCCCCCGCCCCCACCGCCCTTGGGACCCTGGCCATGGAGGGATGGATGGATGGCTGAGTGCACAAAAAAATGACTCACATGTTGCAAACTATGCAGTATAACATTAAACTTCACATCATTCTGTAAATTAAAATGCATACTCAGTCTTTCTCACTATTTTCGAACAAGTAAAAATTGTGAATGCCAAAAAAATCCTTTTCAGTCAATTATAAAAAAGGTTACTTTAACAATCCATGAAATATAATTTACTTTTTATGGCTTTGGTTATTTAATTAGACAAGCAAGGAAAATGCCAGATTTTTACTTTTATTCTTAGAGCAAACTGGGACTCCTCTAAACAAATCCTGAAGCTTGCGTTGACAAATAGTACTATTTGGCATTTTGGGGAAACGTACGGTATTACAGTTGTTAAGCACAGGGCTGTATTTATTAGAGGTGCTTTGTGGAAATGGTGCAGTCAGTGTCACAGGGTGGGAGGAAGCCTGGATTCAAAGTACATGTCCCAGAGTCAGCAAGGAAACAGAATCTGGAATGAGGCCTGATATTTCAGCACGACGCAAACACACCTTAAACACAACCTGGAGTACTTACAGGGAAAGAAAAACACGATGAAGGCTTTGGAGTGGCGTCACACTCCTGAGATGCAAACATTATCGGAATATTTGGGAAGACATCGCGAACAGCTCTGCCAACAGGAACGGGAAATAAAAAACAATCAGAAAAATCTTGGGATGGGAATAGGAAATGTTTGGGAGCTGTTTTTTCATGTTGGAGAGCAGTGTGTGTGTGTGTGTGTGTGTGTATGTGTGTGTTTTGATGTTTTCACAGCACTTTTCAAAACGAAAGAGGAGATTGACTTATCCATGTGGCAGACAATGCGTGACATCGGGTGTGATCCTTTTTAAACATAAAACACATCTCCCTGTTTTGCCTGGGGATATCACACGTGTGCACAAGCAAGCAGTTCCTCAGAAGATTTAGCAGTAGATGCCAGCTACACGTATTTTTGTATCATAGGAAAAAGCTGGTTATCAGTTGCTCTTTAAGGATTTCCGCTATCTTTATGCCATTTCCATCTTTTTCTGGGTTGCCTTAAGAAAAGCAGTGTATCATCCCATGTGTAGGTTATTCATACATAGCAACAAGCTCACTCAAGCCTCCTTTTAGCCCTATTAACCACTGAATAAACTAAATTGCTTTTTTTTCATTTTGGCTTTTCTAAGTCCATGGCTTATCCAACATGATGACCTCTGAAAAAATGTCACAATGATTCTCCGAACAACTGTCCAAAATTATGCAAGATCCATACATTTCCAGAAGAATGTTCCCCGGTAAATATATATTCACACCCATTTGTTATATGTCTAATATTCTAAGAATAGCTAAAAATGGCAAAAATTGATTTGTTTTGTTGTTTGTGATGATTTTGTTGTGGGATGCATTAGTGAAGCTGGAAGTGATTTAGCGGTGAATTTTAAATCCAAGGAGTTTTATGATTAAACATTTTTTTATATTACCTTGCATGTGTTTTTTTTTTTTTTTTGGGGGGGGGGGGTGGTACAGTGGTTCACACTGTTCCTTCATGCCTCTAGGAGTGGGGGGTTCAAGTCCAAGCCCTGGCTCTACATGCATGGAGTTTGCGTGTTCTCCCTGTATCATCGTGGGG
Organism: Paramormyrops kingsleyae; assembly: GCF_048594095.1. Lineage (NCBI taxonomy): Eukaryota > Metazoa > Chordata > Actinopteri > Osteoglossiformes > Mormyridae > Paramormyrops > Paramormyrops kingsleyae. The sequence goes on from NC_132797.1 coordinate 21,667,626, forward strand.
TTTCCTCCAGGTACTCCACTTCCCCCACAAAGGCCAAAGACATACTAAGATGGACTGCATTTGCCAAACTCCCCATAGGTGTGAATATGAGTGTATACCATCCTGGGTTGTTCCCTGCCCTGTTGGGATAGGCTACAGACCCCTGTCACCCTGAATAGGACAATTGGATATAGAAAACAGATGGATGTGTGTTATTGGCACGCTCAGCAAATGACAAAATTAGTAGACAGTATTTAAGGCGAATCTCCAACAGTGAAAAGAAACATTCTACGGGGCAAATAAGTTTGGAGGTTCTTTCTCCAAAAAGAATGGACACTATCCCAACATCGTTCAAATGATCAACCCACAGTGCATGCATACTTTCTCAGATACTCCCTGGATTCACATTACTATGGCTACACATACTGAACCCTTAATGAATATTAAACACAATTACTACAATAGCCACTGTGGTATTTACACTAGTTTCACTTTACAGTCTGAATAACACAGAAGGTATAAAAGGATAAAGTTCCCTGGATGTTCCCAGTGGGAGGATAGAGCAGAGTGTCTTGAGGGAAGTCAAGGTCCTAGTTTCAAAGGGCAAGACAAGGAGGGTGTGCAAACCACAGCAGACCCAACCCCCCACCTGCACCAATTAGTGATGTAATGAGGTGTCTTTTGTTCAGATAAATAACCCAGCAGCCATGTGATTTACTGTCCATGGGCAATTTGCTAAAATTAAAACTTAATCATGCATACTGAGGGATGCGCTATGCATAATTTAACAGGGATGAGAAGGGCAGTAACACTACAGACAGAGGAGACAGGGTAAGGGAGTCAAACAAACACAAGGAATATATCTATTTATTTTGTCTTGGACTTTCTGTTCTTGGGCTAGATCATTCCTGATTAGAGCCTCAAAGTATACTAGCCTATCAGAGGACAATACAGTAGATGATAATGGCTATAGGGTAACATATGATATTTTGGTTTTTCTCTGAGTTTCAGTGTTACCACAATCTGAGATTGAGGTCATCCTTCACCACCTCATAATTTGCCCTGAAGACCAGTGATGAGGGTCTGCTACTTGAAAGAAGCGTGCAACACTGAGCCAGAGTTTTACATACTGCTTTACCATAATCCAAGCATCCTTCTTCCAACTTCTTATCCTGATCTGACTTTTGTGGCATTAATCATAATGTAAAATGCTTTTAGTCTTTAGTGGCTCACTGGGTGGCAGTGTTTCCTCATAACCCAATGGTTGTGAGTTTGAATCCCACCTGCACTCTGTGTTTGGAGTTATGGCGGTTTTCTTGTGATGCCACATGCCATTTACAGTAGTGTCCCTACATTGCCCGTAGTGATTGCTTGTGCCCTGTGATCGACATCTATTCCCTTTCTTGTGTTTCCCAGGATAATATTCAGGTTCACTGTGACTCTGTGTTGGATAAGCAGAACATGGAAGAAAAATATTAAATGCTATACTATAAATATTTACATTGGTGTGGCGTGTGCAGGCGTAGGCACGGACCGGGGAAGCAGGAACAGGGAAAAGTGAAATCGAGGAATGAGGGATTTATGTGTCACACAGACTGAGGAGAACGCCACAATGTTACATTACAACGTTAATGACCAGACTGGGGAAAACATACCAAACGCAGACTTAAATACATTGGACTAATTAACCACAATGAGAAACAGCTGGTAAACACGGGGAATCCACACGGGGTAGATGAGGGGGCGTGGCACACGGGAGGATCGGACGAGTGGGGCAGGACAGGCGTCAGAAACAAAGAGTAAGTAGTTGAAGTATGCAAACTGTATCAGGGAATACTATTATTTAATGGGGTGTGATAACCTCAGCATATTACCACATACCTGATGCTTTAGCTGGCTGAAAAATTAATATATAAGGTTTCTTGAATAATTTCATGGAAATATACTTTTTTGCATGTTATTAATTATTTAAGCCTTTATTTATTTAGTAATTGAATAATGATATTATTCAGAAAATATATGCTCTTAAATTCATATATTTTTTCAGTAGAATATGATTTGTTGGTAGTGTTTCGTGTTTGACGTGGACACAGAGAAAGCATAACCACATAGCCAGCTGAATGTAAATGACAATGTAACCAGCCAGCCAGGTACGTAGCTCTGAATAGAAACTGATCAGGCTCTTTAGTGACTTTAAGGTAATGGGTAATCAATAATGTCAGAATTTACCGAAGGACAAGCATTCAGATAAATAGGTGCATGTCTAAAGGCACATGCAAACATCGCAAGAGAAGCTAAGAGTGCAGTTTATTTTTTTTAGCTCAGGAAATTGAACTTCACATTTACAGAAAAGCATTACGGCCACCTAAAAGAAAAAAAAATTATAAAATAAGTACTTGAAGTAAACATTTGAGCAAGTCCAAAATTTTGAGCTCCTCCGAGCAGATGTGTGGAATGAACCCAGAAGGCAGCTGAATGTGAGGCGTCTGTATGATGCAAGGCGATTCACCTACGGATATCTCACAGTCACTCACAGGACCTCCTACGGTCTCACAGTCACTCACAGGACCTCCTACGGATATCTCACAGTCACTCACAGGACCTCCTACGGATATCTCACAGTCACTCACAGGACCTCCTACGGATATCTCACAGTCACTCACAGGACCGCCTACGGATATCTCACAGTCACTCACAGGACCTCCTACAGATATCTCACAGTCACTCACAGGTTTCTACAATTTCACTTTTGACTTTTTTCTAGAAAGATTATTTCAATTTTGATATCAAAACTTTCAATTTTAGTCTCAATTTATCTTTCCTTTTAAGGGGGCCCTAGTACTCTTCCGTACAAATTGCAGTGTTTATTCTTTCCTGTCTTACATTTACAGTAGGTCACCTTAATCCATTCACAGAATTAAAACATAGCTTTTATAACCATGCTTATGTAAAGCTTCAGGGGGTATACTAACTGTCACTATCACTTTAATTTACAAGATTAGCATTCAGTTATGCTCCTAATTCCATGTATTTATTTTCCCAACACTTTACACTTAAAGTATTAGAGAACAAGCTCTACATTTACATTTTATTTACTGTACTTAGCAGATGCTTTTATCCAGAGCAACATTCACTATGATCAATCTGGGTCTGCTGAGTCTCTACGTGGGCTAAACCTCAGTGCCTGCGATCGGAAGGTCACCGGTTTGAGCCCTGGCCTTAGCACAATGGTCACATGTCTGTGCTCTTGATCAAGCTCCCTAACCCCCATCTGCAGGGGTGCTGCATGCTGGCTGGCCCTGTGCTGCCACCCCAAAACTTGCTTTCATTTGAATGTCTCTCTGTGTGTCTTACGCCGACCAAGATGCGGTGGATGAAGAGAAGCGTCCCAATGTACTTGTGCGAATAGCAAATAAAGAGTCTTTTTTTTTGCAGGGTTGGCCAGTCCCTGAAGCAATTGGGAGTTAAGGGCTTTACTCAAGGGCCCAACAGTAAAATCACTTTGCTGAAACTGGGATTTGAATTGGAGACCTTCTGATCACGGGCACAGCCTCCTAACCTGCATTGCCAGTCACCACTCACCTGCCAATCTGTAGCGATCGGACTGTGTGAATGAATGTTCTCCTACATGGCAGATTACAAGTATATAACTGTGTATGATGATTCTTCACTATTGCCAGTGCCAGATGCACAACGAGCACCTTGTCTATATTGGGGTTTACTTTTATTTTGCAAGGCATTTGTGTGCTTTCCCCACTTTCAGCCAGGGGGTCATGGAGGAGCATTGTCATGTCGATGTCTCGTGGCATAAAAATCGCAGCCCTTACGGTTGTTTCGGTGTAGAGCGAACAGCAGGCCAGCTGCAACTCGTGTGATAATGACTGTTCCATGTAGGCTGTTAGCCTTTTGTTCAGCTCCTTTATTTGGCTCTTAAATTACCATGACATTTTTGACACGGTCGCAGAACTTGGAGAACAAATTGGACGCAGTGTAAACAATTCAGCTTGGACCCCTGCTAGTGAGTTCTTTAGGTTTTATCTCCTGCAAAGAATTAAAATGAGACAAGGGGATGTGTTGCTTTTACAGAATAAAATTTTGAAATTTGTTTTATAACTGCAGTTTAAATTATAATATGTTTTAAACAGGGTTGGGGTGGTTAAAGCACCGCATTTCCCTGTCACATTGTACATATGACAACTTAGCTTAGCATGCCCAGATGCTAATATTGTACCTTGTTTTTCCAGCTACACTCTATGCTTATTATATTACACTAGTGAGGAAAAGAGGAAAAAATGAAGGAAATCTGGCTGTTAGAGGCTTGCTGTGGTTCTTAAAAGCTCATTTTTTGCTCGTTATGTTGTTACAGCATTCTGTTCCCTATCAATCAATATAAAGTGGATGTGTATTCCTTTCTGTAGTAATGCTTTTTTTGTCGACTGTTGTGAGGTACAGTGAGTTCTTCAGCTGTCTACATCCACAATGCTGTTGTACCTGGCTACTCAGGATGTAATGTTCTCAAGTGTTAGTCATGTACTTCTCCCATGCTTGTTTATCATTAATCAACCATGACAGTTCATGTATTCCATTCAGGCACTATATTAGTAAACACATACCTAATTAGTTAATAATGGTAAGACTTCACTGGAAGGGGCAAATATAATATAGGTTTCCCCATGAGATACTTGAACTGTCATGATTTATTAATGATGAATCAACATAGGATCAGTACATAACAAACACTTAGCTACTGGTTAATTAATGCATTAAGTAAGCATGTACTACTACATTATTCATGGCCCCTCAAGTAACATTGAATATACATATATAGACGCTCCTCTACTTAGGAACTTTCAACTTACGAACTTGCAGACGAACAAAGAGGACTGTAAGTCCAAATTGTTTTCATTGGGCTCCCGTTTCCTGTCCGCAACATAATTTTTTTTCTGCCCGCTACTCCCGCAACGCAGCAGCGTAGCATGCGAACTCCCAGCATCCTAGTTCTTAGTATTTGCATATATCGTTAAAATGATGTTGAATAACGACTTACGAACATTTCAAGTTATGAACGGCCGTTTGGAACATATCTTATTCGTAAGTAGAGGAGCGTCTGTACTGCGAAAGAGACAAGGTGCAAAGACAACACTCAGTGCAGACAAGTAAGCATGGTACAAATTATTAAGCACACAAATAGAATCCTGAAAAATCGAATAATATAGGATCACAGTCGTGATATGTCTCCTTCAGTAGCTCAGTTGATAGAGTGGAGGACTATACTGAAATGTTAGTTGACATAGTTAGGTTGCTGGTTTGAACCCAGCTTGAACACAATTTTGAATACAGTAGTACCTCAGAACTTGAATTTAATCCGTTCAGAACTCCGGATCGAATCCTAAAAAGTTCAAGTTGTGATTGAATTTTCCCCGTAAGAAATAATTGGTTCCTGGCCCCAAAAAATGACACCTAAATATGTATTTTTTAGCATTTAAACACAAAATGAACCGGATAAAACAAGAAGAGCATATACTGTACTAAACACATCTAAGCACATTTATCAAAACAGTCATTTGTAAAGTAAGAAAATAAATGTATCCAAACAATGTGTCCTGGTCCGCTCTTTCCGTGTGCCACGCCCCCTCGTTAACCCCGTGTGGAATCCCCGTGTGATCAGCTGTTTCTGCTTGTTGTCATTAGTCCTCTGTATTTCGTCCGTCTTTCAGTTTGTTTCCCCAGTCCGGTCATTGTATTGTCCGTCTGCGTTTTGCCTGCCTTACCTGTAATTAAACCCCGTATTCCCCGATACCCTGACGTCTGCGCCTTTGTCCCCGCTGGACAATATTATTATAATTAAATGTATTTATGGTTTATTATAAATATTAAAATAATTAATAAGAAATCTTTATTTTTAAATGTATTTTATTTTATTATAATAATTACTGTTACTGTCTATCATTGTCTAAATGTATTTTTACTGTCTAAATATATGTATTCAGCTAGTGTAAACATGCATGGTGTTATCACAGCGAATGCGCGGCTGAGACTGAAGCGTTACCCTTTGTTTCCGCTGAGACTCATTTCCTTGCGCTTACAAGTTATCTTAGGTCGGCGTTCTTGGTTTGACTTCTGAGATTCAGATCGAGCTCTAGGTAATTTTTTTTCGAACTGGTTGGTTCGACTTTTAAGAAATTCGAGTTCTAATGAATTCGAGAACTGAGGTACCACTGTAATTAAAAGTGGAGATTCGCGTGGATTAGGATGCTGTGCTTGTGATTGGAAGGATTCTAATTTGAATCGCAGAATCTGTAGAGTGATTTCAACCTTGCCCCCCTGAGAAAAGCCCTTTACCACAAACTGCTCCAGGCACCGGCTCACCTTGCTTTCTCAGTTGTACATTGTGTACTATTCCTGCATCTGTATTGGAACACGGTGAATGGAGAATGCTGAATAGACGGCCACATAGCAAATGGGATTTATTTACATTACATTTATTTTAGCAAATGTTTTCAGTCAAAGCTATATACATAGAAGGCAGGGTCAACCACTCCCTGGAGCAATTGGGGTTAAGAGCCTTGCTCAAGTGCCCAATGATGACATCACTCTGCCACCAATGGGATTTGAAATGGTTATAATGATGACCTTCTGCTCATCAGTATGGAATTCTAAACTGCATAGCCACACAATATTCATGCAGGCTAGAGAAAAAAAATACTATAGTATTAAGTGGTAGCATATGTAGGTTTTTAATATATAATGAACAGGTTGTTTACGTATGAATTAACTTATTATGTATGCATCTGACTGTTATATATGTTACCTCATATATTTGTATAGCATGTGCATAATGGTGTTGCCTCTCAGGCTTTTTATCTGTTAGGCCATTTAGCTATTATCTGTCACCATTTAAAGCATAACACCAGCCTATTATTCCAACAAAGACTCCCATAACTATATAAGCTATGGAAAAGTAAACATGGGGATAGAGAAGGCATATTCAGAAAATATGTCCAAGGCCTAGGAAATATAATTCATTACATTATGGATTTTAGCCAGAACACCTGAGTTTGTAAACAGTATGAGACCAAGGGCGCAACATTAGCTTAGAGCAGTAAGTCCTAATCCAGTCCTCGGGGACTCGCAGACCATCCACATTTTTGCTCCAGGAGCTGTGAGAGAGCAAAAATGTGGACTGTCCAGCAGGGAGCTGGAAGGGAGCAAAAATGTGGACCATCTCTGGGTCCACAAGAAGAGAACTGGGAAACACTGGCTTAGAATGTAACAGCTACTGCATATGCAAGAAACTGCTGTCAGAGGCAGTTAGAAAGTTCTAGCATTATTGCAGCGCAGATTTTTCCAGCAAGCCATGTAAGGGAATTAGGAGGCCCCTGTGCAGATGTTGTGGGGTAAGCTTACCTGCTGAGGGAGAAGTTGGCATTAACCTCGAAAACAAGCAACTCCCAGGCCAGCTGTATCAGCTCTATCATCATCATCATCTTCTTCACCTTTCTAATGCATGTCATTGACCTGCCGTAGGTGCTACATGTCAGCGAGGACCTTAACAGTAATAGAAGCGCCTGAACATGCTGTCATGAAGATTTGCACAGTGAGCACTGCTGATGTGGCATGTGAAAAGGCCCCCAAACACACAACTACTGCTGTAACTTCAGCTGAATGTTGTTGTAGCCTCTGGCTGCGCAATCGGTGACTCCTGCACACGTTAAAATCACTGTGCCATATTTGTTTACCTGAAGTTTTCGTTAACACCTTACTTAAGGCCTTGTTTTTAGTAATTTATAAAGACATAACAAATAATAATGCATTGATAAAGCCAATAATATTTATCAAAAGGCTTAACACATAATACCCATGTGCATTATGCCTTATGACTGCCTTGTGAAGTTCTTCTCTATAATGCACTATAGATACCTTTATAATGCAGTACAAAGCATCTTTAATGCATTTTAATTTCCATATACAGTAAGTAAACTTAGGGATAGAGTAGACACATTCAGAAAACATATTCATGTTTACTTTCCTGCATTTCTGAGCGAAATACCAACTTTTTACTCAAATGCATTCTGCAAGAGGCCATTGTTACTCACTCAATTAAAAAGTACTGTTTTCAAAAACCATGCAGCACACTTGAGTGTAGGGCTGCACAATTCTGGGTAAAATATGAATCATATTTTATTGTTTTTTTTCCAGAATCAAAATTGTGATTTTCTCTCACAGTTTTTGAACAAACTATTTCTTTCTTTCATTCTTCTTCTTCTTCTTCTTCTTCTTCTTCTTATTATTATTATTATTATTAAGTACATATCTTAATGAAGATGGAACAAATAATATGTAGGGATGTGCAATATATATTGGTTCGTATACTGATATTTAAACTTTATCACTATTCAAAGTTAGCAGCACCAGGGTTAAAGACACATCTCCACTGAAATTGTGGAGATGATTGCATTTGACAATCAGCCTTTTTACTGTAAAATTTATCTCAAATTACACTGCAAACACTGTATAAACCTGCATGAGACAGGCTGTTATACAGAGAGATGTGCACATTATAACAGCACCATTATGTATAAGTACTACACTCTCCTCAGTTACCTCTTTGTTTGTGTGCAGGCTTTGGCTAAATTCATCTGGACATCCTAGTGCGTATGACTTTGTCGGCTATGATCACAATGATATCTGCCAAGAGATGCATTTTGTGTGTATTGTGAACTCTGCATTGTGAAAATGAAATTTATCATACTGGCCTGGGAAGTTTTCATTAAGCTTCACTGTTACTGTGCTTTGACTACATCATTATGCATTTATTTATTTACAAACTAAACATACTGTACTGCTTGTCCATCTTCTTAAGGTGAAATGATTATGGTGTGGATTTCTATGGCCCTGACTACTGTCTTTCCTGCCGAAGTATCTTCTGCCTCTTGTTGATATCCTCGATTGTCTTCTCTGAAGGAGTGCCTCTTTCAGTGAATACTATTGACCTTGATCTTCTTCTTAGTACAAGCTTAACCATGATCTTTCTTTGAAGGACTATTTCATGTTCACAGCTTCATCTTCCTGCATGTGGTGCCTTACAAAGGCCATGAAGGTATTGTGCGTACGAAACACCTCAAAGAATGTCAATGTACCAAAGAGTTCAATCCCATATCTTTATGCCAGCTCTGTCAAACATCTGGTGTAGCTGTTGAGGCTTCTGCTAGCTTTATATATCATTCTCACTGTGTGCTCAATCATTCTTCAGTCAACACTTCAGAAATGCACAGCTGTTGATGTCTTTCATGTCTACCATGGTTGCCTTACTCCACTGGGGGGGGGGGGGGGGGGTATCACCGTGAGTGAAAGTTCATACATAACCAAACATTGTTCCACATTTACATGCCAGGAAAAATGAGGACGCTACATTTTGCCAGCAGTGTTCTCTATGTCAGAAAAAGTTGAAAGTATACAGCTCTTCGAAGCTAGGTGCTCTAACACCCATCTGTTTATGGAAAGGGGACAGAGGCATGAATTCTTGCATTTGTGGATATCTGTGATGCCAGTTAAAACCCAGCAACACAGATTTCCACAAGAGCAGAACTCCTTCAGTTTCTAACTACATCCCTTCACTCCCTTGTCTCACGGATGTTGAGATACACCTCAGTAAGACAGCTTTAGGACCACTTTGGGACAAGATAGGTAGTTTCACCAAGTCCTGCCGTGACACAGTGGTGTACGATATCTTATTTTTTACTAGGCATATTGCTTGTTTTACTACTGATTATTTTTATTAGTTTTTTTCTGTTAGTCCTTTCTGACAGCTTCTGCTCAAAGCGTCATAATTTAGGGTTAGGGTTAGGTTTTGAATTCTGTTCTTGGCAGTATAGTCACATGTCCATTGGTCTCCTCAAAGTGCTCCAAGGGCGGCAGGTTACACCTGCACTCTGATCTAAAGCTTCACTCTCATTTGTATATACACTCACCTAAAGGATTATTAGGAACACCTGTTCAATTTCTCATTAATGCAATTATCTAATCAACCAATCACATGGCAGTTGATTCAATGCATTTAGGGGTGTGGTCCTGGTCAAGACAATCTCCTGAACTCCAAACTGAATGTCAGAATGGGAAAGAAAGGTGACTTAAGCAATTTTGAGCGTGGCATGGTTGTTGGTGCCAGACAGGCCAGTCTGAGTATTTCACAATCTGCTCAGTTACTGGGATTTTCACGCACAACCATTTCTAGGGTTTACAAAGAATGGTGTGCAAAGGGAAAAACATCCAGTATGCGGCAGTCCTGTGGGCGAAAATGCCTTGTTGATGCTAGAGGTCAGAGGAGAATGGGCCGACTGATTCAAGCTGATAGAAGAGCAACTTTGACTGAAATAACCACTCGTTACAACCGAGGTATGCAGCAAAGCATTTGTGAAGCCACAACACGCACAACCTTCAGGCGGATGGGCTACAGCAGCAGAAGACCCCACCGGGTACCACTCATCTCCACTACAAATAGGAAAAAGAGGCTACAATTTGCACGAGCTCACCAAAATTGGACAGTTGAAGACTTGAAAAATGTTGCCTGGTCTGATGAGTCTCGATTTCTGTTGAGACATTCAAATGGTAGAGTCAGAATTTGGCGAAACAGAATGAGAACATGGATCCATCATGCCTTGTTACCACTGTGCAGGCTGGTGGTGGTGGTGTAATGGTTTGGGGGATGTTTTCTTGGCACACTTTAGGCCCCTTAGTGCCAATTGGGCATCGTTTAAATGCCACGGCCTACCTGAGCATTGTTTCTGACCATGTCCATCCCTTTATGACCACCATGTACCCATCCTCTGATGGCTACTTCCAGCAGGATAATGCACCATGTCACAAAGCTCGAATCATTTCAAATTGGTTTCTTGAACATGACAATGAGTTCACTGTACTACAATGGCCCCCACAGTCACCAGATCTCAACCCAATAGAGCATCTTTGGGATGTGGTGGAACGGGAGCTTCGTGCCCTGGATGTGCATCCCACAAATCTCCATCAACTGCAAGATGCTATTCTATCAATATGGGCCAACATTTCTAAAGAATGCTTTCAGCACCTTGTTGAATCAATGCCACGTAGAATTAAGGCAGTTCTGAAGGCGAAAGGGGGTCAAACACCGTATTAGTATGGTTTTCCTAATAATCCTTTAGGTGAGTGTATATATGTGTGTGTGTGTGGATTAGGTTATATAGCATCTGAATTGTGCTATATAAATGCACTTGTCTTGCCTTTTCCCGAAGGCTTGGAATGTGTGTATATTTTTCCATGTGCTTTTGAAAAAAGGTTATTTACCGTTTAAATCTGGCCAAAGCAATTAATTTAGTTTATATTTGGAATTGTTTTTGAATACTAATCTATGATCTCTACTTAATTTAGCATTGTTCTGATTATTAATAGGTGTCTGTTACTTTCAACTGAACCCGCATGATGCCCCACAGGATTGGCTTATGGCTGAGTAAGCAATATCCATGAACACAATGTGAAACCAGCTTTGCCTTGGGTAAAGTACTACAAGGCGGCTACAAACTACTGTACAGTATATAAACGTTTAGTAAATCTAACCTAATTGCAGCATATCTGGTTGATTCATGCAGAGGTTGCATGGTTACTCAGCATGTTTGATCAACTCAACTCAGGGACTGATACAGTTTCAGCATGTCTCATTAATTCATCTCAGAGGCTGTAAACCAATACCTTGTTTGATCAGTTCAGCTCAGGCACTGATACAATTTCAGCATGTCTAACAAATTAAACTCAGAGGCTGTAAGCCAATAGTCAGCATGTTTGATTAATTAAGCTTGGGGACTGAATGAATAGACCAATCATTGAAGAGATACTATAACTATTCTTTTCTTGAGTATAAGGCAATGGGTCACCGTACAGCCAGATCCCAGGACTTACTAACCAGCAGGAATTTTAACAATAGAGTTGTTATGTTTCTTTTACACCAAGGGGGGCAAACCCTTTAACATGGCAAGGTTTCCTTAACTTTCCAAATCTTTATAATGATATGCTGCTTTAACACTGAGATCATTGTACCACTCACAATGAGATTGAGAACAAGCATGAATATTACACCAACTATATTTACATTAAATGTTTCTCACATATAAATGGACTATGTGTGTTGTGGGACAGAGGACAAATTGGCAAGAGGAGAGGGAGAGAGGAAAGGATGGGTCTCTGATCAGAAGGTGTCTGAGGGGGTATCTGTGGGACGTTCCTTGCTCGGAGGGGGTTGACTGTGAACCACCTGATGTACCAGAGTGAGTTTGTGAGCCCAGTCTCGTTAGAGCTGGCTAGAACATTCCTCCCTGGGGTAGGAAACATCACCAAGCCATAAGGATCCAGGATCAGAGATTCCTGTGGGGCCAGCAGTCTTCCAGTCATTCTGGAGAACACTGATCAGAAAGTTCACCAGTAAGCCCAGCATCCTGATCAGTCACAACTGGAGTTTCTAGTGATGTTCTGCTCCATTCCCTTTCCAGTGAGCGGAGAGTCCTGTGGCATCTCTTCAAAAGACATTTCTGAAGCAGACAACACTTTCTGAAAAACTCTGATTAAATGATTTGTCCTGTTAACAAGGCAAAAGGTTGCAATTAGTGTTGCTAGATTTCCTGGCAATCACACTGAAATGGTAACATTCTCTTTATTGATATTACCATATTGTCATGCGTCAGGAGCAGGTGAGCCGGGAAGTAGGCAAGATGAGCCGGACGAACGGGTAAACAGGGTTTTAATTGACACGAGAAGGCAGACATTCACTAACACGCAGAACAATACAATGATGGATCTGGGGAAGACTGACTGAGACTCGGACTAAATACATGAGACAAGGCAAAAGGAATAGGTAACAGGTGATGACAATCTGGTTTCGACAGGAGGTAATGAGGGGGCGTGGCACACACGAGGATCGTTTGGAGCTGAACGTGACACATATACTGTGTGCTTTTAATTTTGTATTCTTTATTGTAATTAAGAAACCAAACATTGTGGTCAAACAGCAGTTTTAGTAGCCATAGGCAATTGTTAATTTGAAATTGGTTGTTAGCTGGTAAATTACAAGAGGCTGACTATTAATTCTGCACAGACTCTGTGTGATTTCAGAGTTATTCAGTTATTTTTTGAAATATCTGTGAATTATTGCTTGGTCATTTTGATAGGAACTTTTATATTAAAATATCTTCAAGCGATGATCACATTATTGATTTTAGTGTACTAATGTTCCATCTAGTTTATTCTCCACCTTCCCCGATTCTTGATCATTTAAGCTTTATTTATTTATTCTTTTTAAACAAGAAGGGATTTGATCATTTCAATGAAATGCATTTTCTTCCATTGATTTTAATTGTGAGTTGGACAAGACGTCAGTCTCAGGAGAATACAGTGTTACATGCATATCCTATAAATAAGATTCATATTGACATTGAAGCAGGAGTGGATCCGGTAACAGTTGTATCTTCTGGGAGTTGGGAGGAATCAAGCAATTCTTCTAAAATTAGCATGTTTAGTCATTTTCTCAATGTAATTTACACAGGATGTACAACCGCTGTTGTTCCGCTGCAGTGTCATGCGAGGTTTAATGGGTAGGAAGGGCTTTCTTAATGTTGGGTGTGGGCCCTGGAACCATTCAGAGATCTAGCAGAAAAAAAAGAACCCGCTCTGAAGTAATAACCCTTCTACGTAGAGGACTAGTTAGCTGGTTAACCGCAATCACCTTTTCATTAGAATGGTAAGTGCATGTATAACCTTTTTATGGTATAATATAGTATAAAAATATCATGTCCCTTTGAGAAGTTCCATAATTGATGAAGAGTCTGGCTCCAATGAACCGAACTTTCTGTGAAAAATGGTCAAGGGTAAGGAAGAAAACTGCCAGAGGTATTATTAGTTACCTTCAGGGCCTACAGAGCTCAGACTGAGCACCTAATGACCAACACTCTTGAGTGGAGGGGATTCATGTTGGAGGAACTGGAAGAAGGATGCCCTTTCATCACCTTACATTGCATTACGTTCCGCTTTAGTACATAGGGTACTAGTTGCTCTACAGTCTGTTAAGGAAACTGTTGTGTGGTTGAAGACAGTGGGCTACTTTAACAGAACAGTGCTGCTTAGCAAGTAAAGCTGATGGATGGATGGATGGATAGATAGATAGATGATAGGCCATGGAAGAATCCATGTACACTCTCAGGTAAAGGTTAAAATTTGTACCTTTTCTTGTCACTGGGGCTGTACCCTCAAAGGTCTGCAAATTGTACCCTTAGCAGTAGGTAAATGTTCCTTTTAAGGTACAGAAATGGACTCTGAGGAACATTTCTGTACCATTAATGGTACATTATTGCTGTTTGTACCTTTAGAATGTTCCTCAGAGTCATTTCTATACTTTAAGAGGTACAATTACTCGGGTACAGCCCCAGTGACAAGCAAAGCTACAATTTTGTACCCTTTTTTCTGAGTGTGGGGTAATAAAAAAACAGCAATATGCAAATCTTTTTTAAAATTAATTAAACAAAGGGCTGTCCGGCAGATATTTGGCTTATATTGATAGTTTTGGGAGATTATGATTAATTCTGCAGTTTCTAAAATAAAATACATCCATAACAGGCTCTATGTGTGCAGTATTTCTGTACTATTACTTCTACAAAGAAGTAATTTTATTAGTCTAGTCTTTAATTTCCACTTGCATGCAACTCTCTTCCTAAATGTAATTATAATATATTTAGATTACTCTATTTAGGTAACTTCAGGTAAATGGCTCAGAAATTGTTGTACAGTATCAGTATTTCAATGACTAAATGTTTTGAAACATGAAAAAAGTCATAGTAGCAGCAAGCCAACTGTGCTAATTAGCTGGACCATCAAATTTTGACACAGAGGCTTGGCATAGATACATGAAGATGAAGCCAATTTGAGATCATTTAGAGCATTACATTGTAGCACTGTAAGCCATAACATTGATTAGTGTTAATGGATACAGTATATCTGCTTGCAGGGAGCTTACTGTTTTATCCTTGACTAAGGTATTTAACCTTAGATGTACTAATAAAACATTAGACAAGGAAACAATTGGGTAATAAATGTAAAAGTCTGTGAAAAAACAGAATTTTAGCAATTATTTTTTAACATATTGACCGTGAATACCATTGTATTTAAAGTCCACTTTTCATTTTCGGATTGCTCACATGATGACCATCTTTATTCTTTGTAACAGTTGTAATATCTTGTTCTTTTTTATACCCTTTTGCTGGCCTTTGCTGGTTATTAATCTGATTGTTCCTTTCCTGCACATCATTATTTAAAAAAGGGTTTTCCCTTGAGACATCTGTGTAGTGATCCCGTTAATGGGTTTGATTTGATCCTGTAGTGTGTATCACACTTCTACATTCTCTTTTTCGATCTGAAAAATCAATGAGTGATGCCAGAAAATCATAGGCACTCAGACCGTACAGGAATCTGACTGGGAGAGAAACCTAAAAATGTGAAAGAGATAAATTTATACTACCTGCAGCAGAGAAAGGGTCTATCTAATTATAATTAACAAATACTTTGATTGATTAATTCAATTAGCCTATCATAGTGTGGTCAGTGGTGATCTGGAACCTATCGTGACAGGTAATGGATTAAAGGTGGGACTGCCTCCTGGGTATAAATCAGAGTAGGAACATGTTTAGGTTTATGAAGTGGTTCTCAGTCCTGTTCCTGGCACCCCTCTGAAGAATTTTTTTCATTCTAACCCTACAATAATCAGTCTTATATGCTCCTTAATAGGCTAATAATGAATGTGGCAGGTGAAAAGCTGTGTAGGTTGGAATGAAAACATTCTGGCAGAGGGAGCATCAGGAACAGGATTGAGAACCACTGGGTTAATGAAAGAAGTAGATCATGTTGGAGACAAATTTAAGGCAGAAGCATGTGAAAGATTCACCCCTTTTTACTGTTCTGGAGGAAGTGACCCAAATGAAACTGCATAAAGTTACTGAGGCACGTGGCTGTGGAAAAGTTTTTTGCCTCCGTTTCTGATTTTCTTAGTCAGATAGACTCAGATATTTACCAGAGATGTTCATTTTAGTACTGTGCTGGATGGGGCCAAGGAGAGGGTTCACCCTGTATGGCATGCCAGTAAGTAAATGCTCCCACAGAAGGGGAGCAGATTGGATGTCAAATGAAATGTCATCTCTGTCCAAGTTTCACTAACATAAACCTTCACCGTTAAGAGCCAGGTACAGTAGGTAGAATAGGTTCCTAGGGACATTTCATGCTTTACTCGAAAGAAATCCGTGAAAACCTCTGGAGAGTTGTTGAAGCCTATTGGTCAGTAAAGGATTAAAAACATATTTCGTAGGCTCTGAAACTCAAACACACCACAACCCTTTAAATGGTTCCGCATGGATAGAAGGATAGATTGATCTCAACCATACAATAATCAGAGTCAAACTCACCCAATGGAGAAAGTTTTGACCAGTAAAGAAACCATGAGAGCTCCACCTCGACAACTCTAAATACTCTAGGCAGAATTATCTGTGGGGTGATGGATTTAACTGGAACTTTTTGGACAACATATGCCGTATGATGTCTGCCAAATACCAAACACAGCATTTCAGAGGTGAGCCTCCTACCTGGGGGTCAAGATTGGTGATGATGTAACAGTCTGGAGATGCTGCTTTCGGACAACTTGCTGCTTTCGGACAACTTGCCATCATTGACGGAACCTTACTGTGAGCCATTCTGCTGTGTCAGGATGCTGTAAATGTCAGGCTACTCATCTGTCTCTGAATATCGATTCATTGATATTCTCCATGGCAATGCATAGCACTCAGACGTAGAGGGAAAGGGGCAGAGGGTATGACTGCTGCATGATGATATACAGCAATATGTTCAGTAACAGCATCAGGGCGTTGTAAAGTAAATTAGATTAAAATTAAGACTATGATAACGTATAGTATGTTAAATATTAAATATTGTGAATGACGGGGCATCTGTAACAGTAGCTGTCAGATTGTGGCATAAACTTAAAGTCTTCGACCTCAAGTTCTTCATGCCAGCGGTCCATGTCTTGTGCGATTGGAGAGTGTGAACTGGATTATGTACATTAATCAGGCATGATAAATCAATAAGGATGTGACCTTCAATTTTTGTATGAATTATTTTTAAGTATGTCCTAAATGCACAACTCATGTGATGTGATTGTCTCCTTATGTGATTTTCAGCTTCTGGTTGTAGTTATTGCAGAAACAGCAGGTTAAATTTGCTTTTGGGCAGAGAGGGTGACTTCTGTGACTCCTGACACTAGGGAATTGCAGTAGTCTGTTCTGCTGCGGACAGATGTTTGTATTCAATTCTGGATGTTGAATAGTCAAAAATAGTCTGAGTCTGAAAATATTTCTGAGCTGCCTGGAGCAGGCAGAATGTCTTGAGTAAGGATATCGGTCTATGTCAAACATATCACACCTAAGCTTACTCTGCAAACCAGAAGTTTAAGTCCCGAGAGTTAAAAACTGAGAGCAAGGTATTCCCGTCAAAGTCAAAGTATCAGAATGCAGAAAGCATGGTATTGTCGTGCTGATTAGTTTCATGTGTACTTTTTTATGAAAAACATATGGTATTGGTGTCTTGTGTTCTATTTTAGTGGGTAACACTGAATAGTCTGGATGCTTGGTGAACACAGCCAAGTTTTGGTTGTTAATACAAAAGAGGTGAATATTTAGATTTTTCTTAATTTTGAAATCATGGAGACAGGAAATAATGTGTAAAATAGTTTATATGGCTTTAAATTTAAGAAATGACGGTGAAAATATGTCTGAATTTTATGGACATAAAACCTAGTTTTCAAGGGAAAAAAACGATTTTTCTAGCCCAAAATAAATGTCCATGACAGACATAAGTAGACGCAGACAGAACACACTGACACACAAACACAATTCACACACATCCACATGCAGAAATCCCTGGATTTATCACCCAATCCCACACACCTCGGCGGCACACTGACTGGTTTTCTAATTTCATAGGCCACCGGGGTAGAACAGGCATGTGTTTGTCCAAATCCACACAGCAGGACGGACCCGTCTTTGCACAACTTTCTCTGTAGCAACTTATCAGATGCCAAGAGTCTGAGCTTCGTGGATTTGGGGGGGGGGGGGGGACTGAGGAAAGATCTCAAAACATGTCAGACCGAAAGGGGGTGGGAGAAAAAACGGGTTTGATACTTCTGTGATTATAGGCCAGAGTGAAAACAAAACCATTGATTGTATTTATCCATATCAGTGAATTTATATACCTAATTTTTGAAATGTACTTTTCTGTTTAATTTCTTAGTTGGGTATAAATAGCCATTTCATGAACGTATTGGCACCATTTATCAGAAAATCCAGAAAAGGACTATCTATTCTACACCACTGGCACTCGTGACGGCAGAGACTGTGGCGTCTTCCCAAGAAAAACCTGAAGTCTCTTGGAGAACATATGCTGTCTGCTGAATAGCCTCGTGTCCTGGCAACCTGGATCTCCGCCAAAACATCGGGCAGCATACAAAGCCACTTTAGCTGGTGTTGTAAGCATTCTGCTTGATCAACAAACTGTTGCCTTTTTTTTGTAGAGCTTCAATCCAGGTCAAGGTTATTATCGTTAATGAAAACGCTCACACAACAACCAATGAAAAAAATCAAAATGGCAGGTTTAAAAAGATCAAAAATTAAACTAAAACTCTAATGTCCAGTACGTCATGAAAGAAAATTAAATAGACTTATGGAGAACAAGATCAGTTATGTTTGTGTTCTCTTGCATAAAGGGGTGTTTCCCAACCCAGTCCTCGGGGAACCCCGGACAGTCCACGTTTTTACTTCCTCTCAGCTCCCAGCGCACCTGTACCAGGTATTCGATGTTCCTGATTGGCTGGGAGCTGGGAGGGAGCAAAAACGTGAACTGTCCGGGGTTCCCCAAAAACTGGGTTGGGGAACACAGGCATAAAGCATGGCCTTTTAAAAGCAGATTCCTTCTGTGTTGCTAAAGCATAAATGGCCACTAGGTGGTGAATTCCTAAGCAAGGGTTGGAACCTAGCCTTCAGAAGCTGTGTTAAGTAACATATTACAGTTAATGGTGAAACGAACCAAAAGCAAATGACAATCCAAGTTGTTATTGATTGAGTATTATCCCATTTGTGACAAAAGCATGCTATCATTGGCAGTAATGGTAATGTAAGATTGCACATAAAGAAGCTATCCAGTCTCAGTGATGATATTTAATTAAGCTTATAAAGTAACATATCAGTAAGGTTTTGGCATAATCACCCACAAATAACAGAAAGTTTCACAAGCGGCAGCCATGAGAAGCTGGGTCTATTAAGACAGCAGTGTGACGTCAAGGGAAAGGGGAAGGCCTCAGGCTTGGTTGAGGGTGGGGCCCGGGTTGTCCAGGGGCGCTGCAGTCCTCAGTGTCTACTGCTTGGTGTTCTTCAGGCTAGCAGCTAGATGATACTTGCTGATAGGTTTGGCCTCTTTCCTTGTGCAGTAGAAACTGGCTTTATCCGGGGCTGTCTGCCGTCGATGGTTAAGGGCAGACCAAGGGGCCAGCTGTCCACAACACTGGTGCTGAACTCTGACATGTGGCCGCTTTTACTGTAATGGAGAGATCCTGTTGTGACCTCAAACCATTATGGATGATAGTTCTCAGGATCCAAAGCCATTTATAATCTTAATTTCTTTACATTTTGTTGCAGCCCCATTTTTTCACTCTGATATTTCTGATATCACTCTGATATTTCTTTTTTTGCCCCAAGTATGGTTTCATCAGCAAATCAAAGGATGTTGTTGTTTCTTCAACAAATCTTGAATTCACAATTGTCTCCCTCCAGTGCGGCATCTCACACTACAGTATATGTTCTGCATGCAAACTGAATAGGTATTGTATGGTCATAGTATGTCTAAGCCCTTTACCTGGAACTAGTCAGTTTCTTATATTCTTTTTCCAGTTCAGACTGTTGTCCAGTGTAGACATTTCATAATGACAATGCTGTTTGATCAACATAATCAACAGCTCTGCTGAAAATCAATAAAGCACACATTTCCTAATTGTGATACTGTTCTACGCTGAGAACAAATGCAGAAAGGCAACATAGAAATATAAATAACCTACAAAAATGTTCACACAACTCACTGCTTGTTAGGTTAGCTTAAATGATACAGATGAAAAAAGGTAACAAAATTCATCAAGCCCTAGAGGAACTTGAGAACTGTTCCAGCTAGATTGATTCAAGACCAAGCAAAGAACAAGGAGAGCTTACATGGGGAACAGAAGAGGGCATGGGTGAACTCACTGAGACACAAACAGGAGCTGGCCAGACTTGATCATTTGGAAACCTTTTGGCAAATGAATGAATAAATGTATTAGAACTGCAGCCCTCTGGTGGTAACCCTGAGAATTGCTGTGGCATTCTGGTAATTCCTGTTTTTCTTTCTATTTTTAATCCATTGTGATTCAGCAATGACCTCTCTTGTTCCCTAGCCTTTCCTGAATACTGCTTTCACAGTCAACAATCCTCTTTCTATTTCACTGTAAGGAATCAACTTGCAGAGTCTCTCACCAGCGTAGTTTCAACAGAATAATGGATTGATTATTATGCAGTAAAATAATCCATGAGATACCATGTACTCATACACAGAGTGTTATATTGCAGCTGAAATGTGAAATAAGCACAGGTATTTACCCCTTTTAAACACAAAAACCTCATCAACAAGGTGCTGTGTAGTAGTTGTGAGTTTCACAAACCTCCCCCAAAATTCACTTCAATTAAATTCAATTCAGTTCAGTTCCATTTTAGTTATATGGTGCTTTTAACAAGGAACATTATTGCAAAGCACTTTACAGAGTCCTGGGCTTGAGGTCCCCAGGGAGCAACCACAGAGAAACCAGGAAACCTTGGAAGGAATCAGACTCAAGAGGAAGCCCATCCCCTGGTCAGCACTAGGCAGTACAAGTTTATATAATGTAGTACGATGTAAATTCAGGAAGATGGCAGGACAACATCGGTGGGCAGGTGCATGGAGGAGGCAGGCAGGTGGGCAGTCCAGCAGACAGGCGCTATTCTCAGAGGATCACAGTCACACGGTCTCTCTAAAATCTCCCCATAAACAAGCTTTCACCTCTGTAACTGCCTTTGTTGGAACATGCCCCTGCAGGCCTCCTTCTCCAGCTTGACACCTTCCCTCACCACAGGTATCCAGGTTTTTTTTTTCCGGGGGTGTGAGTTGAATTTACCTTGTGCCAATGTTCAGCTAGACATTCTCAGCAATCCCTGGTTGCTGGTCTGGGTCGTCCTGTTCCTTCGGACTTCCTGTGCTAGACCCAGCTCACCACAAAGTGGGGATCAGGTGATACCTCTGCCGCTGTACGAAACACACAGTTACAGGTTGACCTTTGACCTTTGGCTTAGGATGCTCTGGTGCCATGTACACATTGGTTTTGAACGTAAACAATCCAAGGCTTGCACGGAAATCCGGTAACACTCAAGGTTCGATCCAGGAAGTTATTCTTCCCAGTTGCAGCCCACCAAGTATTTCCATCCTTCTCTATGTAACCATGGAATTGGAACCCCAGGTTCCGTAGGTAGTAGGGACGTAACGATACACTCAACTCACGATTTGATACGATTCACGATTCTGAGTTCATGATACGATTTTCTCACGATTTTTTAGTAGAATGAGCTGCAGACAAATTTATTCAAAGATATTCCTTTATTTATCTTTCTAAACGGCGCAAAATGTGTCCTCTTCTTTTCAACTGAAATTGAATAAAATACTGTTTAAAAAAAAATCCCAAATCAAAATAAGTAAATAAAAAAAATAATTCAAATAAATAAACTAAGGCTTGCATGTGCAGCTTTTTAGCGTGGTTTGCCCTTTTAATAATCTTCGCACAGCTCACTGTGCTGCCGGTGGACATGCTATTTGTGTATGTTATCAGTCTTTTACAATGTTTGCACGCAGTTTCTGTCTTGTCTGTGCTTTTCGTTTGTGATTACTGGAAAGCTAGATTGCTACCACACCGCCGATTTAAGATCGGGCAGTGTGTCCATCCATCCATTTTCTGAAACCGCTTAATCCCAACTAGGGTAGTGGTGGGATCGGAGCCACGGGAACGAGGGGTGCAGACAGGAACCAACCCCATGCAGCCACCAACACACTACAAGGCGCACACACTCACACAGCTACAGGGCCAATTTAGACTCACCAATCAACCTATCCTGCAAGCCAGGACCTTCTTGCTGTGAGGCAGCAGCGCTAACCACTCCGCCACCACGCCATTCGGTGGCGCGTCCTCAATTTCAAATTCACTCGCCATGCGTTCGGTCAAAACCAAAAACTGACATACAACGTCGACATGAATACGCAGTGACATCTGTCGTCGAACTCAAGCCGTGAGATCAAATGTAATATTACACCAGTTTTTTTGTTAAGGTACCGTGAAGTACTGTTAAAGTAACGATTCATTTTCCACATCAGCCGGTTTAAG
Organism: Paramormyrops kingsleyae; assembly: GCF_048594095.1. Classification (NCBI taxonomy): domain Eukaryota; kingdom Metazoa; phylum Chordata; class Actinopteri; order Osteoglossiformes; family Mormyridae; genus Paramormyrops; species Paramormyrops kingsleyae. The sequence goes on from NC_132797.1 coordinate 21,690,139, forward strand.
TCGTCATACATTTTCATCGATTTTTAACCGATTCGCGATTCATCATTACATGCCTAGTAGGTAGTACCCTTTCATTTAACTCACCTTCATTCTGGCCTGGTATTGTGACCCGCTGTTTGGTGCATATTTCTCAGCCGGGGGGGGGGGGTCACCCTTGAATATTTTTTGGTCAGACCAAGGAGCAGCAATATTTTTAGCTATTTTTTTAACATTGCTTAAAGATGGATGATAATATTAATATTCAATTTACAATACATTTCTATGGACCCCCTACAACCATTCTACAGACCTCTTGTCCACCAAGAAAAATTGCACAGCCCTCCGCCAGGGACTGGTACGCATACTCACCTGAGGGCTGTCATTTAAGGGCCCATGCTATGCATGGAAGGAAAGTTCCTTCCCTATCGAGAGGTAACATTCTACGATATCATAGCCAGTGTCCAGTCCCAAGGTTTTTTCTGCCTGGGTCCTTCCTAGTCATGCCTGCTGCCAAATAGCAGTGCACCTGCCACTAGCTTTACATCTCACTAGTGCTGAGCCCATTAGATGGCTCCATGTAGCCATTTTGGGTTGAGTTCGGCCAGGTTAAGTGGAAAGCAAATTTCACTTCTAGGTTTGGCTCCAAGTGTTTGTCCCAATAGTCTTTCTGTGAGATTGGTGCACTCTTTCTTCTTTGTACCTTTTACTGGGGATCATTGTTGCATCATAGTTTGTTTGGCCTGTTCCCATAGACCCATTGGCCTAAAGGATGCCTTCTGGCTCAAGCTCCAGACAGAATAGTTCTATGGATAGTTGGGGCACACAAAGCTCTCCATCATAATCCTCACAGGGATCTATTGTATCATTATTTATTTGAGAACTGGTTTTAACTGGAATGGAGGAAATGAGAAGAACTCAGGAGAGAATTAAGAATTCTTCTGAAACAAATAATGTGTTTCTGGTTCTGTTTTCGTTTGTGTGATCACAGCAAAGAAAGACCAGAGCTGCGGATGAATTACACCATATCTATACTTCAAATATGTAAACATATTTTATAAGCATGTCATTCTTAGCCTGTAAGAATGGCCCTAGTCATCACTTTAATAACTTTAATGCTTAAACAGTATTATGGCTACTCCACCATAATACATTTTGACATATATCAAATAAATCATTTACCCAGAGAGCAACATTATCTGAAGTGTCAACTGTATTGAATTACACAGCAAGCTTTCTCACAAATATCTCATTCAATTTACACAATCAACGTGATATCTCCAGAATGAACCGACAATAAACTGTGGTGTGCTCATTGAAAAGAACTGGGCACATATCTTAAAACAATGTAATCTTAGTCAAAAGTCAGTTTATTAAGGTTTACTTTGTAGTTCTTGCATTCTTGAATTTGCTGTACCAGTGTATACATTTCCATTAGGTCACGTATGTGGTCAAAACAACATGATTCAAAAATACAACATTTTTAAATGGAATTAGTAGAATGGAAGTGAATGGACAGATAATTGGTGCATCTACGTATAATCTACACAGCTGACCAAACAAGAAAAAACTTGAATTCATTCAACCATTCATTCATCCATTCTTCTATTCATTCATTCATTCATCTTCTATATCACTTTTCCTGTACAGGGTCGGGGGGGCCTGGAGCCTATCCCTGAAACAACGGGCACATGACAGGGAATAACCCAGAATGGGGCACCAACCCAACACAAGGCACACACACACTAATCACACACACCTTCCGGAATTTATTATTTGTTGAATCCATTATATTATAAACAGAAAAGGGAATATGTACAGTGTGCCACAATGTGAGTGCATCCATTCCTTTGCTGAACAGGAAACAAGCTGTGCTGTGACACAGAGTTCGATTTGGGTGGTGGTGGAGGTGTGGCAGGGAAAGCAAAGGGAGGGGGAGGAGGCGTTGTGCTGATTCAGCGCAGGAGGGCGATGGAGGTGAGGAACGCCAGCAGGGCCGGGGGGAGGCGCTGTTCCGTGCGCCAGCTGCTGTTGCACAGCTCCCCTTTGCAGCATTTCATGTTTATGCCCAACAACGGGCCCATGTGAATTGTAACGTCCCTGGATGGACAGAGGCTCTCAGACACGCATCCCTTGATGTGGTGTGATAACTTGAAAATATTTGCTTAAACAATAAGAGAAATGTAATTTCTGTTAGAAACAGAATTTGATTTTTATGCCAGAGCTGAATAAAATGCATCTTTTACGTAAAACTCTGCTTGTGCAATACAGAAATGAGTGTGTTTATGGTTTTATTATTTATATTGTTCTTTTGCATTCACTGTATGATGTCCTGGAGTGACTAGAATGGCACCTATAAATAAAATGTATTATTATTTATTATTATTTTAGGTAGCTGCCCACAAAAATATAAATACAGCCCAGAACAGTATAATAGATTTTAGCTGTGCTATTCATTGGACCCTAAACTGTATTACATGTTAGAAACATATTAATATTACATATACAACAATACGCAGAAGTATTCGGCAGTCAACAAATGTGGAGTGATTTATGTTCAAGTGATATGACATTTCAAAGCCTAAAGTCCTAAACTAATTCCTAAAGTCACCCCAGTATTTGCAGGAACCATCCATTATACCCACATATCTTTTGACTGGACCATTATCATACCATGTTTGGCTAATCAATGCATTATCACATTATTTAATTAAGATAACTAATTATGTCAGCTGGTGGCGACATATAAGAAATACATGGAGTGGAATTTTTACCTGTAGCTGACATGCAAAAATGTTCATTTTCCAGACAGTCAACAGAATTTGTGCACACATCATCTAAACAAGCAAAACACTTCAGTCCATTCAGGGAGTGGGTACTGATAGATACTGCAATAAAGAAGAGATACACAAAGTGTTTGTACAACATTTGAGCCACAAAAGTAGTGATGTTAAGTCTACTAAGGAGGAGCGTGTGTATGTGTGTGATGTTCCCTCCCATTATCTTACTCTTGCTGGAGTGACTTATTTGAGGAACTTCCAGTTAAAGTGTTTGGTCCCCAATTCTGACTACATGTAAGATGGACGCTGTTTGTGGCAGATGTAGTTCCTCATAATTACCGTTGTGGTCTTCACCATTGCATAGGTCACTGTCGCAACACTCGGGGTGGTAAGCAAAACCTCCAGTACCAAAGCTTACAGAACCAGAGGAACATTGACTAGGTTCCATGCAGGCCTTTGAGTGCATCAATCTATGAAGTGTACCTCCCTTATCTAGAAAGAACGGAAAAAAAAAACATTTTGACAAATGTGAAAACATACCTTTGTATTTTCACTTTATTGTATGTTTTCTTTCATTATAGTACAGTCTAAAAATACTGTAAATAACCAATAATTCTCTCTCTCCCAATAAGTACAATATAGAAAACAATAGCTGTATATAATTCAGATCTGTTCATATATACCATACACTTAAAAAAATGATATAATTCAAGTTTTCACAAAACCCCCTTACTCTCAAAGTAGTTTGCACGTCCACATCTGTAATCTGAAGATGGGCATGATTTTTCAGTTCCATTGCATGATTCCTCACCTGTACATTCATAGCACCTGAGTGTATATGCTAAAAGACAACATATTAATATATAAGTAATATTCATGGTCATGAAATGATTTGATGCTGAAATTCACTGACAACAAGGATAATGCTTTTCAGCCAATTAACATATCTGTTGAGAAGTAATCAATGAAAATAACTCTAAGACCAACGTTTTTAAAATTTTAATTTTTGTTGAGTGAACCTATTTACACCTGCTTTCTTTTCACTGCTGCTCAGAGATAGCTAATTTCCAGAATGATGAATAAGCCCCTACTGATAACATATATCTATAATTATATATTGTGCTACTTGCTCAGTTTTGCGTAATTATGAATGCAAATGCCACAGTACCTTCAGAGAAAAGCACACAAGCCAGGATCAGCTGAACCAGACATTTCATCTTGACCAGTCAACTTTGGTAATGGCCGAAGCAGCTGACTGCAGTTTCTGATATTGTATGATAGCAGGTCCTTCTTCTGGAGCTGGAGATATTACACTGGTACTACTACAGTAACTAACTGTCGGTGCAGGGGCAGGTTTGTGATTTTCTTCCACTTGGTGTTTCCGGTGAAGCCTGCTGAAGGGCGTTACTGTTTGCATGTTTGCTGTTTCCTCTGTAACCCAAACGTTCTACAGAGGACTAACTTAACTCTCTATGGTGCACATTATGATTACATAGTAAATGAATGCAGAGATGAGTATAAGAATATTTCATCAAACTTTACATCAATAATCTATAACAAAAAAAAGTATCAAAATCCTGTTAAAGACACGAGAGAGAGTTACATTACAGTGTGTCATCCTCTTGGGAACATTCGTTATAAGGTTGTTTTGGAATTTTGGTTCTTGCTAAAAACAACATTATGAGCATCCCTTGTGAAAAAATAGTGCACTAAAGTGTATTAACAGTGTGCTTTGATCACTAGAAGTGTAATAAAAATGCATTCTCTTTACACACATTTGTTTTAATACACTAACATTATACTACTGTGTACTTTTAGAAAATATTTTTTGCATTTAAACATAATTAAGTACACTGAAGCACACTTCAATAAAAGTACAGTATGTCTGTAATCAAATACACTTTAGTACATTTTTAGGGATATAACACACTTAATAGACTTCTGAAAGTTTATTTTTTGTGCTACGTATATTTTTTAAGTAAATACTTTAGTGCACTATGTTTTTCAGAAGGGATACCTTACATATAATGCGATAGATTATAAATGAATGAAACATAGTGTTATAGAATAAAATCAAACAATGACATTGTATTCATCCCTGTGAGGAATCTGGGTAGTTTTCTCATATTACATATACACACCTGTCACAAGATACATACTGTACACCTGAGAGCAGGTTTTGGTGTCAGACCACAGGTCAGCCAGCATCCAGCACCGTGGAGCAACTGGGGTTAAGGGTCTTGCTCAAGGGCTCAAAGGTGACTTCACTCTGCCAGTCATTGGTTTGGTAATACAGTTTCCACTGTGTCTTATACTGGTAATACCTGTCTCTGCACTCTCACCCTCATTCTCCTTACAAGCAGTTCATTGTCTTCCTCGCCACTAAATTGGAATGCAACCTTTCTTTCATCAGTTATTTCTGCCACTTTCTTTGCTCATTCTCTAAATGGAAGAATAATATGCATATAAGCTTATGCTTACAGTAAAACACTGCAAGTAAAATAAAAACACACACATTGTTTGAAGCTGTAGCATTACACCACAACTGTGCATTGAATAACAGTCACAGGACCCTGCCTGAAGGATAGCAGAGGCATTGCAATTTTCATTAGTTTTTGTTTGTATTTGTTTGTAGATTTTCAGTTCACTTTTTGTTAGTCCTGTTTTGCATTGGTAGAACATTAATTGCATTGGATTAGGTAATTGGGTCTAGTCTGTGTGATTTTGCTCTGAGCTAGTGGTAGTTAGCTATTAATCTTATTTAAACAGCATTAAGCATTATGTGCTGCTTAATCATCATCCAGTTTTGCATGCTGGCATTTTGTTTTGGGTCCTCAGTTCATGATGGTTGGCATCTTCTCTTGAGTCTCTGGTCCTGGTTAGCTGATGTCATGCTCTTGGGTTCATGGTCCTGATTAATGGAACTTCTATAGTTGGTGCACATGGGAATTGGTGCTTAGTTTTTAGGTTTGTTGACCATATTACCGGTGTCCAGTCACACTGCCTTTGTTTTGGTTCCCCTTCACTCTCGTCTGCTTTTAAAATTTTTAATCCTGAAGCCAACCATCCTGTTTCATGGTTTATCTAATTAGGTAATCCTAATATAAATAATTGTTTGACATAAAAAACACTATTGCGTGATAAATCAGGTGGTAAGACATGGTATTAAGAGCAGTAACAAGGAAATTAAAGATCGATAGATAGATAGATAGATAGATAGATAGATAGATAGATAGATAGATAGATAGATAGATAGATAAACCAATACTATTACAGCAGCTGATTTGTTGTACAAAAAACTGTTTGCAAGAAAGCAGTTGAGACTGAATGTTCTCTGATGGCAGTAAAATTCCAGCAAATTCCAGGCTACCAAATGCATTTCAGGCCACCTGAGCAAAATACATCAGATCCGTATGTAACAGATACACAGGTGCAACATCTGTGTGAACCCAGATGCAGGTCAGCTAAATACATACTTCTAACCAGAATTGACCTCACCACTGCATTAGTTCCTTATTGGTTAAAAATTACAGCAGGATTTTTCAGTGTAAGCATCAGTCTGTCTAAAACTGGGAATAATCTAGCTCCCCTGTCATATTACAGGATGGGTTATTGATGGCGTGCCTGTGTCAATCTGTCAATAGAGGAACTGAAGGCGATACAGACAATGAAAAGACTTTTGGGGGTGTTCTTTCACTTCCAACTACCTGGGCCCATCCCATTACTTCATGTATTCATAATTTTATATAATAATTAAATATCTATTTTGGCATATTTGGTCCCATTGAGTTTGGAAACACAGAATGCAGGGCAGGGGACACCCTGGATGGGATGCAAGTGTGCACCAATTTAGCTGCTGCATATCGAGGACAAAGCATTTTATACTCTTGACATTTTGTCATAGAGTGACACCAAATCCCGCTGACATGTAACATTTGGAAAAGGTCAGTCTGCTCGTCATATCTTTCTTCATGCTGTCACTTGTCATGAGTCATCAGTTTTCGTCTGTTATGTCATTTTTTTGTTAAAGTTAGCTGTCTTCTCCTTTGATTGTTATCATTTCCATTGTGTTTAGCTAAGATGACTGGTGCAAAAACCTGGTATGCATAATGTTCACCCCCCCCCCCCCAACAGAAAAATGTGTCATTCGGTAAAACATATCAAGGGAACACACTCCTTAAAATATACCGTGGGGATGTGGGGGACCCTAAAGCCCAGGGTCAAAATTTAATCCTAGTTCAACCCTGCGTATTACAGGTAACACTTTATAGGTATATTTAATGTCAAAATCATGGTCAGAAACTTTAATCATTAAATCATTAAAGAGGAAATCACATACTTTTGTTTCAAATTTATGAATTTCTGCAAGGAGGTCAGTTTGCACACTGGAAAAGAGCATCTAATAAAGTTAATGTAAAGATTTTGGTAATAGAGGCCATTATTATTTACATGTGAGTATTGCATAACAAAAGGTAGATGCTTATTTAATGTTTTACTTTTAGTGCTTTGAGGTTGTGGTTAGTTATCAGTGCTGGCTTTTCACTGTACGGGTTTTTGAAAGGAAATTCTTAAAACCTTATAAAAAATGGAGTCTGTCTAAGTGCCACTTGACATTCGTACCTATATGATGGTGTGACATCAATCTTTGGAAAACAGCATCCAGTTGTTCAAGAGAACAATCATTTAAAAACAGGCAATTTAAGAATTTAAGTTTCATGGCATTCTCCAGATCATTAGGAGTCCAAAAATAAAGAAGACTATCGCACATGACAGGGACCAGGATGACATCCCCGCTTTAACTCCAAAGAGACCCTCCCCACTTTACATAGAGGAAATGGCTCCATGCTGAAAGCTGATTGGCTCCCAAAGTACTCCCTCCCCTGTCCCTCGATTATTAAAAACATATCATATCATTGGCTAAAGGTTGGTCCCTTTGTATGAATTACGGCCCTTCTTTAGCCCAACTCACCCCATGTCAATCTTCCATTATTTATGTTTCTAATTTTAAAACCTGTGTCTGTTTCTTTTGAAGGACGTTTATCAAAACATCTTGACTGAGGAAAGCCCCATCCATTTTCTGTACGCCCTTGTCCTACACAGGATTACGGGGGTCTGGAGGCTATCCCAAACGCTACAGACACAAGGCAGGGAATACCCCAGAATGGGACACCCACCCATCACAGGGGACACTCACACACGTCTATGGGCATTTTGAAACTCCCTTTAATCAGAACATGTTTTTGGACTGTGGGGGGGGAAACCTGGAAAAAACCTCACCACTGTTGCAGACCAAACCCAGGTCCTACAAGTGTGAGGTGACAGTGCTAATCACTGCACACTGTGCCGCATCACTGAGCACTGTTTGATTCTTTTTAATAGGTTGGACTCATGTACTATATTGTTTAGGCAGGTTAAACAGGACTACAAAGTATAACTGGACTACAAGTGCATTACATCACTACATTACTGCATCACTGCATGGGGAGGGGGCAGTTGACCTTGGACCCTCAGAATGTTTTTTCTCCCTACTTTTTTTGTGTCCTCTCCTCCATTGTCATCTGGCTTTCTTTTATTTCTTTGTCTTTCCATTTCCTAGTGTTTGTATTATTCCTTTATGATGTTGCACTGTATCACAACACAGCCATGTAAAGTGGGGACACTCTTTTGTGAAAGGCGCTATATCACAATTGAATTGAATTACACCAGTAAATCCTTTTGGTATTTAATCACAGGTCCCGATCCTCAGCCTGAGGCACTGTTGTTGTGTAATTTAGTTTGTTTTTTTTTTTGCTTTTTTAGTTTCCATTATGTAATGTTGGTTAGAAGTGAAGTCAAAGATTGATATGTTACTGTGACTCACCTGCTGCCTAAAACCACGTGTGGGTTTTTAGAATTAATTAACACCCTTCTGATTTGAAGTGAGAACTGTACTGCATTACATAATAAGCTTTCTCACAAATATCTTATCCAATTTACAAGTAATGGCCACATGAATCTTCCTGAAGCATTGAAGTTTTCCAGCTAGTTGTGTTGAAAAGTGGTTCATTTCTCAAAGCTTTAGATACCCACTAGAGTCACCTGCTGGTCAGAAGAGCTTAGAGGAGGACATGGTGCAACACAGAGGCCTGTGGTTCGTCAAACCGGTGTTACTGCAACTGACATTGTAATATCAATTCAATATTTTTGTGTTCTGTTTAATTTTGTTTAGTTTTCTTTAGGTGGTCCTATACCATTTAGTTGTGCTTCTTAAACAAGTGAGGTAAGGACATAATAAATATTATGCTTTTTTGTCAAACTACTTAGAATTTCATAGTTAAATCATAATATTTCAGTTGTGAGTTAGGACTCCAATGTCTTGTCTTCTATTAAGACAATGGATCTATTAATAATAATGCTAGTGAGTATAGAATGAAGCAATATGCTTGTGAGACCAGACAGAAATACCTGGAATGCAGAATAATAAATGTGATAATAAAATAAATAAATAAAAGTAAACCGATTAATGAGGTCAAAGGTAAAAATTGCGACTGGGTATCAGTATGAATAACATTTCAGGATTACAATTGCCGGTTACAATTCCTTTTATGAGATGAATATTACATAGGAAATTGCCGCCATGTCAGCGACAATCTTGTTTTTGTAGCTGGCTTCACAAGAAGCACACGCTATCACAATCGCACACAATCACAGTTATTACTCAGCACAATCTGAGGCTTTTCTTTGCCCAAATAAGCAAATATTGTACTTGGGCGAAGCAGCCGAAAAACTTTCCATGTGCCATAATATTTATTAGCAACTTCATGAAAGGAACAGCACAAAGTTGTTTAAAACAGAACTGGCAACAACGAACAGAATCCAGTTTTACTGTATTGTCCCTAAATGAGGCTGCAGACATTATTGATATCATGACTCAGTCAATACAATGCATGTTTTGGCAGAGAACTCCTACATGAAAAATACACTTTACATGAGACACAAATACTTAGTAGTAAGTATGATTATTCATCGTGATTGAATAATGGTGAACAAACATAAGAACAGTACAGTGATACCTCGGTATACGTCCACTTTGAAATAAGTCCAACATGGTTTACGTCCTGTTTGGACGCAAAAAATTTTTGCTTGGTATACGACCTTTGTTTGGAATACGACTCGTGTGCTAGAACTTGTATGGGTCAACATAAGTCACGACACCGCGTGGTACCCTTGTTTACCTCTCTCGAGGTAAGCAACGACTGCCCACGAGAGTTAGTATGCCAGTTGCTACCATTCAGTGAACAACCCGCGCCATAACTCTCTTTTCATTTATTTCATCTAATTGCTTTTGTATTTATGTATTTTAGTATTAAGCAGTGTTTAACTTATTTTACACAGTCCCATCAATGTGTAATATGCCAATAACAATAGGATTTTTTTTCATGGGAATGGATTAATCATTTTTACTTTATTTCTTAATAAAAATTTGTTTGGTATACATCCTGTTTGGTATAAGTCCAAGGATCTGGAATGAATTAAGAATGTATACCGAGGTACCACTGTATATCACTTTTGTTATTCATTACTTAAGTAGTTCTTTCAGTAGTTCACAAAGGTTTTCAGAATTAACAGATATATTAACAAATACAGTAACTATTTCAGAGAAAACATGTGTCACGATTCATTAATGATGATTGAACATGAGATCAGTATATAACTAAGACTTAGTCTGTGCTTAATTAATATGTAAGTACTGTAATAGCATAATACTACATTATTTGTGCCCCCTCAAATAAAATGTTACCAAAATGCCTTCCACAGATGCCTGCAAACTTCAAACTCTACACAATACAACCCACAATGGGGGTGGATGAGGGTTTCAGTTCAGTTTATGAAGGATTTGAAACTGCCAATGAACCAATAGTCTGTCTGTGTAGGGGAGCGAAGCCTCATTTGTTGCCGATCATGTGATCTCTCTCAGAACTATACAAGCCTCAAATTGAGGCTTCACCTGAGACTGCCCTTCGTAGTCCATACATGCTTCAAAGCCTCAGCTTTATTTGTCCCATCGCTACAATTTACACAACCAACGTCATGTCTCCTGAATGAATCAACAATTAAGTGTGACGTGCAATGGAAAGAGTATGACACATTTCTTATTAAAGGAAATTAAAGGAAAAAGTCAGAGACTTTAGAAAAGTCAGTTCATTAAAGTTTATTCATTAGTTCTTTTTTTTAGCTCAGCTTTAGTATAAATTTCCATTAAGTCACATATGTGGCCAAACAACATCATGATTTAAAAATACTCCATTTCGTAATGAAATCAGTAGAATGGAAGTGAATGGATGGAAAATTAGTACATCTATCTACAATCCACACAACCGACCTAGCAAAGAAAAACCCAAATTCATTCATTCCGTCAATCATCTTTTATATCACATGTCCTTTACAGGGTCATGAGGGATTATATTATTAGCTGAATCTAAAATAGCTTAAACAGAAATAGGTAAATGTAAAATGTGTTAAAATGTGAGTGAATCCATTCCTCTAATGAACAGGAAACATGCTAAGCTCAGACACAGGGTGGGTGAGGGTGGAGGAGCAGGGAAAGCAAAGGGAGGGAGAGGAGGCATTGTGCTGATTCAGAGGAGGAGGGCGATGGAGGTGAGGAACGCCAGCAGGGCCAGGGGGAGGCGCTGTTCCGTTCGCCAGCCGCTGTTGCACAGCTCCCCTTTGCAGCATTTCATGTTTATGCCCAACAACGGGCTGATGTCAAGTCTAACGTCCCTGGATGGACAGAGGCTCTCAGTCACGCATCCCTTCATGTGGTGTGATAACCTGAAAATATTTGCTTAAACAATAAGAGAAATGTAATTTCTGTTAGAAACAGAATTTGATTTTTATGCCAGAGCTTTTACGTAAAACTCTGCTTGTGCAATACAGAAATGAGTGTGTTTATGGTTTTATTATTTATATTGTTCTTTTGCATTCACTGTATGATGTCCTGGAGTGACTAGAATGGCACCTATAAATAAAATGTATTATTATTTATTATTATTTTAGGTAGCTGCCCACAAAAATATAAATACAGCCAAGAACAGTATAATAGATTTTAGCTGTGCTATTCATTAGACCCTAAACTGTATTACATGTTAGAAACATATTAATATAACATATACAACAATACGCAGAAGTATTCGGCAGTCAACAAATGTGGAGTGATTTATGTTTAAGTGATATGACATTTCAAAGCCTAAAGTCCTAAACTAATTCCTAAAGTCACCCCAGTATTTGCAGGAACCATCCATTATACCCACATATCTTTTGACTGGACCATTATCATACCATGTTTGGCTAATCAATGCATTATCACATTATTTAATTAAGATAACTAATTATGTGAGCTGGTGGCGACATATAAGAAATACATGGAGTAGAATTTTTACCTGTAGCTGACATGCAAAAATGTTCATTTTCCAGACAGTCAACAGAATTTGTGCACACATCATTTAAACAAGCAAAACACTTCAATCCATTCAGGGAGTGGGTACTGATAGATACTGCAATAAAGAAGAGATACACAAAGTGGTTGTACAACATTTGAGCCACAAAAGTAATGATGTTAAGTCCACTAAGGAGGAGCGTGTGTATGTGTGTGATGTTCCCTCCCATTATCTTACTCTTGCTGGAGTGACTTATTTGAGGAACTTCCAGTTAAAGTGTTTGGTCCCCAATCCTGACTACATGTAAGATGGACGCTGTTTGTGGCAGATGTAGTTCCTCATAATTACCGTTGTGGTCTTCACCATTGCATAGGTCACTGTCACAACACTCGGGGTGGTAAGCAAAACCTCCAGTACCAAAGCTTACAGAACCAGAGGAACATTGACTAGGTTCCATGCAGGCCTTTGAGTGCATCAATCTATGAAATGTACCTCCCCTATCTAGAAAGAACGGAAAAAAAAAACATTTTGACAAATGTGAAAACATACCTTTGTATTTTCACTTTATTGTATGTTTTCTTTCATTATAGTACAGTCCAAAAATACTGTAAATAACCAATAATTCTCTCTCTCCCAATAAGTACACAATAGAAAACAATAGCTGTATATAATTCAGATCTGTTCATATATACCATACACTTAAAAAAATGATATAATTCAAGTTTTCACAAAACCCCCTTACTCTCAAAGTAGTTTGCACGTCCACATCTGTAATCTGAAGATGGGCAAGATTTTTCAGTCCCATTGCATGATTCCTCACCTGTACATTCATAGCACCTGAGTGTACAGTATATGCTAAAAGACAACATATTAATATATAAGTAATATTCATGGTCATGAAATGATTTGATGCTGAAATTCACTGACAACAAGGATAATGCTTTTCAGCCAATTAACATATCTGTTGAGAAGTAATCAATGAAAATAACTCTAAGACCACCGTTTTTAAAATTTTAATTTTTGTTGAGTGAACCTATTTACACCTGCTTTCTTTTCACTGCTGCTCAGAGATAGCTAATTTCCAGAATGATGAATCAGCCCCTACTGATAACAAATATCTATAATTATATATTGTGCTACTTGCTCAGTTTTGCGTAATTATGAATGCAAATGCCACAGTACCTTCAGAGAAAAGCACACAAGCCAGGATCAGCTGAACCAGACAAGCAGCTGACTGCAGTTTCTGATATTGTATGATAGCAGGTCCTTCTTCTGGAGCTGGAGATATTACACTGGTACTACTACAGTAACTAACTGTCGGTGCAGGGGAAAGTTTTTTGTTTTTTTACACTTTGTGTTTCTGGGAAATGTTTTACACCTGGAGGATGTTGCAGTTGCATGGTTCATTTACTCGGTTCCTCATTTCTAAGGGTAAGAATGTTTCAGAAAATCTTATATTAACAGTGTATGCAAATATATGGATAAAAAACATATCAAAGGACAAGATTTAGTTCTATGCACACAGTATCAGTCAAATGTTTGGACACACCTACCCAGAAAGGTTTATTTGTACTACTGTATTCTCTACATTATGAAATAATTATAAAGACATCAGAATTATAAAATAACATGCATAGAATTATGCAATGACTGAAAAATGTTATTAAAAAGAGATTAATTTGTTGGAGGGGGCAGCTCTGTGGGTTGGAACTCAGAAGGTTGCCAGTTCAAATCCCAGGGTCAGCGTAGTGATGCCACCATTAGGTCCTTGAGCAAGGCCCTTAACGCCAGTTGCTGCAGGAACTGGCTGACCCTGCTTTCTCCTCTATGGCAGTTTCATGAGGTGGCCTCCTGGGATGCTTTTCCTGACCTGAAGGACGTTCCACTTATGCTAAGCACTCATTGGCCACTTTTCCTGCATTCTTTGGTCAATTGGCAGAGTGGTGGCTCTGAGGCTTGGGCTCTGTGTCAGCAACTGGAAGATTGCTGGTTCAAATCCTGTGGGGGTGGTTCTCCAATACAGAGTTGCTACAAGAAGGGATTCTAGTGCTATTTTATTTGGGCTGGCCAAATACTTTAAACAACATATGGGCAAAATGAAATCGAACAAGGCTGCCACCTTGTTTGTTCTATGTCATGCCACAGCCCTAGAGGGCAAAGAATGTTTTTGATGCAGCAGGCCCTCATACAGAGCACAAGCAGATATTACTGCGAGTGTGTGAAGGAGATGATAGCCCTTTTAAAATGGAAGTTGGTCTCTATTAATAGCCATTTTTTGTTTAATACTTGCAGCAGCACAATTTACTTGGCACTCATGGTTACACTCTAATGAAACACACACACTCCTTGGCAAACATTTAAATGGTTACGATATTTACTACAAACAGAAATACACAAAATCACATATCAATTAACACAATTTAAAGATTGCGGTGTGGCGCAAAGCATGGCAGTAATTTCATAATTAATCCCGCTGACAAACCACATTTATGTCAGCGAATCGAGGACAGAGGGTCGGATCAGAACAAATGGAAAAGTATGCATTGGGGGCCCTGTTTGGTGATTACAGATCATATAATGTTGTACTGCTAAAACGACGTTGATTCCATCAATTTTGTATGAAGCTAAAAATGTCTTTGTACTTTATACATTATATGGACAAAAGTATTGAGAGACACCTCTTACTCATTGAATTCAGTTTTTCATTCAGACTCATTGCCACAGGTGTATAAAATCAAGCACCCAGCCTTGCAATTAGGTTTGCGAACATTTGTGAAAGAATGGGTCGTTCTGAAGAGCTCAGTGAATTCAAGAGTGGTACCATCATAGGGTGCTACCTTTACAATAAGGCAGTTTGTGAAATTCCACGGTCAACTGTAAGTGGTATTACTGCAAAGTGGAAGCGTTTAGGAACAACAGAAATTCAGCCACGAAGTGGAAGACCATGTAAAGTAACAGAGCGGGGTCGTCGAGTACTGAGGAGCACAAGGTGAAAAGTCGCCAGTGCTTTTTTGACTCAAAAACTGCAGAGTTCCAAACTTCCTCTGGCATTAACCCCAGCACACAAACTACGCTGGGAGCTTCATGGGATGGGCTTCCATGGCCAAGCAGCCGCATATCACTAACCCCAATGCCGAGCATCAGATGGAATAATGTAAAGCACACCGTGGCTGGGCTCTGGAGCAGTGGAAACGTGTTCTGTGGAGTGATGAATCACACTTCTGTCTGGCAGTCTGATGGATGTGTCTGGGTTTGGTTAATACCAGGAGAATGTCACCTGCCTGACTGCATTGTGCCAACTGTAAAGTTTTTTTTCCCGCTCCGGCAGTAGCCTGCTGTGAGGGGGTTTTTGTGGTTTTTCGACCTCCCAAGTGCAACTTCGATTTCGCTTTGTTTTTAGTTCATACTTGGTTCAGGCAGAAGTTCTTTTGGTAAGTAGTAGTAAATTTATCGGATTTAAAATTTTAAATAAAAATAATAATTAAGTTCCGTTTTAACACAAGTAATAACTTATTTTAGTGTACTCGGCACTTTATTACATTTAACGTTACGCTAATTAATCTTTAAAGTTAAATACACTATATAAATTTACTGGGCTGGGAGTACGGGGTCATAGTGAGTTAGTTAATTATGGGGCTGGCTCAGTGTTGCGTTTGCAAGATGTTTGCCCTTCTGGACGTTAGTGTCCAGTCGGACTTCATCTGCGAGTGATGTAAGCTAGTGGACTCACTCATGGTCAAGGTTCGCGACCTTGAGGAGCAACTGGCTCTCATCCAATGCAACAGTGAGTTAGAGGAGCTAGTTAATACGCCGTTTAGGGAGATGGTGTGTACGCCACTAGCGGGGAGGAGGGAGAATGAAGAGCAGAGAGCAGAGAGGTCGAGAGAGCTGGGTGACTGTAGGTCGTAGACACAGGAAAGGGCATACACACGTTACAGAGGTGGCATGACTGTGTCAAACAGGTTTCAGGTGCTTCCATGTTGGCACCAACGACATAGGCAAGGGTAGGAGGGCTGTTCTGCAGGATAAATTTATAGAAGTCGCCAATAAGCTTAGAAGCAGAACGTCCATGGTGGTATTCTCTGAAATACTCCCCGTACCACGCGCAAGTCAGGCTAAGTTAGCTGAGATAAGGAGATTAAATGCGTGGCTAAAAGGATGGTGTAGGAAAGAGGGGTTTAGGTTTATGGGGCACTGGAGGACCTTCTGGAACAGGTGGGACCTGTTCAAGCTGGATGGGTGGCATCTGAACCGGAGGGGAACCAGTGTATTGGGGAGGCGTATGTGTAGAGTAGTTGAGGAATGTTTAAACTAGGGACTGGGGTTGCAGGGAGGTTAGTTAAGTATGTAAGTGGGGGGAATCGGTAAAGACCGTATAGGTAAGAAGGGAGGTGGTGTTGCAGTATATGTAAAGGAAAACTTGCAGGCAAGGGAGCTTACTGATATAAGTAAAAGTACGGAAGCTATATGGGTAAAATTAGATGCTAAAAACTCAAATAGCCTAATTGTCGGTGTTTGTTACAGAGCACCCAATGTAGCTGCTGAGGAAAGCAGATTGTTATACAGTGATATTAGGATTATGAGCAATAAAAATTATGTGGTAGTTATGGTGATTTTAATCTACCGGGGATGCAGTGGGACATTGTTGCTGGCTCTTCTGAAAATGAACTTGACATGGTGGAATTAGTACAGGATTGTTTTTTTACTCAGTTTGTTAACACCCCTACCAGGGGAGATGCCATTCTTGATCTTGTTTTGTCTAATAACCAGGACAGGATTGGTAAATTAGACGTTTTAGAACCACTTGACAGTAGCGATCATAACATGGTTAAATTTGAGGTTAAGTTTAGTGCCCGAAGAGCAAAGTCCAAATCAAAAATATATAATGTTAGGAAGGCTAACTTTAATTGTATGAGACTAAAACTAGAAACTGTGAACTGGATGGAGTTAAATAACAAAACTGTTGAAGAGGCATGGGAATTTCTTAAAAGCACATTATTGCAAGTGCAAAAAGACTTCATACCTGTTTCCAGCAAGAGTAAATCTAGGAAATTGCAACCTAGGTGGTTTACTAGGGAAATAAAGTATAAAGTAAGGAGGAAAAGGGCTTTGTTCCAGAGATGGAAAATAACTGATGATAACAGAACAAAGCAAGAGTATCTAAGTCTACAGGCTGAGTTACAAAATGATATTAGACGAGCTAAAAGGAATGTCGAAAGGAAGATTGCATTGGAAGCTAAGGATGACGTTAAAAGTTTCTTCCAGTATTTTAACTCTAAAAGAGCTCTAAAAGCTGAAATTACTAACCTGCAGGATAGTAAGGGTCTTATAATTGAAAACGACATTGATATAGTAAATGAGTTCAATGATAGTTTTACACGGGTATTCACTGTTGAGGACACTAGTAACTTATCAGTTCTTATTACTAATCCAGCATCGTCTATAACTAATATATATATAACTGAAGCTGATGTTTTGCAAAGCCTACAGTAGCTAAGCTCAAAATAAATAAATCACAGGGCCCTGATGGCATCTTACCTATAGTGTTAAAAGAGATGAGGGATATTATTTGCCGACCCTTAACTTTACTGTTTCAAAAATCCTTATCTGAAGGTGTGGTACCTTCTGATTGGAAGCATGCCAACATAACGCCCATTTTCAAAAAAGGGGATAGAAGTAATTTGTCAAACTATAGGCCAATCAGCCTAACTTGTATAACTGGTAAAGTTATGGAGGCTATAATCAAAGAGAAAATGGTAGATTACCTGGACTCAAATAAGATTTTGAGGGATAGTCAGCATGGATTTAGGAGAGGTAGATCCTGTTTAACAAATCTGTTGGAGTTTTTTGAGGAAACTACTCAGGAAGTTGATGATAAGAAGGCCTATGATGTCATCTACTTAGATTTCCAAATGGCTTTTGATGTTGTCCCCCACAAGAGGCTCCTACTTAAACTCAAAGCGACAGGTATTTCAGGAACTGTAGCAACCTGGATTGATAACTGGTTAACAGATACATAGGAAGCAGCGAGTAGTTATAAGAGGCACAATGTCACAGTGGGCCTGCGTTCATAGTGGGGTACCGCAGGGTTCAATTTTAGGACCACTATTGTTCCTAATTTACATAAATGATATAGACACCAATATATACAGTAAACTGGTGAAATTTGCAGATGACACCAAGGTGGGTGGTGTAGCAGATACTGAACTAGCGGCTCAGCAGCTACAGGGGGATCTTGATTTAATTAGTGACTGGGCCGATACCTGGCAGATGAAATTTAACATAGACAAATGTAAGGTACTGCATGTAGGGAGCAGAAATATAAAGTAAAGGTATTTTATGGGTCCTACTGAAATAAAGGTAGCTGATTATGAGAAAGACCTTGGTGTGTATGTTGATGCTTCCATGTCCCATTCTCGCCAGTGTGGGGAAGCAATAAAAAAGGCCAATAGGATGTTGGGGTATATCTCCATGTGTGTGGAGTTTAAGTCAAGGGAGGTAATGCTAAGATTATACAATTCCTTGGTGAGACCTCACCTAGAATATTGTGTGCAGGTTTGGTCACCATATCTTAAAAAGGACATTGCGGCTTTAGAAAAGGTGCAGCGTAGGGCCACAAGAATGATTCCTGGTCTTAGAGGAAAGTCATACGAGGAAAGTTTAGTTGAGCTAAATCTGTTCAGCCTCAAGCAAAGGAGACTGAGGGGGGACATGATCCAGGTCTATAAGATTCTTACAGGTTTGGATGCTGTTCAACCAAATAGTTACTTCAGCATTAGTTCAAATACAAGAACTCGTGGCCATAGGTAGAAATTAGCGGGAGAACATTTCAAATTGGATTTAAGGAAGCACTTCTTTACACAGCGTGTAGTCAGAGTATGGAATAGTCTTCCTGATAACATAGTGCAAGCTGAATCCTTAGGTTCCTTTAAATCAGAGCTAGATAAGATTTTAACAACTCTGAGCTATTAGTTAAGTTCTCCCCAAGCGAGCTTGATGGGCCAAATGGCCTCCTCTCGTTTGTATAGTTCTTACGTTCTTATGGTGGAAGGGGGATAATAGTATGGGGTTGTTTTTCAGGGGCTGGGCCTCTTAGTTCCAGTGAAGGGAACTCTTAATGCTTCAGCATACCAAGACATTTTGGACAATTCTATGCTTCCAACTTTGTGGGAACAGTTTGGGGAAGAACCTTTTCTGTTCTACCAAGACTGTGCCCCAGTGCACAAAGCAAGGTCCATAAAGATATGGTTGGGTGAGTTTGGTGTGGAAGTACTTGACTGGTCTGTACAGAGCCCTGACCTCAACCCCATCAAACACCTTTGGGATGAACTAGAAGGGAGAACTTTCAGGCTATGAAAACACCCCTGTTCGTGAAGCTGCTCTGATTGCATTTGGTCATCATCTGTGGGAGGTTCTGGTCGCTCTAGTGTTCTTTGACCCTTCTGTTATTGATGCAGAGAAAATGTGGGGACCTGAGAATGAACTCTGGAGTGGTTCTTTGTGGTGTGAATGTGATCCAACCTCAATTCAACCCAACTTTCAGGTGTACTCCGCGAGTGTGAGCTAAACAGGTTCTATGACCAGGTGTGCTTTGCATTCTGGGATGCAAACCAGTAGCAGCAGCGAGGCAGAGGAGAAATGAAGTGAGGTCTTACTTGGTCTAGCAGCAAGGTACGTTGCCTTCTTGAAATCTTGGCAGATGACTACATCTGTCAGCTCCTAAAAATAATTAGTAGAAACTCTGAAGTTTTCAAAATGCTTAGTCAACGGCTGAAGGAGACAGGATTTAACCAGTCGACTGGACAGTGCTGTGTGAAAGTAATAAAACTGGGGCAACAATATATAAAAGTCTGAGATGTTCAACTGTGCATAGCCCAGGACACAGGATCTTCTCATAAGAATAAGCAGTTATACAGGATATGGGGAAGAGAAGAAGAAGAAAGGGGTATTTTAGCAGTATATTCGTGATATACATGGCAAGAGAGCCAAGCAGACATACACAAATAACCAATTTGCTCTCTAACCAAAAACAAATAAAGCAGAATATTGTTGAGTTGTTGACCATTGTTGCCTGTCTGTCTCTCCCTCACAAACCAAAGGCTGTTGTTATACCCTTAACGATTGATTACTGATGAGTAAAGAGGCTTCCCCCCCAGACTCAACTCCTCAGACTCATAAGTGTCTTCCCTGTGTCTCACAGCACAAAACATACTGCTGATTTATGCTATTGAGCACGCATAGTGACACAGGGATCTCTGTTGACATTTTTACAGCTCAGTTGCCGTCCATGATTGGTTTCTAGTCTTCAATGAATGTGCGAGCAGCATCCACCTATTTACAAGCCTGCAGCAAACGTAAATAACTGGAGTAAGGCTGTACTTAACTGGTAATACTAATGGTGTCTATATGCTTTTGACTTCAGTAATTCTATTTAATTTACTGTATCTGTATGTTTTTTTTTTACTGAGCATACACAATTCAAACCACAGCTTGTTCTTCTAATATGGGTGCATACTTGAGCTTGATTATAGGAACAATCCTTGATTCATCTAGGAATGGTTCAGCAGTCAGACCCAACCAATGTCCCCCATTCCTGTCGAATGGAATTTTTTTTTCCCTTAACATTGGAAGTGAAAATGTATTATCTACCAAAGGTTTGGCTACAGCACCCCAATCATGAATATTGACCCAGTGGAGCTCCCGATGAATAGTTTTGGTGAAACAGGAGAGCTGAGTTAGGAAACTGCCTGTTTCCATCCAATAGCTGAATGGTGCATTTTAAAAGCAACCCTTCGTTGTCACAACCTGTTCTGCAATCCAGTGACCTTCTGATCACATGCACAGCATGCTAACCCACTCAGCTGCACTCCAGATTCTTTACACGAAGTTAGTCCACTAAATATTGATATCAAAGATAAGGAAAAGAATTACTTTGAGCTGTGGCACAGAACATTAGTCCATTTTATTGCTCGTCCTTCCGGCTACATTTCAAAAAGTCAGTAGTCCTGAACCATCTCCCTTCAAACCCTAAGAATGAGATAAACAAACTTCAAGGAGGGGAGTAGAGCTGCCTTATAGTGAAGAGGCTGATTCTTTGTTGTTACTCCATACTTCATTTGCTTCCTGAGATGTGCCGTGTTGCTCAGTAAGCCAAAATCGGCATGTCTAAGGCTGGAGGCTTAAGTGTTAATGGATCGTGTCACAGTGTTGGTGCCATAAATACGCCAGGGCTGGCGGATGAACAGGACCAGGAAGTAGAAAATTCCCAAACCGACTTAAGAGAGAGATTTTGTGATACTCAGAAGATGGGCTTTACCTAGAGGGTCCTGACATGCTGTAGCAGCATGGGAAAGTCAAAAAATACACCATGTTTTACAAAGTTTTTCACAAAGGGAGTTAGCAATGAAGATTTGGTTTCCTAATTTATGTTCAATAAGCATAATTATTTGGGAAAATTATTGCTTTTATCCATCCATCCATCCATCCATCCATCCCATATAGAGTCGCTGTAAGGGATTCTAGTGATATTTTATTTGCGCTGGCCATATATTTCAAATGATATCTGGACAAAATGAAGTCCAACAATTAAGGCTGCCACCTTGTTTATTCTATGTTACGTCACAAGCCTAGAGGGCACAGAATGTTTTTGATGCAGCAGGCCCTCATACAGAGCGCAAACATTGCAGCGAGTGTGTGAGCCATTTTAATAAAGGAGATGACAGCCCTTTTAAAATGGAAGTTCCTCTCTTTATTAACAGCCACTGTTTAATACTAAAGCAGCACAGACAGAGAAGCCAACAATTTATATAGCAGTCATGGTTACACTCTAACGAAACACACGCACTCCTTGGCAAACATTAAATGGTTACGATATTTACTACAAACAGAAATATGAAAAAACGCATCAGTTTATGCAATTTAAGGATTTGCAAAGTGCGGCACAAATCCTTCCGGTAAGTGCATAATTAGTGCTGCCTTAGACTAGCTGCTAAAAATAGTTTTGAACCTATTACAATATGTAGACAAAATTATTGCGACACGCTCCATTGAATTCAAGTGTTTTATTCAGACTCATTGCCGCAGGTGAATAAATTTCCTGTAAATAAATTTAGATCACAGACCACGTAAAGTAACAGTGTGGGGTCTGGGGGGATAGTGCATAAAACTTGCCAACGCTCTGTTGACTCCATAGGCTGTATTTTGACCATCTAACACAAAGCGTTTAGTGCAAAGCGGAACTGGCAGTTATGGGCGTGTCCAAATCCATTTTGCTATTTTAGCGGTGAAAAAACCAGAGCTCGCCCCAGCGCAAGGCGGAAAAGGGTTGTCCTAACGCGCATAATTATCCAGAGGCGTGTTTTGGGCGTAACATGCAATAAACCAATCGGAATGGCGCGTCACCTCACCTCAAGGCACCGGCGGATGATCTGTTTCGGATTGCTATTATTAAATATAAATAAAAGTATGATCTTTGTTCAAGGAAATCACAACTTAGAGTTTTTAGTGTTTTAAAATTTTCAAATAAAAGTCAATAGGGCTGTTATTTTTTTACTCTCACAATTAAGATTACTTATCAAGCTACAGACGATGCAGCTTTTCTGCATCGATGCAGCTGATCTCTTTGCCCTTGCTGCTGCCGGCGCACACTCCTTTGTTGGCATCGGTATATGCAGGTCAACATCACACCTTCTAAAGTTCTGTGAGTTGTGTGTCCTCATTTATGTCCAATAGACATTAATCTAGCACAGCAATGTTACGCAACATACAGCATGCCATAGAGAATGCCGCAACCTTCTCATATGCGGCGCCAAGTGTCAAGCGCTAATTTTCGTGTATGGAATACATTCTGTGCCACAAAAAGCATTAATTAATGATAATTTCGAGTAATGCCTTGCTGCGTTATGTCCAACAAAGCAAAAAGACTTCACTTTCTTTAGTTCATAGAAATCAAATGGAATTTCATTTTGTGCACAGAATTGATATCAACGCTTTGCATTTCGTGGACAGAAGAAAGTAATTTGTTGTCGAAATGCATTTTGTGAATGATACACAATCATTTCGTACAATTATTTCATGGACGAAATGCATTTCTTGAATGAAAGTCACAGAATGTATTTTGTATACGAAAATGAGCGTTTGACACTTGGCGCCCCATATTCTTAGGGCTGTATTGTAATGTTCCACCTAACTTATCTAAATAGCCTATCTGAAATGCATTTTCAGCACTTCAGATGTCCTTTCAGTTACAGTACGTGCTTAATACCTGATAATTGACTCAAAAGGATTTTTTAATGATGCGGTTTGTTCTTTACTGTTCGGTTTATCTTTGTGTGTATGTGTGTCAATAACTATAGCGTTGTGCACCTGCACGTTTCTAAAGCATGCCGCTTAAGTGCTGTTTAACCATGCGCCACTGACTCTTGACATGGTTTTTGTTCGTCAAAAGCGCATTGGCTTTTCACTGTCTTAAAATAGCAACGTGCTGACAATGCGCCCAGCCACGCGTCATTTAAAAAATGCCACTCCCAAAAGAGGAAAGCAGACGCACAATCATTCACTATTTTGACAACGTGTGCACATGGTGTGAAAATGAGCAATGCGCTGGTACGAAACCAGCAAAACCACTTTCAGTTGTATTTTGTGCAGGTGGAAAACAGAGCCCAATAACTGCTGAGTTCAAAACTTAATTCTTCTAGCATTAACCCCAGCACAAAAAGTGCTGGGAGCTTCATAGAATGGGCATCCATGGCTGAGCATGTAGGTGTAGGTGTAATGGCCTGGTGTCCCAATGCTTTCCTCCATATAGTGTACTTTGGGTTGTTTTTTAAGCACATGTTGACAAACTCCCCTTGATTCCATTCTGGAGCAGTAGAAGTCAGCAGAACAGTGAGACAGCTGTAGGAGTGATGTGGTGTCAGGCAGGAACCTACTGTTTGTCTGCAAAATGCCAAGTCACACTCCTGAATATATACTATCGGCCACAATGTCCTCTGTGCTAGACCTTGTAACTTTTATGCAATTTTTATATGTTTGAGAAGGAGAGATGTTGTCATAGAATCCAGCTTTGTCAGAGAATACAATATGAGCTTGGGAGCAAATATTTTGACAACAGGAGTCTAAACAGATTTCCATATGTGGCATAAAATTTATGCTTAACACTTAACATCTCCAATATAAATGATTGTTTTTCTCTTAGAAGCAGATGATCAAGGCACAGTAGGTAATTAATATCTAATATTTACTGTAATATAGGTTTTAGGTTAAATCCATTAACGCATTTATGTAATTAGCATTTTCCCCCCATTAAACATCTTTCACCAACGTTTAAATCTTACTTGTAATTGTAATCTTCATGCAAACATTGAGTATGAAACTAATAATAAAAAAGTTTTCATCTTAGTTTTACTAATTTAAGTTTTCCTTTAGTCTGCCTGTCTGTCTGAATAAATTGCCACATCTAATACTATTTGAAGTACATCTCATAGTTTGGAAAAATATTAATGCAAACAACCTACTTCAGAATAAGCCAAAACAAGATGAGACCAGATCTACTTGTCTGTAATAGTCTTTGGGGGCTCATTTATGACCCCCTTTTAGATATTAATGACTATGCCACCTCTCAGGGTTAGGAAGATCACTGTGATTTATTCATGACCATCTTTAGGGGTGTTATTTTATACACATATAAGAGATCACTTGCTGAACCAGTCATTTATATTCAATAGCTCAGTGACCAGAGACAAAAAGACAATAATCATGGATTTAAGTCAGCATCACTCCCTGCAGCCTCACTATTAGGTAAAAATAAAATCCCCACCCTGTATCTGCATTATGTTCTTATGATCCCTGTTTTGTCATATTATATTCATCAGTATTTAAGTAGGCCTATGTTAGCTATGTTAGCATTCTGACCAAACTCTGCATCATTGAATTATTGAGGATAATAGGGTGTTGTGGTGAGGCGGGTAGCTGTCATAGCATTAAATTCCAGCCCAAAGCCCTGGCAGCGAGGGAGTAAGAGTGACATACATGCTGTCTTGTGGATTCAACCTCATTTCCTGGGTCAGTGCCTGGGTAATGGTCTATTAATTTGCTTCATTCCCCCCCGTGAGGCAAACCATTTCCACCCCTACTTCACAGCAAACTGTCAACAGAGTGATTGATTGGACAAACAACTGTCGCCTCTGTGCTCTTACATCCAGCCACACTCATATATTAGAAGAACATGCATGTTCAGACGCATTCAGACACACAAATCTATTCACTTCCATCCTGGACTTAATGACAGATTAAGCTCCTCTCATTCACTTCCTTGTCTCATAATGAATCTTCTTGCTTATGCACAGTTGGAGCTACAACTGAATAATTAAAATAATCAGATTTGCAAACACGTTTAAATAATTTACTGAAAAGTTTATTTATTGTGGAAAATAATCTGTAAAACATCCATCTATCTTCAATACCCTTTTATCCAATACACAATTGGGGTTAGCCTGGAGTCTATCGCAGGAAACAAGGAATAGAAGATTGGGGACGCCCTGGTAGGGATGCCAGTCCATCACAGGGCACGAGGCAGGGGACGCCCTGGTAGGGATGCCAGTCCATCACAGGGCACGAGGCAGGGGACGCCCTGGTAGGGATGCCAGTCCATCACAGGGCACGAGGCAGGGGACGCCCTGGTAGGGATGCCAGTCCATCACAGGGCACAAGGCAGGGGACACCATGGATGGGATGCCAGTCCATCACAGGGCACAAGGCAGGGGACGCCCTGGTAGGGATGCCAGTCCATCACAGGGCACAAGGCAGGGGACGCCCTTGTAGGGATGCCAACGGGAAGCTCCAGTGCTACCCAAAAATCCTTCATACTATCCATCTTAAAAAACAAAACATTTTAATACATCCCTTTTTTGTACTAGCATTACTATTAACAATTCCCTTTTTTCTGGGGAACAGATCATAGAGCTCATAGAGCCCTAGCCTGACAAAACAGTGATATTTAGACAAAACATTGAAATTATATGCACTGTTTTCCATTGTATTGCCCAGATGGGGATACAAATGGTTTTGGGACTGGTCTGCCACCACCGTAGATACTTTCTCATTAGTGTGATAAGACAAAAAGTGGTAGCATACGAAAGAAGAGTCACAAGCATGGATCTGGTGAACCTGAGTACATTGAGACAAGTCACACAAACTTGGGTTTTTAGTTTAATAAAGATTTTTTGAGAGGTGGGAAGAGTGTGTAGGGGGGGTACAGATTGTAGAGTAGGGATTTTATGAGGGGATGGGGTGACAGAGCTGTTTGGGGAATACATTGTTGTCGTTCCAACTGCATCTAGTTAAATACTATCTTAAAGTCTCTTTATTGGTGCTTAGAAATTAATTAATCAATCCATTCTAGCAAATACATTTTCTGTACCTTGTAAAACTGATATTTATTCATGTTTATTTGGCCTGGTTATTGTAAATGTTAACATACATTTCAATGGTAAAATCTTCCAGTCCGACTGGTCTGGAAATACTCTTGATTCCTGGTGTGATAGTAGGAAGTAATTCTTGAGGTGTTTGTCCTTCATAACTCAGTAGTTTCTCAAGGCAGCAAGGATAGTAATTATTTAATTAGAACCATTCTTGGTCAGTTATCTTTGGATTGGCCTGGCGTTCTGTGTGCTTAGTAAATCTCAATAGAGCCTCTCTTCATGAGTCATTTAGGACTCTGAGTTTTAAAGACACTGTGTGTCTGCCCTTGCTACCTTTCTTAAGGCCCATTACTCTAATGTTCGTTCTGTGGTTTCTGCTCCTTTATGGATTCGTCATTACCTGTCTTTTTAGCCTCAGCTACATTGGCAGGCCGAGGTATTATCAACAATAAGCACATCTATAGTCCCTCCATCCTTCCATCCACCTTCCAAACATTTATTATTGCTCTGTATTCCATTTGATATACATGAGGTCATCAAGCATATTGTAAGTACACACGCTAATATGTTAACATCTTCTTTTGAAACAGCAGTTTTCAAGGTATCCCATTAGTACATTTTCAGCTCGATTTTAGCAATTTAAGAACAGTGTATAAAATAATGTACCATTGTTGCATCTATTTCCTGGAGAGTGAAGGTGCTGTATGGTTTCCCTGCCCGCTGAATTAAGTGTCTGTTCTGCCGTTGTTCTCTGGAATGGCTGCTGGATACCCTAACGGAAAAGTGAACATCATTTTGCTGAAAATGGATGCACAGCTGAGCCAGCAGCTCAGTTTATCCAGGCCCTGCATACTCAACCAAGCAGTTGTTGTTTGGGAGTTAATGGCTAGGAGTAGAGGAGACAATTCTGAGAAACCTTTATTTGTGGTAGTTGTTTATTTCATAAATGCAAAACGTATTTTAAAAACTGAAATATAGTATGTGCTATTAAAGCCACCTGTCCTTTGTGTGGTGGTAATTCACTGCCTTATCCCGGCTTTCAAAAAGGATTCCTGAAAAGGAAGAACACAGAAAACGGGAAAAAACACAGCACAGCACCATGACTGCTCACTGAGTGACTATGAACTGTTTTTCTGTCCCCCGATTGGTGACTGGGATGTATTTATCATAAATTTTAAAGTCACTAAATTGCATGTGATTTTGACAGCTCCCAGTTCTGTGTTCCCGTAGGTGCTGGTAATTCTGTTATAGTAGCTTTTTGGTACCACACAACTGATGTTTAGAGGAGTGAAAATAATGAGGAACTTGCTACTTAAATCAGTACTCTGATAATTAAGAGTTGAAATACAGGATATATGTTTGAAATCTGCAGTCATGATGCCATCCTTTGGTTTATTAAAAATCAGTGAATACTGCACTAGCCCATTCAGGTGGTTAGTGTCTATTTCTTTACCATGTTTCTTGTTTTCAAATTATGTTTAATTGTTGTGCCAGTTGTGTTGCATTGTTAGTGCCCTTCTAACAGCCCCTGATTGTATTTCTCCCATTCCTTCAGCTTAAACAGACACCTCAGGTTTAGTCAGCAGGGTCTTAGCGAAGGGGCCTCCCACATTAATCATCTTTAACGCACTGACAAGCTCCATGCACGTAAAGCCCTCTTACCTGCCTCTGGGGATGCAGAGACAGGCATTTATCTCCCTGTCTCAATATCCCCATCATCTACAACCCACTGAGGTGGGAGATCACCTTGTAGATTAAGGTGAATGGACACAGGCAGAGGGAGGGAGAGAATGGGAATGAAAGAGAGGAGCTGATTTTATGTTAAAGCAGGGAAGTAAGGATTCTCTGGGCAAATATTCTGATGTAAATGTTATGACATCACAAAGTGACATATCCTATAGGGTTATAGGGAAGCAACTTACAACAAGACAACTTAAAGTTCCTGCACATTAATTCACATTCTATTTTTATTTTATATTATAATGTTCCCCTGAGAATGTATATCCAGTGGAAGTGACATTAATTAAAACCTGATATTAAAATAAATGGACTTCAATTGTTTGGTTGCTTCTAAGCTTTGTAATTCTACTTTTTCCAATTTACTCCGTAAGGGAATACATTTTGTTATTTTTTGGCTTCGGCGCAACTCTAAGATTTGACCCTAAAGCCACATGTCATGGTTCGAGAAGGATGGAAGCAAAGGCAGGCATCAGGAAAGACGAAAGGGATTTTATTCTAACAAATGGAATACAAAAGCAAAAGGAAACGGACCATGAGAGGTCAGAACAAGGCAGGGAGAGCAAGGGAGAAACACAGGGGCACAGGGTAACCGGAGGGGTAGGGCAGACAGGCAGCAAGATCACACACGTAACCTATGGTTAGCATGTAGTTCGTACACAAATGTTTTTCTCTTTTTTCCGTTAGACAATTTAGCTATTTGGCTATATTGTCCTCTCTATTCATCAACTAACATGCAATTTAATAACGTTCAGTGGTAATTAATGAGTACAATAACAGTAAAGCAGGTATAGTAAGTACATTCCTTGAAACGTTTAAGATATTTGAATATTTGTGTTTTTGATCGCTATTATTCTACAGTAAAAAGGTCACATTATCATTCTACAGGGACACACATGTAGCACCAAAATAACAATGTACAATGTGGTTGTTTTTCTCTTGTACTGTAGATTTGGCCACACAATTACACACATGCACAGCACGATGCATGAGTGCATGCGTCCCTAAGACGCATGGAGATGGCATGGCCCTGTCATCCATCACATGCCAGAGAGATCGGTCTTTCACATGATCTGTTTATTAGGGTGCACACCATACGTCCCACACAGGTGACAGTCCTGCCACAGGGCTGCATAAAGGGACTTCAAAGGAACCATTGCTCTGTGCAGTTAGATGTCATCCTTCTCTGTTAGGGTTTAAGGTCAGGTACAGTATACTGCACAATATGGCAAGGGAATGACTTAGGCAGAGCAAAACGATGAACGTGGTCCAAATATCCTACGCATATAATATCCCACACATTTTGAATTGAATTGAATTGCCATTTGCAGACATTGGAATTCTTGCATAGTTCCCTTGGTCAAGATTTAAACATCAAGACTATTCTGATTTTACTATAAAATTTAATTATTCAATAGTTAAAGGTAAACAAGGTGTTTGAATGACGTATAAATAAGATGCCTTAGCTAAACAATAATGGAACCATACGTTTTAAACTAACGTAAATTGTGACATTTCTTTTGCAATCTACATCTGAACATTCAGAGTTTGTTTTGTCAGATCAGTGATTGGCAATCTTTTTAAAGCAAAGAACCATCTTATCCTAAATGTCTGAGACACAATTTACAAATAGATGTATAGAGAACAGATAGATGGATAGAGAACAGGATTTGAGATACGATTTTTTTAAATGGAATATCGGTATATATGCATTTAACACAAAAACTTTCAAAAAATAAAGAGAAACAATTTCGGGGCGGGGAGGGGGGCTCTCAGTTTTAAATCACTCAGATGTGTAGCAGCGCAAAGGTGACTAATGGTGTGTTCGATTATCTTTCCGAAGTCGTGTGACATCACATCCGACCAATCTCCCGTTCGAGCTACATATCTCAGAACAAACATGGCTGCCTCCATGAACATGCTGTTGTGTTTTGTTGCTTTATATTTTAGCAGATTTGGAGCAAGATTAATTTTTCTAAGAGACAAGCAAACAATAAACCTGAACTAGTCAAACCACATTAAAAGCTTAAAAATATTTTACTAGATCCATAGCAATATTATTTTTTCAAGAGGCAAACGAACTACAATCAAACAAAAGACACTAACAAGTCTGGTAAAAATCTGATATTTCATCGTAGGACACTGTTTACGGTCATGATATGTTATTCTCTAAATTGGCCGTGTGCAATTACATTTATAACTATTAATACATTTAACAAAATTAACATTTAAAAATATTTATAAAATAGAATTACTGTTGACTGTGCAAAGCCGTCATGTTGAATTGACGTCAGAGGGGAATCTCGGACAAGAAAATTTTGTCCAACATCAAAATCGGAAAAGAGGCGTGTTAACAGGCTGAGAGGCATTAGCCGATTGAATCTAAGATTCTGGTTTGGATTTGCAGATACAGATGGGTTGATCCAGTAGATTTTAGCATGATCAATGGCAGTATGTCGAAACAGCATCCATTATTACACTGTCATGTGGTCAACACAAACACTCCCATAGCCAATCAAATTCACTTCAGTCTTGCACTTTAAATATATGCTGTAAAAACCACATGTATTAACAGACTAACAGTTTAAACAATAAAACTTTAAAAAGTAAATGGCATGAAACAATGCATAATGCATACTTATACAACCCTGGATTTTTTTCCAATATGTGTCTCTGTTATATGAATATTACAACAATAGACTAAAATATGAGCACCCCTGTTCAAAGTGCATGTTTCAATGCATCTCTAAAACTGAAGATGACATCTCACCAGATTATCCTACCCCAAAAGATATTATGGGCAGTAGCATGCAACATTTCAAAAGCAAGCATAAAATGACAAAATAAATTCTTCCAAATCCATGTTAAAATGCTGCTTTTATCATATGGTATATTACCATGATGTCAGTGAGGGGTTGTGGTTGAGGCATGTTTGATAAGAGTGTCAGTAATGAAGACTGCTCAACTTTATGAAGCTACTCAAGGAACAATAACTAAGATGATGTGGTCACCATGTGAGGGAAATGTGGGTGGAAACTCATACTCTGCGGGTGTGGTATCTGTGGAGATCAGCAGCTCCAAATCGGCTGACTACAAAAGTCTAATCTCAAGAGGTATCTGGAAGTGCCATCAGGAACAAATCTTTATGAACTTCACAGAGAGGATTATTTTGGGCAGATTGCTGTACATCAACCCTTAAATACAGCTACACACTCCAGGAGCCAGGCCTAGGAGAAGCATGGTTGATGTTATCTCCCCTCTGGGTGAAGGTGTGTGTTGCTGTAGAGATGCTGTTGGTAAATTAGGCTTGGAATACCATACCCCATGGCACCATAATGAGCCATTTTCATAATGAATAACAGTATTTTACATGCAAAGTATTTCCGACACAATAAAAGCTCATCTCTCATGATAGTCTGACCTCCCACAGAGTCATAACGCACTCTCATAGACAACAAATTGTAGAAATTGAACAATAATGTTTTTGTTTTGCACTGTTTGGCTCAGTGGTTTAAGCTTCAGTGCCTGTGAATGGAAGGGTGCCAAAAAGGGTTTGAAACCTGTCCTTCACAGAACAGTCACATGTCCATTAAGCCCCTTCACCCCGCGTAACGCTCCAAGGACACTATGCAAATGGCTCAGACCCCAAGCTTCACTTTCAACCTGTATAAATGTGTCGATAAAGTCAATAAAGAAGATGCTTGTTCTGGCCGGTGGCTGCTTTAGCATAGTTCTGGCCTGTGTATGGATCACAAAACATGGTGACAATACCCCCTCCTCTTTATCTTCTCTTAGTCAAGAAGAAGGCTTCCCTTTATGACAACCAAGCACCGGTCTGCCCCATATGCCAAGTCATTCTCCGGCCTGGTGAGATGCAGGAGCACATGGTACAGGAGATGGATCAGCTGAGCCACCTGCACCTCAGGTACTGTGTCACTTCACTTGGCTAATGGCTAATGCTTCTAACCAGCTGTTGTTCTTATTGCAAATGTTACTGAGATTTAAAGACACGGGGGCTGGTGCATGTAATGAAAGAGTAATTGGTGTTATAATGAAATCATGGATTTGTTGCTTACAAAAAATATTAGTGCTGGAAACCATGATTCATTTTCGACCTTAGAGGGGAAGAAACTATGCAATCGCTTAGTCCCAAAAGCTACTGAGAAAGATAACGGCTCAAATGTTTCTGGGATAAATCTATAAAATAATTCAATAACAAATTTTGCTAATATGTAGTCATACTCTAGTTTTTCTCATGTTGCATTTATAAAAGAAATCCAGACAGGTTAAAGCATATGGCATGTCATAAGCATGCAGAAGGAACAGGTCAGTTTGCATTGTTATAAAAAATACAATTCTTCCTTTGTTATTCATTTAAGATGTCCTCTCTTACAGTACCAAGTTTACCTTGATTGAATTATTACATGGCCAATTTTCCACAAGCATTCTTTGAGAAAAGTAACAAAACGGTCCAAAAAATATGCCTGGGTGATTTTAGAATTTGATTCTTCAAGGAGCTCACAATACAATGTACTGTGTGCATTGTGGGGGGGGGGGGGGGGTTCCAGTTATGTATATGGAAATATAGGACAAACCGCTAAATAGGTTTAGAAAAATTCTATTTGGCGGGATGAGAGAAAAAAAAATGGATACTGATGACCTTGTAAACAGGGTCTGGAATCACCTTTGAGTAGTACACAATATACATCTGACAGGAGAAACTCCTTTCACCTGGCTGTTTGAGAGCTGGAGTTTCAGGGTGAAGACTGTCACCAAAAGTGGTATTATAATGGAGTCCTGTCTGCATCTAAATCACCCAGACAACAGCAGCAGCCATTCAAGGTCATGAAGCATGTCTGGAATGTAGATTCATGTCCATTGAGCTGATGTGAGCTTCAACCAGATCATTCCACATCAACCCTCATTAAGATCTCTGTTGAGCCTATTTTATCACAGAGCAGTACATTCTTCCATAACAAGAGTGTAAAAACGTTTCCCCATCTTAGATCACATGGATGTCAAAAGTCACAACATGCTTATATCATTTCCATGAACCCAAAAATATACCATTTTGAAATAATTATATGGTACCTGTATGTCCAATGTGTGTATAATTGGGTCTTGCAGTGATATGAACCCAATGCTTAACTTTTTGTCCTTTTTCAGTGAGTTGCTGTATAGGTTTGGTTGTTTTAAATCAGCCACAAATTTATATAAGGAAAATAATGCATTTGTGATCAGACCCACAGTAGCTGAGGAAGGCAGAACTTGTAGCAAAGCCAGTTAAATGCCCAATTAGGGGCAGAGGAACAGAATTTGGATGTCCTTTTTGGGATGGACAGGTTCAGCCCCATATCGATAACAGCTGATACTGCAGCCAATCCACAACCTGGTTATTAGGACTGGCAGTGAAATCTGCAGTTTGAAGCAATTTCACCTTCAGGCATGTCTTGCATAGCAGACATAGCTGGATGGTATATAAGTAGAAATAATTATGTAATTTACCCTCACAACCCTTTAAAATTTGTCTTTGTTTCTCCCTCCTTTTTTACAGCAAGCTTACAGCCAACAAGGATGGCATGACTAGGGGCACACCTAAGGTAATGAATGCACAAATGCAGTCAAAAGAAGAATTCTTCTCTAGAACTTGCGGTCACAATACAATAGTCATTCCTAATCTATCTTAAAGAAATAACAATCGAGGATGGTACCCAATTCGGAGACGTTGTCTCTCTTTATTCAGAAAAATATGAAGTAACTGTAATAAAGTTTAAAATTCTCAAAACTTTAGTTTTATTGAACTCCCATTATGTGAAAACATGAGGTCTAAATTAATTCTGGTTCACCCATGTTGGAAACTGAAGCCATCTTTGCATGCAAGCCTTCATCCATGCAGGCGCAGTCTGTGACTGGAATGACGATGTGCGTTATTTAAGTTATCCACAAAACAGGCAGCAGTTCCATAGAAGGGCCAGAAGTTTACATGGTTGAATGTAAAGTTTATATCTCGGGCAGTTAGGGGGAAAAACAACTGAAGAAAATTAAAGCATATACTGTATAAATGACAGTACACTGTTTTCATCTTCAATTTGTGTCTGCAGTCTCTCGTTTTATCCCTTCATATCAAAAGTGAGGAGGAGTCTGCCTCATCTCTACACTGCTCTGAATACATTCACCAGTCTGACAGATACCAGGTATGTATACAAGTACCAACTACACAAGGCTTTATTTGGTTCATTATAATGGCAAACAGATACATGAGAGATTTGGTTGAACGAACAGGGGTACTTATTGGGCACCCTCATGATCTAGACAGATAGGTGAACCAGACAGCAGAGATTGTCACCCGTCAAATCTCGAGTCTTTCAGCTCAAGTCCAAGTCATGTAACTTTTTTCCTTATATTCTTTTGATGGAAGTGCATTTCTACTGTAGGTTTGCTTGAAAATTGTTTTAGTGAAAAAAATTAGAGTACATACCTCCAATCTTTTAACAACGCTGATTTATACTTTAACACAATTAAGAAAATAACACAACTATTTAATTAAGGTAGTCTGCTCAGGGCAAAAGTTTTTAACTGTGGTGTTTCAGCAAACAGTCTTTTCCAAGTAGGATATAACGTTAGCCTGCATACAATCCTTGTGCTAAATGTACTACAGTACATAGCAATACCTGTAAAATTGGCTGAAAAAAAAAGCTGAATTCAGAAAGAAGAGTGAACAGTAGTAGAATTTAGTTGTAGAAAACCACACTGGAGTCAAAATGTATTCTTCAGTCCCAAAGCAGATCCTCTCACTAGGGCTGGACAATATGGAAAATATTTTATAAAGATAATTTGTTTCATATCAGTTGATAATTTTCAGAATACAATTAAAATAATAATTTCTTTATTTCAAGACTCCATTTCTGCTTAAAAATCCCTTAACATTGCCCTTAAACAGAATCAGAACAGGGAAAATGTGACTGAATGGACTGAAAACTGAAATCTCAATTTGATAAATAAATCGTACGAAAAAAATCTGTCGTACAGCATGACAGTAGAAAACGCAGACAGTATGGTTTGTTGCCGGGTTTTTTGTCTGACTGCCTCACTGCTCATTCCAGGGAATGGGTTTGACGTTGCTGGTAGAGTTGTCACCCATCCTGTAATCAAAAATAAAATGCTGTGTTCCATTTTTAACCAGTACTGGGGCTGATTTGTCCCATACTTTTTCACCTTGAAAGTGGAAATCCTAACTGCTAGTGTTTGTGACTGTAAGCACTTACAATGCAATGTTGCGCAGAATGGCAATGCTTCAAGTGGTGAAATAAGTTCGCAGTATTTCCTATTTTAGTTGGCACAAGTTTTCAGCTGAGTTTATAGTACACAGCACCAGTCTGTTGTGTGTCAGACTTTAAACTGCAAAAAGTACTTCCACACCACCACCATCTTTTTTGTCTTCTTTTTCCATAGTATCTCAGTTTTTAAAAGACGTTGCGGCTGCTGAGCTGTCGCTTTCCTCACCGACACGTTTTTCTAGCAGACTTTCCTCTGAGGGACCGCTTATCTCTTCCATGTTACCAGAAGAGTAGCTTATGGCATGCTCCACTAACTCAATAAACCTTGCTGTGTGTTTGT
Source organism: Paramormyrops kingsleyae (assembly GCF_048594095.1). Taxonomy (NCBI): domain Eukaryota; kingdom Metazoa; phylum Chordata; class Actinopteri; order Osteoglossiformes; family Mormyridae; genus Paramormyrops; species Paramormyrops kingsleyae. The sequence continues at coordinate 21,726,088 of NC_132797.1, forward strand.
TGGGCTAATGTTATTTATGATGCTGGCTGAATAGAGTCTTTAATATCACACTAATTACCAATGGTATTCTGAAAGACAATATCATTATTTATGCTTTTTCAGCATCCTTAATCTACGTATCCAAAAAGTGATGACTTAAGGCACATAATGGTAGCTAAATGTATGTTATAGTCTCATTTCGTTCATTGTGTATTGTTAATTAATCCCAAGATCCAAGTCCAAATCCAAGACGAGTCTGTGTGCCTTGAATTTGAGTCGCTAACTCAAGTCCCCATCACATACTGTACAAATGCGTAGTTTGTTCTATAACTTAGCTTATATAGATATTGACTATTTATAGGTTAATCGAGGGGCCCCTTTAATGGGTTGGCACCCCATCCTGGGTTATTCCCTGCCTTGCACCCGTATCTTCCATGATAGGCTCTGGACCCCCCGAGACCCTGAATAGGACAAGCATCCATCCACCGATAATGGATGGATGGAATAGAAGGACTTATCCTTTTGACCCTGCCCCTCCCCAGAAATATCCCCCCTGCATTTCACAATAAGCTTAAACAAGTGGAGACCTGTGGAATCAAACAATGGAAGATATTGTTTACGGTGGTCTGCTATTTCTGTAGTTGTAATCGTTGGTGATACTAGGATTTTTTACAGTGGGGGCATAAGAAGGGGCATAATTCATTCAGAGGGGCCAACCTCATAATTAGCTAACGATATGTTTTGAATCGGTGACTGACGGGGGAGTGGGCATCTAGGGGCCAATCAGCTTTTAGTAGGAGCCAGTGCCCCTGTGGCCCCACCCATGTATATTCCCTTGGGTGTAAAGTTTTATAGATTGGGTCTTTTTCTTGGCCTGAGAGATTTTTTTGGGTATACTGACAAAGACTGTGTACCGTGCAAAGTTTTATGATGATGTGGCATGGTGCCAGAGAATCCACCGTGCTTTTTCTGACTTGTATAATCCTTGATGATCAGAAAGTACTGATGGCCTAATTGAGATCATTCACACAATCTCACTTTACCCTAGTATTGTGAATTACAATAATACTACTGTAACTTCAGTGTCACTTGAAGTTGAAATGGTATATTTATTGCAGTGTAATGGACATTCTGTTCTATCTATGCTATTTTTTGACTATCAGAAGCAACAGGAATGGAGGTATAAGAGTTCCTATATCGAGCGCATCATTGCAATGGGGGCAAATTATTATTTATTATTCAATGTAATAATTATTCAAATTAAAAGGTGAGCTTGGAGCCTGTTTTAGGAAGCACAAGGCAGGGGAATATTCTGCATAAGATGCTGATCCGTCACATGGTGCACACACTGTGGGCTATTTGAGTGCATTTGGCATCTTTATAATGAAGCATTAACACATAATTTAAGAGTATAAGAGTTCTAAGAAAGGATGTGTATAGTATTGTGGCCAGATCCATAGCATAGTTCTTATAGGAATTATAGTAATTAAGATGTAAGTCTTAAATAACAATTCTTTTGTTTGCTTTATTTTTTCTTCTCTCAGACATTCTTACGAGTGAGGGCAAACAGACAAACACGGTTACACGGTATGTAGCTTACAAATGTTCTTGTTTTTAAAAATGTATTTATATTTTTATTATATTTATATCTTAATTGCTGTAGTAAGTATGAAAAATAGCAAACGGCAAATAGACCCACAGGACATGGTGACTGGAGAAATGAATGGGGTGATTTTATCGGAATCCCCCCAAAGTTGGGCAGGCAAAGTGAGCAACATACAAAGCTGTCTGGCTCTCTGACATAACGGAGGCTTGCTGTAAAGTCAAAACAGTCAGACCATTGATAAGATAGATAGTACATATAATAAATGCCACTTTGACAGTTAATATGTTAAACTGTTATTCTTTTATAATATAATAATAATAACCATATAATAATCATTTATAATAATAACTTGCACCTGAACGGAGCTACAGTATAGAGAATGAGAGTTTCATGTTTTAAATGTCAGAAATTGGAGTATCCAACAAAGTTTGGATTTTATTGTTCTTTCTTCTCAGCAATGCCATCTCAATGTAAAATCATTAATGACAGTAGTGCCAGGAAGAGGGACAGTGGGGGGGGGCTCTGCAGTAGGTGGCTCTGCAGTTAAGGATTCCGCACATGTGATTGGACAGTGGGGGTCAGTAGGTGGCTCTGCAGTTAAGGACTCCGCACATGTGATTGGACAGTTGCCAGGGCAAAATCCCATGACTAGCAGAGTGATGTCACTGTTGAGCCCTTCTGCAAGGCCCTTAACCCCAATTGCTATAGAGACTGGCCGACCCTCTCTCTCAATTATACATTGCATTGATTAAAAGCATCTGCTAAACATATTAATTAAATAACGATGTGAATGCAGTCTATGAAAATCTTCTGAGAAGGGGCAGGTTATTCTTCCTGAAGCATATCTCAAGCATTGTTTGCTGTTGTACAGGTTGGATTAGAGACCTCAATATTACATTTATCATTATAGTGTCCTAGATTTGACGCCCTGATATTCCACTGGTACCCCAAATGGATTGTTTATTTTAGCAAAGATTCACAAGTGAAATAACTGCTTATTGCGAAATGGTTCAGATGGATCCTCTCTGAATCTTTGTGTCTTGTTGTATAGCCCGCATAGGGAAGATGAAGCGCCAGAGGTCCGAAGAGGGGCAGGTATGTCTACAACATTCACTGGTAACTGTCAAGCTGAACGGACATATTTAGTGTTCCCCAGGGCTCTATACCGGGGTCAATGCTCATATTAATCAATATATAAAAATTATACAAAAACTGAATACATTTTGCAAAATGCATTAAATGAGGTGGTACAGCAGACACAGAGACAGAGGGGTCAAAGATTTGCAAAGATTTGGGTATGACGGGTAATTCAAAGGATAAATGTAGTAATTCACATAACGAAAAGTAGCCTTTTTAAACAGATAAGGGTGTTTATCAGGACACAGCAATATAGCCACTAAAAAAGCATGTATCTGTATCTTAAAATGTGTTAAAGTCTGTAAATCTGAATCCTAAGAATAATTGAGAGGCTAAAAAACAAAGCGATACGGCTGCATTAGAACCATTCAAGTGTAGTAAAATTCTAGGCAGAAGGGGTTGCCATTTTTTTATATTGAAAGGCAGTTAGTATTAAGATACTGTAGAACAGATACTGTACCTACAATATAAACTCTTAAGGAAACTTAGTTTTAATTTGAGAGCTTGATTGATTTGTTGAAAGACATAATGTATTAATAAAGACTTTAGTTGCATGCTTATAAATTCTAATGTTATATTACATGTTTGTCACATAAAATGTGGACATGTCTCATGTCTAAGGGTTGACCACCCCTTAGTTCTGAATTAAGTGTGTTTTCCGCCCCACAGAAGGAGTGTGTTAACAGAAGTGAAGATGAATCCACACATATCTCTGGAGAGAATAATACTCACTTAGAGGAATACGAGTGGTGCAGGCAGAAGAGGTTACGGGTCCCTTCAGTGCTGGAACGAAGATTTAGAGGTATACCCTGAAACACCATGTTATTCAACATCAGTGTTAAAAAAGCAACAGAGGTGAAAGTTTGTAAAGTTCTCTCCGAATGTATGACTCGTAAAATGTGATGTAATTTTTAGGCAGTAAAACAACCCCACAGAATTATGCCCCCTTTACCATGCTTCACAATTTGGGTGAGGTTTTATTTTTTTCTCCAAACAAAATGCTGAGTACATTTAACAAAAGCAAAAGTTTTTGTCTCATCGCTCCACAGAACAATGTTTTAGTAGTATTCTAGAGCATCTGGGCTTGAGACTGGTAGGAATGTTTTTTTCATTTATATTTTTTGAAAAGCATTTCCTCCATAGTAACCTTCAAGGAGCCTCATTCTTGTTTGATGAAAAGAGTGTAATGTGCTGCCTTGTCAAGAGAGAGAATCCAAAACAGAAGGGACCATGAGGGGTCGAAACAAAGACAGGATATTAAACAAGAACTGAAGGGGATGTATCTAAACACAAGGAAAAATTTAACCAAACCAGGAAACACAGGTTCGGGGAAACACCTGCAAAGAACATGCAGGAATAAACACAATACAGCGCACACAACACAACAGGAACAAAAGTAATGACTGACTGAGGAAAAGACCAAGGGCAGGCACATATACAGATAACAGAGGCATGACGAGGGACGTAAGGGTTGTTAATAATTACTCACCACGAGCTACAGTAACGGGTAAGGGTTATTAACAAACATTAAGGACTTCAGACACTAGGAGAGATTAGAAACATGGGTGAATCAGAACATAACTACAAAACTATATATGAGCGGGGATAACTACGAACTAAAACCCAAAACAAGGACCAATACTGAAATACTTAAACACAAGATGATTAACGAGGGGGGAAATAACTCAAAATGTCCTACACTAGCTGTGTCCGAATTCAGGGGCTACATCCTTCGAAGGGCACAGTCTAAAAAGGCATAGCCTTTACAGGACGTATTCTTCGAAGGTCGAATGGACAGCGTTGTTGAATGGGATGGCCTGGCCATTACCAGCTATTCCTGTCCTTACCTTTGAGTCATGAAGCGCTGCTCGTATCGCCTAGCCGGGACACACCCACTTTACCTCTTTGCAGTGCATCTTGGGATATGTTGCAATCATCAAAAAGGAGACACATTTCTAAACTGCATTTCAAGGAGGCTTTGTAATGGGACAGCCTTGTCATGCTGCATCCAGCTGCATGGCAGCATGGCAAGCAGGGCAACATATTTGGGACTGTGAAGAGTGCAAAAGTGACACCAGCTACCCAAACAGGGAAATGACAGAAGGCCGGGACTGATCCTGACAGAGATGTAATCAAGTGCAACAGATGCCTGTAGATCATTAGATGTCAGCCTATGGTTCATTGTTTCTCTTGGTTGAGGATACTTTGGTTCTCGTTCTGATCTCTGTAGAACACTCACTAGCAATGGTGCAGATTTTTTTTTTTTCATTTGTAAACTGTAAACTGTAATCATTGTGGATTAGGGTGGGGTGAAAAAATCAAAATTTCCAATAGCAATTTCCAATAGTGCGGAGAAGTTGTCACTGGACCTCGTTATTAAACGTGTAAAATGTCTTTGAAATAGGTTAATAATTTCAGGTTCCGCAACGCGGTCAAAGTTTTCACCTGTCACATCAATGGGCAATATACACTATCCATTATCTATACTCATCGGTATTGTGTTTGTGCACTTTCACAACATGATAGTCACCACAAAATACCAACATTCAGGTAACGCAGATTTTTACTCGGTATCAGCCATACACATACATTACATCGCTCTGCGGCTCTACGTGCATTACGATTAATCACCTGTCACATCTATGCGCAGATCCACGCTACATATCATCCATATCATAACGCAATGTAAAATTGTTCCTCAGTGCCACCAAAATGAAAAGTATTAAGCACGACAGTCAAAATGGTTAGATACACTATATTACCAAAAATATTGGGACACCTGAATTCAATGATTTGGAGGGGTGTCCCAATATTTTTGGTAAGACCCAGATGGATAAAGCAGTATAGATAATGGATAGTGTATATTGCCAGTATGTCAGTGTAAGCATGCTCCTGTGGTATAGATAATGGATAGTGTATATTGCCAGTATGTCAGTGTAAGCATGCTCCTGTGGTATAGATAATGGATAGTGTATATTGCCAGTATGTCAGTGTAAGCATGCTCCTGTGGTATAGATAATGGATAGTGTATATTGCCAGTATGTCAGTGTAAGCATGCTCCTGTGGTATAGATAATGGATAGTGTATATTGCCAGTATGTCAGTGTAAGCATGCTCCTGTGGTATAGATAATGGATAGTGTATATTGCCAGTATGTCAGTGTAAGCATGCTCCTGTGGTATAGATAATGGATAGTGTATATTGCCAGTATGTCAGTGTAAGCATGCTCCTGTGGTATAGATAATGGATAGTGTATATTGCCAGTATGTCAGTGTAAACATGATCCTGAGCGGCACATTTCTGAATGAGTCGTTTCCCACTTACTCATTGTCACTGACCGATTGTTAGGTTCTTGTATTAAATTGGAACAATTTTACATTGCGTTATGATATGGATGATACGTAGCATGGATCTGTGCATTGATGTGACAGGTGAAAACTTTGATCGCGTTGCAGAACCTGAAAACATTAATCTATTTCAAAGACATTTTGCACGTTTAATAACGAGGTCCAGTGACAACTTTTCCGCACTATTGGAAATTTTGATTTTTTCACCCCACCCCATTGCGGATTGATGGAGGCCCAATTCACCGCAAGTCCTTTTGCAATCTTTTCTAGTCTTATAAACTTCAACCAGTCTAATTCTGAAGTCCAATGAAATCACTATTTGGTTAGGCTATATTAGATTTGAACAAGATTCTGTTATGAAGAACAGGTATGTGACTTCAGTATTCCATTTATGCAATAAATATATGGCAGAGCAAAACATTGTGCTGTTTAACACTGCCATTATTATTATGATTTATGATCGCATTTGGGAGCCATTCATGCAGGAATCCAGTCAATTTCAGTAGGTTCGCAAAGCTGGTGTCAGACTTTCTTGTTATGTTTCACAGCTGAACTGTGAATTGTATTTCTTGTATTATGATTATTCGTAGATGGAACAATTCCAAATACAGTACAGTATCAACTTGCGTAAAACCGATTTAAGTACTTCTAGACTTGTGGAAAAAACATCCATGATGCATAGAATTTATCGATGCGTTAATTTTATATTTTACCTTTTCATTTATTTAATATGTTCTTTAGTATGTATTATTAGTGTGTTTTTGGCTTATGTGTTTTTGTTATAATTTGTCTTGAATGGTATTGTAATGTAAATCCAAATTTTATTTAATTCAGGGTTTGTGGAACGGGTAACTGTCAGTCGAGAACTACCTCTAGCTAGTAATTTGAATATAATGAACAGAAAGTCTAAAGCTTTGATATGGTGTGTTAGTACTTCCACGGCCATTGCTGGAAAAATAATTTGTACTAACTGCTTTTCTGAAAATGCAGGCGTCAATTAAAACAAGAAATAAATTTAAATAGTGGTAGATGTTGATTGCTCCATGAATGTGACATTGTGTCAGAAAATAAGGAATCCTTTTTACTTCTGAATTAAGAAGCGAGCAGAAGAGGGTGTTTATAATCGGATCTCATTACTTATAGAAATTATACTCAAAAGTTAAAGTAAAGCGATAGATGTAATTAAATCTCATAAAGAACCATAATCCCTCTATTATATATATTTTTTAGAAAATTCATCGCAGATATACACATCACGATTGGAACTGAATGTACACAAGACATTGCGCACATTAAATTAAATTAAATCTGTCATATGTATTTCTCTGTTCTTGACAAGCTATCTATAATATATATGTAAGTATGTGACATTAGCTGATGCCACATGCTGCAAAGCAATTATATTTTTAACAGGGCAAATAATAAATTACCCATCATTCCTGTCAAATGGATTTTGCGGCTGGAACCCTCAATTGTCATATAAGTATAACATTTTTCTTTTCATGAAAGGCGTAATATTGTTACCTTCACTGTGCTGTCATTTGTCGTCCCCTAATGAATTTAACTGACCTGAAATTCGGTCAATTCTGAAACTCAAGTTTTTTTTATAATTTTTATATAAATTGAGTACCAAATTTATATCCGCATAGAATTTTCAAGCAGAGTAGTCTTTGTATTTATTTAATTGATTTTATCAAAGACAAGGAAATGACAGAACAGGAAGGAAAATCAATTCTGAGCCAAAATGGGCTTTATTTTTTTATCACTCTTTCTTTCCTAAGTTTGACTTTCTGCCTTTACAAAAAGAGATCCACATACAGAAAAGTCAATGGAGTCAAAGTAAACAGATCACTTGTAAAATAAAGAAAAGTATTAAAGCAATATTATAACGTTAATATTAATAAAACACATTCATTTTAATATAAATGATATTAAAATGACCATTGATATTGTTATTAATGTTAATATTACAATAATATTACTACATAGCTACATATTAGGGCTCATATTTGTTTAAAAATGAATTTGGCCGAGTTGGATAGCATGTTTTGAAGATTGAGCTGTGTTCCCGCTTTTGCTGAATATACATAAATAGGGTATTTATATGTATATTTGTATGTACATATTTGTACTTATACGATCACATGTATTGTTCTATCTTCTTTAACATTTTGTAACAATTTCAGTCTGGGTTCTAGAATCACAGTGTGTAGATAGCTCTCTCATACACATGCATGGACACACACTCCAACACCTGGGGAACCTGGGGGGAAATAGTGTAGATGTAGAGAAATACATAAAATGTTATGACTCTGCTAGCTATTCAGTGGTGCTACCTTCAGTTCTTATGCATTCAAGAATTCTCTTGAAATATTGTGTTATATCGTCTGGAACTGCGGGCAGCAAGTAGGATTATTTATACTAACTCGTTATTGCGAACATATGTTCCTCACAGGCCCTGGGATCACATAAAATTTAATAGGTCTCTTTTATTTGATCACTAAAAACAAATGTCCTATTGTAAACGGGCTGACGTTTGTGATGCATTTTATTTGTGTTTCAGCCATTGAAAGGGCATTTTATAGTGCTGCTGTTGGAGGGAGATAAGCTAAGAGCCCTTCTGCAATAAGCCTTCTGCATGGTTTGCTATTGCTGTAGTACACAGTGAGTCACACTTGTTCTTGGATGACCATGCGGATGGCTGTGGATTCACGTGTTTGAGTTTAGCTTTAGTTATTCTGCATGCCTTTCCTCCGCCTGCTACAGTGTGAAGTGAGCTGGTCATAGAGAATGGAGATTAGGCCAATATGCTATTTCAAAAAGCACATAAACTCCAAAGATGGTCTTTTGTAATTTGACTGCATGGTAAATTTGTGTGTTGAAAGATCTGTTACCTGATTTATAAAATAACAAATATTATAACAGCCTATAATGCATTATAATGGCTTATACTGACCATTATAATGCACTATAGATACCTTCATTATGCATTATAGATGACAGTTCCATAGAGCATGCATACAGTAATAAACATGTTGTGCCTTTTTGTAAATAATCATAGCTGTGTTTCTAATACTTTACGAATGCGTTATAATGCATTGTGAGGGTACCTATAATGCATTATGATGACTGCTTTAAGTAAAGTTCTACTGAAATTGTTATACGTGTTACTGTGTATTGTCTATTTTTGTCTTTTGTTTATCAGTGTACTGTGCAGTCTATAACCACAAATTTGTCTGATTCTCATTCCGTATGTGATTCCATACCAAACAATTCTAGCCAAATCCTTTTGTGTATTGTTTCAAATTAACACCTCTTAAATTTCATGGATGATACTGACAATTTAAAGGCAAAGATTTTCCCTGAAAGTGCTTCTCTGGATAAAGGAAAGGTTTGTTTTTCTGCTTATCAGTGACTTGATAAATTCTCTCTTCAGCAGTGTCATTGCTAGAGAGTCTCCAGGCAATAGTGCAATAACACTGCACAACAAAGTTTTTGCTTCTTGAACAGTGTTGGGTGTTCTTCATAGATTTTTCACTGCTGATCACGAAAATCACATCCAAGTTTGCCCATCACGTACCGTTTCATTGAAATCTTCAGTTTTGTCATGTTTTTTTTTCTTATATTAATGTCAAAAAGTTTCATTTCTGCAAGAGACATATCAACAATGTTTTGTACAGCCTGGGAATGTCCAGGCATGGAATCAGGCCAGGCTGGAAGTTTGCAGCCTGGACATGCCTGGGCAGGCCAGAGCCAGCTTGACACTGCCTCAACAGGCTATAAAAGTGGCCTGCATACACAGATGTTGCACATTGGGTTAATATAGAGCTGATAGTGTGTATGTATTGTTTCAGAATGTAGCATTGCCACAGTAGCAATATCACAAGTAAGCTAGATACTATAGACATTTCCAGGACGATTGGTTTTGGTTGGCATGTCTTGTCAATGTCATATAACAGCCGTGATACATTCTGCTATATTTGTGGCGAATATACGCTTGCGCCTCAGAGATGCTCAATGACTGCTCCTGTGAAGAAAGCATATCATCTGTACTTTGGCTGTAAAATCGGTGATCAAGACAAGGAATGGGCGCCTCACATTTGTCGTGCGACATGTGCTGTGTGTCTGAGAGCCTGACTCAGAGGCACTCGAAAGACGATGCCGTTTGCTGTCCCGATGATATGGCGGGAACAGAAAGACCATGTGACGGACTGTTACTTCTGTTTGACTAATGTGTCTGGTTTCTCTGCCAAAAACAAAAAGTCAATTGAATACCCTAATCTTCCTTCAGCAATGAGACCCGTGCCACATGATGACAGTCTTCCTATTCCAAAACCACCAGTAGGATGGACCTTAAATAAACCAGATGAAGAAACTGCAATACAGGGAACTGGCAGTGACAATGATCCGGATTTTGAACCGTTCTCCATTTTGAACTGTCCATTCGGACTAGTGTGGTGCTGAGGTATCACCCACCACATGGCTGCACTCAGGTTCTCATCCCTGAGGTGGTTTGTTGTGTGGTAGGTGTGACAACGCACTGTAATTAGTGCATGCTCCTTAACTCCTCCTCCCTCATCAGGTGATCCACATCTCATAACACAGTCAGAATTAAATGATCTGGTCACAGAGAATTGCTGGGTTTGAGACTGCAGGAATGGTGTTTCCTGGTGTTTGTCACCAGGAATGAAAATTTCTGCTGAGTACTGTTGGACATTGCAACGTGATGCACCTGACATTGAATACAAACAAAAATCAAGACCAAAGCATTTCTAATTATGTTGAACTTAATAGCGTATGAGAATCATAAACGTGATTAAATATGTTATTGCCGGTAAACAGTTAACCGTCTGATCTATTTCCTACGTGTTCCTACGTGATGCAGCAAAACCAAAACTATATTTGTGCATACCCACCAGGTACCTGTCATAATCAGCAAAAACTTTTCAGGAAGTAAAACTTTTCAGTATAATATGTATAATATGTGATGGTCTTTTAGGTGATTGATGGTTATGTAATTTGATAAAAATGATTTCAATTAGGTAGCCATATAGGGTTCATATTACAATAAACAATATTTAAACAATTATGTTCATCTTTCTTTGCAAAGTTAAACTGTAAATATGTAGTACTTGATCTAACCAACATTCATCACCTGTTTGTCCTTTATAGGTTTTGTTGCATACAACTCCAAAGAGAATCTTGACAGTGATGTGGACCTGGATGTGGATGGGGACGACACACTGGAGTATGGGAAAATACAGTATCCTTTTCTTTTATCCATACTGGTAGTACAACAGTCTTTGGGGCACATCTCATATGTCCTGAGAAATAAAGTGTAAACATGTCAGAAAATGGGTCAAGATTTATTTATACAAACATGTTAAAATAGCACCCGAAGCAGTCATCCAAAAAACAACACATTTTGTATCTGTATCTGACATGTACATATGCTTAGTCCTTCTGTACATTATAATCTTTACGTGAGAATCATTTGTGTAAGAGCTGATTTCAGATTAAGTTAGCAGTTAATGAGACTTTCACGTTATAAGCAGTCTGTTCCCTGACCGTATTACACCAAGATACAGCGAGACGGACGTGATCTTATGTTCAGGAGATGAGCTTGGAGAGGCTCAGAAGCGAGAAGCTCTGCAGGGGGCCAGTTTGAAGTAAGCACACCAGGTTATTCCTGCTCACTGTCGGAGATACTCAGTCAAAAATAATGGAACCTGGGTCTTGAGAACTCATAGGCCCAACAGTACACAATTTTTGCAGAGTATTCATTAGCCTGAGTACAGGCATCAGAATCTGTGCTGGTGTTCTCCACACATTGTCAGACGGCAGATATAAAGCTCAGTTGGTCAATATCAGTTAATATACTACATATCCGGAACCAAATACTGTTAATATATTACACATCCGGAACCCAATACTGTTAATATATTACACATCCGGAACCCAATACTGTTAATATATTACACATCCTGATTTCAAGATGTATATGCAGGTTTACTTGGTCCTGTACACTCCTGATTCAATATTTATTCCCGCAGTTTTCACGTGGTTAAAAATGATAATAATAATAATGATAATATAAACAGCAGTACAAAAGTTTTCTATTGTTAGAAATTTTAGAGATGTTTCATATTTCTTGTCACACTTATGAAATGATAAGATATGTATTGCCTATTTTATTGGCAGGTAATGTGAAATTTGCACGTTTTTGTTAGTTGCACCTTTGGCTCTATAGATACCTTCATAATGCATTATAATGGTAAGTATAATTAAGGATGCTTTTATTGCATTAGGAAGGTATTTATATTGCATTATAGATGAAAGCTTCACAGAGCATTTATAATGCATAATAGACATGGGTATAATGTGTTATGCCTTTTTATAAATAGCTATAGCCATGTTTCTAATGCATTATAATGCATTCATAAAGTATTACGAAAGTACCTATAATGCATTGTACATGACTGTTCTAAGTGTTATCAAAATATATTAATATTGAAGACCTGTAGCCTGCATGCCTCTTTCATTGAATGTTATTCTGAACTGTAGTGTGATATTGAACCATTTCTCAAGAACTAAAGCCTACTTATCTTTGAGGAATTAAGTCGGTGGACATCTACTGCATATTCTGTGCTCCAGAGCATCCAATAGACCTTTAGTAATGTTTAGATTGGGTGATGGGGGAGGGGGGCATGGAAGACATTTTAATGTTAATTAAATCCTCCTTGAGTATATCAGTGTGTACGGGGGCATTGTCATCTTGGAGTATGGGAGTATCGGGGGGGAGGTGCTCGCACCATAAGGTGCACCTGGTCCTGTAAAATGGCCTCATATTCTTTGCCCCTTATACAGACATGCAGGGAAATTGTAGGACTTAATAACTCCCCTGCTGCCCCTGGCTGCCCATACCACTAGAGATCGCCCACCACGTTCAACAGTCAGCAACAGACATTGTGGGTTTTTACAACTGTAAACCCGCCTGGATACAGGAAATAGTGTGAAATATGACTCATCAGGCCATATTACTGCATTCCATTGCTCAGGGGTCCAGCTTTTGTGGTCATTACACCAGGTTATGTATCTTTGTTCCTTGGGCTTGGATACAAGTAGTTTCTGATGGTCAGCCCTGTCATAAACTCCAGCCGTGTGAAATTTTTGCAGTTTTTGTTGAGACTGGGTCATGGAGGAATTGTTTTAGTTCTGTTGCAATTTTTGGTACCTTACTTTTGTGGTGTTTAGCAGCTATCCCGCTAAGTATCCTTCTGTCCTTTTCACTGAGCTTCCACTTGTGACAGCCAATGTAGTTTGTCCATGTTGGACATAAGCTGTAATGATTTTTCAGACTGACATCACATTTTTCTAGGTTATGTGACCCATGCACTCGTAATTCTATTTCATTAAACAAATGAATTATCTATTTAAAAAATTAATTGACATTATGATTTTTTATTGTTGTTGGTAACCAATTAATTCTCTGTAGGAAGTCTAGAATACTAGTGTAGATACATTTAAATAGAACTTCCATTAAAAAAATAATTATTCCCTAGTTCTAATAAAATTTCTTTGTAATCACTGACAACCTAATATTAATGTCACAGTAAAGTTAAAGTTGCACCGCCTAACCCAGAGGAATATAAACAGAAGATGGATCGAAGGATTAAAGTTGCTACAAAAATACCTGTGAACATATAAACTTTTGTAACCAGCTGTAGGTATGAGTAATTGGAGCGTTTTCATATTCCCTGGGTCATGTTTTTCATGTGACTTAAAAACCAATTTAAGCAAGGTAATCTGTGAGTTAGGTATGTAAGGACATACATCAGTGTATGAAAGAATAATGATGCTTATAATTAAATGCATTTCATTAAAAGGCCACATAATATATAAAACAGTGATTCAGCCCCTGGCTTGGGGCTGGCTACTGCATTTAATTGCATGTATATATACACATACAGCCATGGAAAAAAAGACCACTCTATATAAACAAATCTGCATTTCTAAATCCTGGTTTAATCGTGGTTCTGCTGGCAGAAGGCTACTCTGAGCAGCAGGTTTCTTCTAGGTTCAAAACTTCTAGAATTGCTGTACACAAGAATAAAGTGAAGCAGGAGACACTGGAAACAACCAGAAACCAGCCTGGTAAACAGCAGAAGTGACTTTCTAATGCCAGAGATGACCATTTACTTATATAACAGTTCCTCATGAATCGGAGGATGACATCAAGTGACTTTCAAAAGGAACAGGAAACATTAAGTGCGAGAAGTGCACTGCTAGGACAGTTCGTATCAGGCTCCTAGAAGCAGGACTGAAGTCCCATAAAGCAAGGAAGAAGCCCTTCATTAATGTGAAACGAAGAACCAGACTACAGTTTGCAATTGCGTATATTATTCACAGACGCACACCCGTAAATTGAGAAATGAGTGAGACAAAAAACTGGAGGCAATTTTGGATGAACTCAGGATAGCTATTTTCAAAAATTTTGCTTTATTAATTTCATATTATTTATTTTGCTTACAATTGGTGTAATTAATGTTTTTGAGGGTCATTATGCTTCCACACCACAGGATGGCATGTCTTTTAGCGTGAACCTTTTGTGTCTGTGAGGGGTTTTTTATGTTTATGGGAAAGGGAGGATGTCCAAAGTCTGTTTAATTTTTGCTTTGCTATTTTTTCTTTAAGTATAGATTTTATTTTTTTTAGGCTAAGTCTTGGGCGAGTTGGAGGCACGTCTGGTGATGCATCATGTCGTGTCGAATCGTACTACATCACAATTGTATCATATCGCAATAGTAGCTGCTTCATATGTATCTTTAACGTATCGGCAGTTTGCAGTGCGTCGAGATGTATATCACATTGCCTCCACATCTGTTTCTATAGTCAGTGGATTTTGGAATATGTTTTTTGTCATTTAACAGTTTACCATGGGAAAATTTAATGGTTTTCTTCAAAAATGATAGATGTCACAAATGTATCATTAATTTAGACAATGATGCATTTCCTCTTTTCTCACACATTGACCTGGACGCTGGTCGCTTCACAGTTCATTTAGCAAAATGATTCACTTTTGTCTTTTAGTGGTAGCAGTTCCTGTAGCAGAGTAACGTCTGAATTTTCTAAACGGGCCAGCCATGGTAAGCACCTGTGTCTCTTTAGTCACTTCTAAGCAAATGTGATTTTTGTACCGCTCTGAAAGTGTGAACTGTGTCTGGAGTTTATGAGAGGCTTTTAAAAGGCTTCTCTCTGCAGAAATGCCATCCACAAGCATGGGGGACAGCAGCACGCAGGATCTCTGCACAGACCCCACACAGAGAGCCTGTAAATCCAGTGACATCAAGAAGTAAGTGTAGCCACCTCTTTCAAATGATAAAAGTTTATGGAAATGTACTTTCAAATATCAGCTGCACTTGAAAATGCCCCACACTGCTGAGTATTCCTTCTTTAGATGTTATATTCTGCATTCATTTGTGGCCAGAAACACGTTACATTTTCTGGGAATGCAGTATTATTGAAATATTCTACAGTGGACTGGCATCCCATCCATGGTGCAAACCCAGCCTTCAGCCCTGTGCTGCCTGTTACAGGCTCCAGCTCCCCCTGTTGGAAGATGGATGAATTATATAAATATTATCAGTCTAAAAAAATGTAAATATACTTTTTTTCAGTTATCCCATTTTCCTACAGTTATAATTTTCACTCTAACATGGAGATAATAAATTTGAGGGGCCATAACATGCATACTGAGGTATTAAAGGACCCTTAGGTCACAAAATATTAAAAGATGCTTGGAAATCTATGTCATATATTTATTATGATTCTGTAGCATCCTTATTGAAGGTTTAATTTTATAGCATATTAGAATCTGTAGCACAATCTTATAGTGAGTTAGTTTTTAGTGTATGTGTAGGTTCTCAGCTTAAACTTTTAGTAAACTCCATATGTAGCTGTATGCGTAATATCTGTATCAAGATTTTTTTTTTTTAATATAGCAAAGTTAACGGAGCTCAGTGTAAACCTCTTTTCAAGCATAGATATCAATGCAGTGACATTATAACATCACAACCCATGAAATGCATTTTGTCACAAGCCTGCAAAAGCATCTCACATGTTAGGGGAAGCCTCAGAGTTTCGTCTGCGGATATCTTTAAATGCCATTTCAAGATGAAGAAACCTAACCTTAGCTCCATTCAGCATAAAACCTGGAAGGCAAAAGGTTTAAAGGACAGCTTGCTGAAGTTTTGGAGAACGCGAAATCATCCACAAATAAATGCCAGGATGAGAAAGCATTCAGATCTACCTCACTGCTGTGCTCAGGGTTTTTTGAAAGCCGTTGGAGTCATCTTGCAAAAAAACTGCCTCCTATTTGTCTTGCCTGCCCATCTTGTAAGATGACAAAAAGTTGCATTAAAATAAAAATCAGTACATTTACCAGATGGTTTTATCCAGTGCAGCTTAAAAGGGAGATTAAGAGAACAGAGTCAGCTAGTGTCCCGTTAGCAATTGGGGGTTAAGTGTTATGCTCAAGGGCCCAACGGTAGCACCACTCTTCCAGGATTTGAACCATCGACCATCCGAACACCGTCCTACCTCACAGAACCACACATCTGCCCTGTGTCAGTTTACTGTTTGCCTTTTTCTTGTTTTTGATATGAAAAAAGGTGTTCATTGTTATCTTCCGTAATCATGTCCTGAATCACATATTACAACTTCTAAAGTCTCATAGTAGTACATAAAAAAGCTTTTCGCTATACATAATATGAACTTATGGTATTAGCAACCTGAAAGTGCAGTCAATACAAACATTCCATATCAGCCCTGCCTTTGTTCTGCACCTAGTTTAGGGTAATATTCAGAGTTCAGGATATTACATACGGGTCAGTGCTTTCAGGTTCCTTATTTTTTTGCCCCACAGTTGTCATGTAAATATTTTGCAGGACAGCCACAAGAGAGATACAAATAAACAGGTGGCCTGAGAGCAATCGATTTGTGCTGTCTGACATTGTACGTGGGAATTTTAAATGAATATCCGCATTTGCTAAGAGGAACACACAGGATTCAAGGTTTATTTGTCACGTGCAAAGTATACAGTCAGGCTATAACCTGCAGTGAAATGGAAGGTGGTCATCTCTGCCAAAATCCAAAAAAAGTCATATCAATAAAAGTTTAAAACGTGCGAAAAAACACACCCACACAGACAGAGGCCTCAAAACTGCATTGTTTGCATCTGTCCATGCGTGCGTGCATGAGGCTGGCATGGTGCATCTCGCGGTCACCAGAATGGTGTTTCTAAATGCAGCAGCAGAAGCCCGACACCCCCATTGATTTATTGCTGCCTGTCTGGGCTGCTTCCTTTCTCTCTCTCTCCTTCGGCACGTCGTGGGGGCATTAAACACTTTAGCCTGCCGGGAGTATGAATCACTCCAGCTGTTTGCTGTCAGGGGAAGCATAAACGCAGAGAGGACCTCTCCTCTTCAGAGTCACCACTGTTATTAGCTTGGAGAGCTCTGCACATGACACATAAATATATGTATGTGTGCGTGTCTGTGTGTGTATAGATTATGTTTATTTTACATTGTGGGGACCATTTTTCAGGTCAATCAAAAAACTAAAAATGTAAAAATTCTTGTATATTGTTTGGTTACTTATGGGTAAGGTTAGTGCTGAGTGGGGTTAAAGGTCATCATGTGGGGTTTAGAGATTTCCCCATAGAAATGAATGGAGAGTCCCCACAAAGATATAATTACAAACCTGTGTGTGTGTGATTTGATGTATTCTCTCCCAAAACAGCCCCAGACTCCCTAAATCCATATTTACCCCTGTGCGAAATATGGGGGAGTGACACTGAATTACTTAAGGGGGCTGTATTATGACGCACTGTTTACTGTAGCTTCTCAGCTGCATAGTAATCTGTATATGATCTATAAAGATTTTATTTTTATTTTTTTTATGAAATTTGCAAATAAATATTGGATAACATGCAGTAACATTTTATTTATAAGTTCAGCAGGTGGTGCTGTACTCTTATTTTGACCTTGTGGGAGGCATTTTTCCAGTCCCCACAAGGGAAACCTCAGTTGTATAAAAGTCTGTGACTGCAATCAAAAAACTAAAATAGCCAAACGGCTTCTGTGTTGTTTGGTTACTTACGGGTGAAGTTAGGACAGGGTAGGAGTTAGGGTTGTCATAGTTCGGATTAGGGTTCTGCACATGTCCCCTGCCCTGTCCCCTGTGCTTTAAATTTGATTAAATGTTTTGTCTTAAACTGAGATGGTTTGGAGTAATTAAATTTTTAACATATGAAAGTGAGAATTTATTTTTCATGGTGTCAGAGCGGTGTTTAATTTCCTTAATTTTAGAAAGCATTAAACATATATATTCCAGATGAAGAAAACTGAGTAATAGAAGTTGTTTTGTAGCTACAAGTTTGAACTGTCAATAAGGTTTTTGATTAAAGAGGGCATAATTGTGGTAACTGACTGGCTTGGAATGGAAAATCAAAATAATATTTTGTTTAAATTTTTTATTATAGCACTTAACTCTGCGCAGTCAATGAGTGTGATCATGCCTGTTGTAGATATATACCACTGATATGCAAGAAAAGTTATTGTGAAACTCTCATTTTAAGTAAATCAGCCTCCAGTATACCAACTACAATAAGTCACCTTCCAAAAACACCCTGTAAATAAGAATGGAATTTCCCAAGGGCAGAGTGGGTTAGTGGGTAGTCCCATCAAGCTTGGGGTTTAAATCCCATCTCCATGCTGCATATGCCCTATGATGGGTTTGAATCGCATTTCCATGCTGCATATGCCCTATGATGGGTTTGAATCGCATTTCCATGCTGCATATGCCCTATGATGGGTTTGAATCGCATCTCCATGCTGCATATGCCCTATAATGGGTTTGAAACCTGTCTATGGTGTTCCTCAATTTTGTCCTGCCTGGGATAGGCTCCGCCCCCTGTAACCTTACGAAGAATAGGAAGTTCGAAAGATGGATTCATGGAATTTCACCTAGAAATAAAATTAGTTCAATATTCTATATTCACTGTTGTTGATGGTGCAATTAAAGCTATCTGATTCTCATTAAATAAACCCGTAATCTCCATCCTATAAATGTTTATGAAATTTCTCTAACTTATTTACTGCCTCACAAAATAATTTATCCCTCTATTTGAATTTTTGATGTACAGTGGTACCTCGGTTCTCAAACTTAATCCGTTCCGGACTCCGGATCGAATCCTATAAAATTCTGATCGAATTTTTCCCATGGAAAACCAATTAATTGGTTCCCGGCCCCCCAAAATTACACCTGCGTAATCTGCTATTTCTCCCGAATATCACGTAAAGCAGTGAGAACTGATTTTCAGTTAATTTACCTGGTAAAATAAAGTTTAAATAAATGACATAAATGCTCTAATAGTACACGTAAGTTAGTGGTTTATTTATTGTTAGTTACTGTAATGTTGCGCTGCTTTATTTGGTTAATTGTCCAGTCTGTGAAGAAGGCATTCAAGTAAGAATTGCATTGTAGTATGACTCATTTCCTGGCGCATACAATTTATATTAGGTCAGCATTCACGATTCGACTTCTGATATTCAGATCGAGTTCTAGGTCAAACTGGTTCGAGAACCGAGGTACCACTGTATCTGGAATTGCATTACATACGATATGAAAAGGAACAATTCTATATATACTTGCTGAAAAATGATAGCTACTGTAGGTATATAACCATATTGTTTTCAGATGAAAAAAACATATGACCAATATGACCACTAATGCTATTATTCACACTTATCTTTATCTCTGTGTACTGCATATCTACTTTTCAATTTTTGTGTTCATTTGGATGCTTGTTTTTTAGTTGCATTGCTGATAACAGATTATCAGTAACACCACAGAATAATTTTATTTTAGTAATTGGTAGTACACTGAATTATACTAAAAAAATTGACTTCTCCATAGATGGCTTGCAAGCCAAATAGATGAAAAGTCTCTGTCTCCTATTGTCTGGTTCACTATGTCTTTCAAATCTTGAAAATGTAGATTTTTTTTCCCCCTGTTGAT
The DNA here is from genome assembly GCF_048594095.1 of Paramormyrops kingsleyae. Classification (NCBI taxonomy): domain Eukaryota; kingdom Metazoa; phylum Chordata; class Actinopteri; order Osteoglossiformes; family Mormyridae; genus Paramormyrops; species Paramormyrops kingsleyae. The sequence continues at coordinate 21,746,235 of NC_132797.1, forward strand.
TTCTTCAAAAATGACAGATGTTATAAATTCCACAGACAGAGAAGGAAAAAAAGAGAAAATAAATAAATATTTAACCCTTCTGTATGTTTCCTAATGGATTTTACTTTTAGCCAATGTACTTACAACAGTGGCTGCCGGTTTTTAAATTGCCCATTTTTTCACATCTGATTTTTTTGCTTACTTGTTTACAACTGGATTGTAACTCAGGCATGTATTAATATAATTTGGCCTGAAGGTCTATAATAGATAACTTATATTAAACAATGCAATTCTAGAGTATAAATGAAAGGAATGAAAAAGTAGTACATCTTGTAATTCTGATTGATCCCATGTACTGTCTTGATAAGAAACTCATCTTCCCTCACAGGATTATTGACGACTCCACTCTGACTACATTTGAAGCCCTGAAATCTCGCATTCGGGAGCTGGAGAAACAGCTGTCAAGAGGAGACCGTTATAAGTGTCTCATCTGCATGGTGAGTATGTTCATTAATTATAGTTATTTTTCCTACTATAAAAAGATATCACTTTAAATAAATCACAACAATCTTGGATATTACTACTTTGTTTTAATTATTTAAATTTGTTTATTAATCATTAAAAATATTTTTTTTCTTATTTTGGAAGCATGACAATGAAAAGAGAGAACTGACTTTTTACATAAAATACCTTTGTTTGATGACACACTAGCAGTTTTCTTTAGGTATTTATTGTACACTAGTGCAATGTGCAGTTTGCAGTCATCCTTAGATTTGTGCTTCCCCTTAGTGTTCAACTGTGGTACTGCAAATGTCTGCTCCCTCATTGTACAAAAATTGCTTCAATTGTCTGACAAATTAAATGGTGCATTAATTGTACTATTGAATTTTTCCAAGCAGAAATTATTACAAACATGTATCATTAACCATGATAAAGTATTACCAATTACAATGGAGTAACAGGAGAAATGGATACACTACAAACTCTCATGCACAGTTCTCAGGAATTATTTTAAATTCCTATGATTGTTATGTTTTATTAAGCTATATGATTTTGAAGACACATGGCAGTGTTTTGGAAGTTCATAAAATGACTTTTTAAGTAAAAACTACAGCATGGAGGTTATTTTGTACTGGGATCAATCCCCGCAAATCAAATGTTTTTTTGACCATGAGAGGACATCCATGTAAACATGTAGAGAACAGGCAAACTCGAAGTCGGAATATGAGTAATGATTATGTTTAAAATAGAAATCTGTAAAGAAACAATGTTGAACTTTCCAGTGTGGTATTTCAGCCAGTATATGGTTTTGTATTGGCATTCACATGAAGTCCCAATATAAACAGACTGCGGGTCTTTGATGTCATGTAATAAAATAAACTGCCTATTCATGTTTGTTAAAAAAAATCTAAATCGACCTTAGTTTAAGTACAGCACCTAGGCTAGATGTTAAACCGACAGTTTCAGCAGGCCTGGTTAATCCCCACTTAAGCTGGATTCTTCTCATTGTAGAGACTTCTGTGGAACTCCCTCAGATCTGCTGCCATTTATTTATGCTTCCGGATGTAGAATATCCCAATTAATGGCCTGTCATCTTTGCATTTTATTCAGGACGCCTACACAATACCCCTGACTTCCATACAGTGCTGGCATGTACACTGTGAAGAGTGCTGGCTAAGGACTCTGGTAAGATAAGCCTCAAATTTAGGGGAGTTTAACTAGATTGATGTCATTGTTTATATCATTCGAAATTCAAAGTTAGCTTTATTGTCATTGTGCACATGCACAACAAAATGAGGTAGTGGGCTCTCTTAGTGGAAGCATCACACATAGTAATAGTAATAAAATGGACAGTAGAATATATCTAAACACAAAACATTTGAATGTAGTATAACAATTAGTTTTCTTTTTTGATTGATCGATTACAGTTGTAAAAGCAGCAGGCAAAATGAGGTAACTATAGTTATTACCATACATCATTGAACAGTTTGTTCTCTTTGTATTTGTATTTAGATATTTAATTATAAGACAGTGTTAGGTATCAATATCATAATATGTTATATGTGCAACATTTTTCAAACTGTCATGTTTCAGAGATCTGACGGTGTACAGAGCTGTGTGGGGCACATTAATACCATACCATACCATACCATACCATATCATACTATACCAACTTTATTTATAAAGCACTTTAAAACAACCACACAGGACCAAAGTGCTGTACAGAGAATATAAAATGAAACAATTAAAATCATGTAAATAAAAGTTCATAAAATAAGCACATATACAAAATAAGATGATATACCATCAAATAAAATACACTAAAATCAACATCTCACAAGGAATCGAAAGCCAAAGAAAAGAGATGGGTTTTCAGGCGGGATTTAGAAACGGTCATTGAAGAAGCGTGTCTAACATGCAAGGGCAGATCATTCCACATTCTGGGAGCTACAGCAGCGAAAGCACGGCCCCCTTTAAGCTGATGCTTAGTTATTGGCACACTCAGGAGCAGCTAGCCAGATGACCTGAGAGACCGGGAGGGTGTGTAAGGGTGTAACAGCTCAAAGAGGTAGGGAGGGGCAAGACCATTAAAAGCCTTAAAAGCAAATAAAATTGAATCCTAAAATGTACAGGCAACCAATGGAGCATGGATAAAACAGGCGAAATGTGCTCATATTTCCGTGTGTCTGATGCCGTCTGATGATGATGATGATCTTTGGTTTCTGTTCATTTGAGTGTCCACTGCACCATTCCTACAGGGAGCCAAGAAGCTGTGCCCGCAGTGTAACACCATCACGTCTCCGGGGGACCTGAGGCGGGTTTACTTGTGAGGAAGCCAATCAGCAACCAGCTCCCTGCTATTTTCAGTTGTCTTATCTCTTTCTTTCCTTTTTCTAGCATATGCAGTCAGCATATTCATATACTGTACATGTCGTCTCTATTTTTTCTGGATCTCAAAAGCCTCAGAAAGGAGTGTTTTGTTTTGTTTTTGTCTGTGGACATCAGGCCTAGAAATTGTCATCATTAACCTCTTGTTAAATGTATTATTTTGTATATCCAGACTCTATTTTTCAAATTGCATCCTATCCACCATGTTTTGCAAGACTTCCAAAAAGTCCATCTCTTGGTTCATAATGGAGGTATATCACACCAGCTTTGAAGTAATGCTATTTGTCTCTCCAAGTTCTGTTGCATGATATTCTATTGGGAGTACAAGATGTTTCAAAAATGATATGGCACCTATGTTTGTTTGATTTGGTTGGATTAAAATAATCACTTTGTCAAACATTTTCTGGTGCCGATGAAAATAGAAGGCACTTTGTGAAACCTAAAAAATAAACCTAAGGAGAGAATGTAAGCACATGCAATATATGATAATTCACAGTGACTGTAGGAAATATTCACCTCCTCAACTGAAGTATTTTATAGATATAAATCTAATTTTTGAAAGGTAAAGTCATTCATTATGAAACAACAGTGAAACTATAGTGAATTGCAGTTTGAAAATGCTTCATTACACAAGTTCTCATCTCATTTGATATGCTGCTGAGATCAACAGAGTCTCTTCATTTGTATGCAAAATTTCAAAACACAATGACTGCATCACCTGTCTCTGTAGTCCAAAATAAACTGCTAAAATGGCTGAGATCAGGTGCACAGTATTATCTTATATTAAACAAGTTTTTTTGTTTTTGATAGATGAAGAATGTATACAGCCTTATCCAAACTCTGCTCGGATCATCTTCTTCTTATAGTAAAATTTCAGGCCAAAGACAGCTGTGGAAGCCAAAGTCCATAGGTAATGTATCTGAAAGGATTCCGTTTATATGAAATTGGTTTGGCCTTGCTGAATAATAATAATAAATAGTGATACAGACAACATGAAGTACAGCACCAGTAACACAACCTCAGCTGTGAAATGTGGAGTGTAAACGTCGTGTTTCCAGATAACTTCTGCTGGGTGTAGAACACAAAATGAATGGGACTAAATCCAACCAAATCTTTAAGGAAAACATACTCCAGTCAGCAAATAACCAAAGACTGCCCTGCTGTTGTAATAACCTGGAGACACTGGCGCAGCAAAAGTGGAGTGACTTTACAAACCAGAGAATGAATATCTGGGAGAGGTCAAGGAGGTGATTTCAGCTGAGAAGATGCTGTAACATTTAAAGAATCCTTTTCCACCAAAGACCCCCGTTAGTGGAGTTTTGCTGTGAAATCGCTGCCAAAGTTATTTCTATGAAGTATTAGTTTATAGCAATGAATAGTTTTCTAAATCATGACTTAAACATTTTTTCCCATTGTTTCACTGTTGTTTCACAGTAAACATTTTCTAGTTTCATCAAACTGCTGCAGTGTAGATTTGGTAGGAGATTAAGTGTATTAACATTTGAAGCTGTAAGTAGAAATAATGTGGAAAAGGTTATGGGGCTGAATATTTTCTATGGGCACTGCTTTTTACAATGTTTCTAAATGAAAGACTGTTGAACATTTATACACAGGGGATATAGTAGGCTTTTGTAAAAGCTGTATTAGAACACTTATTGTATTTTTTTAAACAAATGTTAACTTATTAATGTTGTATTTCATTGTGCAGGGGAAGCGATCATATAAAAAGTGAATTACGTACATTTTAATTCATTTAAATGTGACATTTGTACTTTGGAATTTATTAAAAGTAAAATAGGTAGAATAAATATAAAATACAGGACTTTGTGGGCTATTTGGCAGCATAACAGCATAACACGAAATCCAAATAGAATGTTCACTCAATATTTCAATGTGGTTTCTCCCCCAAAGTGGGATAGCTTGAAAACCCCAATGAAAAACAATGAACTTCAAGTCAACTGTAGCAATGGGATGTTCAGCTGAAAGCACAAACTGACACCAGCCTAGTCTGGGAGTGGTATGTGATAGCAGTGTTATTAGCATATTTTTACCAAAATGTTCTGTTTCTTTAAGAGCTTGCAGTTTTCATATGTGTTTAATGCAGAAACTTAATAAAGTGACTAGAAAATAACTAGGAAATGCAATTTAGTGCTTTTATTTATGGTATATAAGTAACCTTTGTGTTAAAAAATCATTTTCCATATTCTGGGCCAGATATATGTTTTATATAAGTTCTGTGGCACAGTTTTATATGTATTTATTATTTTTGTTTTATTTGTATAGTTATATTTGTATAGTTATGTTACATGCCCACCTCAACTTTCTAAGACATAGCCCACATTGGAGGTGTTCAAATTGTTGAAAAATTTAAAATATGTGAAGAAACACTTTACTTTTATCTGTCCAGTGATCGAATTACAAATCAACTCCAAATGATTTGTAGTGTGGTTTGTAGTAGTCACACTACAGTAGTCACGTAGTCACTACATATTAAATAAACATTTTCCTTATTTAGGAGATGCTGAAGCAGCAAATGCTGCTAATAGGCTAGCTAGCTACAATCTTCTGACTGTACTTGCTTATTATTATCTCGGTATATAAGCAGAACATTCTATTGGGAACTACAATCCCACCCCTGAGAGGCAAGGTAGCAATAATACATCAATGCGTGCACAAGAAAAGCTTCTGGTTTCATCTGAGAGATCAAAAAATAACATTGTAGTGAATGTTTAATCCAAGTACAGTCACCTGAATGTAGTACAATTAAGCTCATTGCTTTGTTCCAGCCATCCAACTTCCAAAACCACTTCATCAGTACAAGACTGCCGCTAAGTGGGCATAGAAGCTAGATAATGAAATTTTATTTATTGATTAGATAATAATGACATAACTGTCTGAATGCAATTGACTCTGTAGTAAAAAAAATGCATTTGTGTCTGTATGTTTGTGAAGCACAGACAGTAAGTGAACACGGGAAGGTGATATGGTTACGTTTCATTCAGATAATTCCACAGTGCAATGATTGATAATAAATATCCAATCTGTGTTTTCCCATTATATTCAAGACTTATTGCAGTTTGTGAAGTTCAGAGTCCAACATGAAATATAAAAATAAAAATTGGATGTCTGAAATTTAAAGACTAAATTATGGCTCTAATCTCATTGTTCTTTGTGTTATTCTGTGCTGCTTTAAACTTTCTATGTTTAATAAAACAAGAGTGAAAATGCCATATCAGCGTTGCTCTCCTTTTAACAATCCTTTATTCTTTTACCACCCTGCTTTTCAGCAATGCATCCACAGTGCCGTGAAACATCTCTACTGACCTGAATATATCTATTCTTCTCCTGCTGATTCTTACATTTGCGGCATATTCTGCAGAGCAAACCTCTAGATAGCAGCAACATTGTTTTATTAAAGTATAATAATTTCCAGCTTCATAAATGGCAGTTTTTATTGTCCATATCATGGCTGATACCAAGCTTGAACGGTGTAGATTTAAATGGTGAACAAACTTAACATTAACTTCACATGAGCTATATAATAACCCATATACAGTATCTTCTGCAGGGCCGTGTACAGGAGCAGGGCTGCAGGGGCACTGGCCCCAGCCGAAAGCTGATTGGCCCCCTAGAGCCCCCTCTCATTGATTGATTCAAAACAAATCATTGGCTAATGATAAGGTTGGCCCCTCTGTATGAATTATGCCAATTCTTATGCTCCCCAGCTTAAATGATCCTAGAATCACCCCTAATCAATATGGTCATTGGGGAGTGGGAGGGGGTCCATAAAGTACAAGCCAGCCTTTCTTCTCTGGAATGCCAGTCAACCACAGGGCATAGTCGCACACCATAGGTGTTTTTGGAGTCACTGACTCACTGAACTGCGTGCTTTTGTACTGCAGAAAAAGCGGCGCATTTCAGAGAGCGTATGCAAACACACAGAGAGCGAGTGGGATCCAAACGGCACTGTTCCCTGACCCACTCTACCACCCACGATATAACAATATCCATTATATAACAAAGTTTCAGAAATAAATCAAGTTGTGTTGACTACATTGTTTTAGATAGAAGGAAAATACTTTATTTGCCATTTGTACAAGGCAAAAACACAAAGTTTGGGTACAGAGTCACCTATTTTCCAAATGCCCATCGGTGATGTGACTTCTCTGCTGACCAGAGGACTGGAAATGGCAGCCTCCCTCTCACAGCCACAGAGTCCTAACCTGCAGAAACACTGCAGAGGACATGCAAACCCCGGCATATAGGTAACAATGCGAGGCTGCAACTGCATGAGAATGCCCTTCATCATCCTTCAGGCTGATGCAACTGGAATGTCAGTGATGCTGGAATCGGCCAGTTTCAAAATGTGGTGTGATTGTGAATGTTAAAGTAAAAAATGTTTACATTTTAAACCACCAGCATATTTTTTTCTATTTCTTGTTCTAAAAAATTCCAAACTGCATGTTAGTTTACTAGCTGGATCATTACATTTTGATTCTACAAATGGCATTTTTGGTTTTGATGAAACTTGGTAAGTGAAAAAAAAGCACCATAGTTTCCCCCTGGGATCAATAAAGTCAGTGTTAATCTTAACATTTCTTCATGTTGCAAGACAAAAGAGAAATTCTCTGAAAAGTCCCCCAGACACACAATTACATAAACAGGCTTATGTTTATAAATGTAAATGAATAGCCAACCTCCAGTCAAATCTTCCAACAGCTCTGAGTCACCGCAGAGACTTCCGCCTACTGTGACGTCAGTTTAATCTCTGCCCCGGAAGTGATTGTGTTTGATATAGTGATAATGCCATGTGAGACGTATGGGGATGCTTCTTTGGTGATCACAGAAAGGTCTGCACTGTTATATTTGCCCAATTCTCTTCTAACAACATTGTTTGGCATGATTCAGGTAATTACATTTTGTTGTGTGTAAGTCTAGGCAGCCATTTTAGTAGCTAGCAGGGTTTAGCGGTATGTTAACCAATTTAATTCACTGGGTCTGATACTGTACGTGCATATATTGCAACCATAGAGTTGCGCATAATTAATTAAAAATGCATATTTAACCGATTACGATTCGGTCTTTAACTTTCTGGTGTGTAAAAATGAAATGATCGAGCAGTCAGTGCGAAATCTGGGTGTAGAATCGTGTTTATTATTATTATGTCTTAGGTATTATTATTTTTTAATAGGTGATAACATCAGTCAGTGTTTTCTGTATGTGTCCGCATTGTTTTATAATTTATTTATTTACTTGCTTGCTTACTGATTTATGTAGTTACTTGCTTCATTCGGCCACGTTTCTTCCTGCCAGTTCTATCAGATGCCAGTTAACTGACAGCTTGGCCCTTCTAGGAAAAGCAAAAGCAATAACGAAACAGCATTTCTTTTAATTTTTATTTGCATTTTAATTTCTTGTTGAGCATTTATTTTCTTTTTCTTTTATGGATTTATTCTTTTTTTATGGCACTCTTGCAATTCCATATACAGGTAGACAAAAAGGTGCAGGGTGGTTGAGCTATCACCAAAAGCAGAAATCAAGGTGTTAAGTAAAAAAAATAAATAAAAAAAATACTATAATAGTGGGGAAATGGCAAAAATATGAATGTCTCACATGAATACTTCACATGAATATCTGTTTGGGGAAACAAACAGTCTAGCTAAATTTCACCTGTGAAAGTGATTAGAATCAGTGCTGTTTGAAAGTACAGTCAAACCTCCTTTATCCTTACCTCCAATATACGGGCACCTCCCTCTACCGGGCAGCTCAAGACACGCACATGCGCAAATTCATTTTACACAACCAGCAGCTGGTGTTATGACCCCCAGTCTAAGGTTGGGGCGAACAGAGTGAAAAAGAACGGGGATGTGGAGTAAGGGAAGGACAGCGTGTGATGGACAAGGGAACACATGTGGACAAAGGGGTATTTTTGTTATTTTTTTCTGTCTTTATTGATACGCCATGGATACAGAACAAATAAACCCAGTGCAAAAGGACTCAGGAGTGATTATAGCGAAAATAAACAAACCGAGCTTTCGAATGCAACCCAAAGCTAACTTATCCAAGCGCAGAGAAAACAAAAACACAATGACAAATTCTACACCTTACTCCCAATCCAAACAACAGCATACAACATAAGCTTGCAAAATAAAAATGGCAGTCACTCCCTATGCACCTGACACACACACAGAGAGCATACACAGAGATCAAAGTGTCAAAGTCCGAGGGCCGCAAGAAGACATTAACCAAAAACCAGGCGAGAGATCGAAACCGAATAGCAAGTAAACCCAAGTGAAAGTACAGACAAGAGATAAGTGAAAATCAGAAATCCAGTAAAACAAAACAAATCATTCACAGTAATAGTAATATCCATCAAAGAAAAGCAAACCAACAACAATAATCAATAGGTGAGCAGAGCTCCCGAGATGCAAACAGAGATTTGTGGGCGGAGTCTGCACGTGGAGGCGGAGCGAACGTCAAATCGAGAGCTTATCGCTGTACTTATCTGGACAGGGATGTTAAAAGAAGTTAACATTAGTTTCAAAACATTTCACAACACATTTAAGAAATATTAAAACACTGTTTTAACCCATTCACTAAATTTGAAGAGTTAAATTGCTCGCCCGGAGAAACTAAAGTGCTGACTTACTATTAACAATAACTTAGATGGACCGAATAACGGCTCTGACCGTAACGTATCTGACCTAAAGCCGGTCTGCTCACTCACAGGTGGATTTGGCCCGGAATCATCACAGAGCAGATCTTGCCAATTAACCCAGCTTCTTGTCTTTAGACTACAGCAAGAAACACAACACAAGGGCCGTTGTGGACAATGTGAATTCCACACACATAGAGACCCGAGGTGGGATTCACACCCCCTACCTGTGTGAGATAACAGTGCTACCCTAAGCCACCACAGCAGCTCTTTAGTGTTATATAATATCTGATAATAGAATGTTTATGTAATCCACCTTCATGTTGATCATATGTCATTTGATTAGTTAGATTTAGACATGTATAGAATTTTGTATTTTGTTGAAAGCGGTCTGTTTATATTTAAATTTCCCTTTTCAGTAGCAACTATGTCAGTTGCATTCAGCAGTGATGGTGCTCAGACCATCCAGAAAAGCCTCGCTGTCGACGTGGTGGTCAGGGAGACCAAGGCAAAGAGCCTTGAAGAAAGCTATCAGATTAAGGAGACCTGTGATTTCATCCGGGAGAACAATTTCCATAAAGTGAGTCTGGACTACAGAAGCCTTAGGATAACTTTTTTGCCAGCCAGTTTCACAATTGAGGGATATGCAATTGTTAGCAAAACTCCATTTGACTGCAATGTATTCTATTTGACTGTACTGTGTTGTTTTTAAGGAGCCGGTAATTAGTACTCATCTAAAATCTATTGAAAACCTATGGTCTGATATCAATCAGCAGTGGAGCCAATTCTAGTTACATGAACTACATTCTAGTTCTAATATTGGAGAAATAAAGGACTTTCCAGTCACCAGTGGAGCAAACTTTCAGTAGAAACGTGCGGTAGGCTAAGGGGTACTCACTAGAAGTGTTTAGAAGCAGTCAAACTCTTCCAACAGCTGTGCAGCCCCTGGTTCTTGGACGCCGGTCACTCATATGCTGATATTCATTCATATAAATATTATTTTTTCTGTGTATTCTTCACACATTCTTCACTGTAACTGCATTTTATGTGCAAAGACTTTAGTTGAAATGTAAAGTTTTTTAACATATGTGGTGTTGTTTCTTAGGTAGCACTGCAGTTCCCAGACAATTTGTTAGTGGATTCCATTAAAATAGCATCCAGACTTCAGGAAACTACTGGTGCAAAGCTATATATTCTTGGAGACACTTCCTATGGCAGGTAAACATGGTATATATTATATGTTATATTGAAATGTAATGTCAGAATGGATAGGTGTATGGATGGATGTATACTTTCTTTCATTCTCAATTAATCAGTCAGTCAATCAATCCAGGAAATTCAGGCATTACAGCAGGAGCAGACAACGGGACACAAACAGTCACTGGTATACTTATATCAATTTGAAAATAAAAAATAGAAATTGGTAATTAAAATAAAAAAGTAGAAAGTAAATCTTACTGTGTATACAGAATGATAATTCTGTAAATATGCAAAAAACTGTAATGTGCAAAGAGTCCTGTGTAATAATAAGAAACCATAAATGCAGAATGGATGTGTACGGACCACAACAATGCAAAATTTGTAGTACAGGTTCCCTGTGCAATGAGCAATAAATAATTAAATGGTTGGATAAAAGAAGGGAACGTGAGTATTGTTGCAGTCTGCGGGCTGGTGACTGGCTGACTGGCTCAGCCTAAGGCCCAGCTATATGCCCTGATGGCAGCCAGCAAGCGTGAATAAACTCAGATACACACACACTGGGGAGAAATACTGCCTTAAAGGAGACAAAAGTTTATACAGGCAATAGAGACAGAACAAGTCATGCTCTGAAAACTATGAGAATTAAAGTGTCACTTCTTTTGGTTCGACAGCTTGTAAAAACTTAATACAAAACAGACCTAAATAAATAAATAAACAGTATTCATATGAACCTTTACTCTCATATCTGCCTATGTAATATTTCCATTCAGTTCATTTTTGAAACCAGTGGAAACGCAGACAGGTTCTCAAAAGGCACCAAGCGAGAACCAGCCCAGTAACGGCTACGTGTTGGTGGAAACGTGGTATTAGAGCAGTGGCTTTCAACCAATTTAATCTCAGGACCCATATTATTCCTTGGTCATTAAATCGTGACCCAAATTCACGACGGAAGTCATAACCCACCAGTTGAGAAACACTGTCTTAGAGTTTATAGGAAGGATGGAGCTAATATACTGAGTGGTGTATGTGTTTTTGCAGCTGCTGTGTGGACGAGGTCGCCGCAGAGCATGCTGGGGCTCAGTGCATTGTGCATTACGGACGGGCCTGTCTCAGTCCGTCGCGAAGGCTGCCCCTCATGTATGTGTTTGGAAAGAGGCCCATTGACCTATCCAAATGTGCCACCGCTTTCCAAGAGCTTTACCCTGACCATCAAAGCCACGTGGTTGTCCTCTATGATGTCGTCTATTCTCACATCATAGGTAAAGCATATAATAAAGATAGATGAGTGTTAGCTGTACAATTCATTCACTAAATTTAACCCATTTCATTTAATTTAACCACTTTAGTGTGTGTCTCATAATCTGGTCTGGTAATTGTTACTTTTATTTAACTTTTTATTTTTATGTTTATCTTCAGATGATCTTTTGAAGCTCCTGCAGCCTGAATATGTAAATGTGATCACTTCAGTCCTAAATGTGGATGGTGTGGTCTGCAAAAGTTATGGACAGATACTTCAACAAGCCAAAGACACTGGACACACCGAAGCTGAATTAGCCCTATACGGTGACAGGCTTGTTCATAAATATGGCCGACAGTTTATCCTAAAGGAAGGATGCAGTATTGAGGACTACAGCATTTTTTATGTGGGGCAAGAGGGTGTCACCCTAACAAACTTTATGATGACCTGGAACAAGTGCTCTTTCTGCTCATTTGACCCCGAGACAATGGTAGGGAGGTTTGAGACAATCAACATTAACAGGGCTTTGATGAAGCGATACTACCTGATTGAAAAAGCAAAGGACGCCAGCATTGTAGGCATTCTGGTTGGCACGCTTGGTGTGGCTAACTACCTAAGTATTATTGACCAGCTGAAAAAAATAATTCACAAAGCTGGTAAGAAGAGCTACCTGTTTGCCATGGGCAAACTGAATGTTGCTAAGCTGGCAAACTTCCTGGAGATTGACATATTTGTGCTAGTTGCTTGCCCAGAGAACTCCTTGTTGGATTCCAGCGAATTCTATCGCCCAGTGGTGACACCCTTCGAAATGGAGATTGCCTGCAACAACCAGAGAGAGTGGACAGGGGATTACATAATCGACTTTCAGGATCTGTTGCCTGGTAAGTAAGGTTAGGTCTCTGTGTCTGTGATCGCAAGGTCACTGGTTTGAATCCCTTGCTTGGCAGAGTAATCACATTTGTGTCGGGCCCTTGTGCAAGGCCCTTAACCCCCCCCCTAAAAAATGCTCCAGGGATGCAAGATAGATCACAGACCCTGAGCTCAGACCTCAGGCTTCACTCTCACCTCTGTATATGTTCACACTCCTGGGCAAAAAAATTAACCAAACAAATTTAATGCAACATAAAGCTTTGGCACGTTTTTTTTTTTTTTTTACCCAGGAGTTTAAGTTATTAAAGCGGAGTTTGATGGGATGTGCAAAAAAACACATTCCTGTTTCCTGTTCTTATACTTATGAAAGTCCATTTCCTCCACATGGATAAGACAAAGTTTGCTTGATTTCTCAGGATTCCAACTTTCTTGCAATTATGGCTTTTTCTCGTCAGTGTCACCTCCTCCGCAGGATACCGTTTAGGAATATATCCCAAAAATGCGTTACTCACATAATGTCATCCACTGGCAGGTTAATTTGGATTTCACGTTAATTTGGAAAGCAGTAAAACACGGTGGCAATAGCACTGCCTTCGTTGCTTTGGTTTGAGTTATTCAGTTATTCTTAAGGTGGCAGTGTTTGCCCGTGACTTCGCTCCTGTCTGTTTCAGTACGTTCATTGCAACCATTAAAGAGGGAGCAGAAGTGATGGCTCCAGCTACTTTTAGTTGATAGAAAAGAACTCAGAATTACAAGAAATAAAGTTTGAATTGCATGAAAGTAAGTCGGAATTCCAAGAAATAATGCTGCACTTGAGAGAGTACGAATTCTGAAAAATAGTCGCTATTAAGCAAAATTTTATTTTTCTTCTGGCGGAAACGGCCTTCCATACATACTTGTACAAGTGGAAAAGATTTTTTTTTTTTTAATATCACCAGTGGCTGAATATAATGAAATATTTTGAACCACTTTGGTTTGTTGTAGGGGCTTGCAGTCATATAGATTGCAGTGATTCCAATGAAGACGACGGTGAGACAACTGATGTGTCGCTCATCACTGGAGCTCTACGATCTTCTGGCTTCTCCTCCCTGGAGCCAAAGGACGCTGTGCCTGGATCAGCTGTGGTACAGAAGAACCAAACCCTGATGCTGGCACATGCTAACACAGCAGGTTTGTGGGAGTTAAAATGTCACATTTGATCAATCCAGCTGATTTCAGTTCAGTTGAACTGCAGCAACATTTATGCCTGTAGTATGAAACAGACATAGAGTGACACTTGGGCACTGGGAGCAGACTGCACACAGACGCCACAGAGGAATGACACCCGGGAGGCTGTAAGCCGCAGGACGAGCTCCTGAGCCACCACACCACCTTCTGACATTCCCTTGAAGTAAAATAGAGAGATTATTTTTCAATTTGATTTTCAAAAATGAACACAACTCTACATCTTGCATTGACTCAAGTTGTCTAAATAAAACTTAAAAGCTTGCTGGTCTGGATTAATGAATTGTTAGTTTTCTTCTCTTTTCTGTTGCAGCCTCGTTCTTATCTGGCCGGAGTTGGCAGGGGCTGGATCAGAAGCTGGGAGAAACGCCAGTGGTGAAGGCAGTGGAGGGAAGGAGAGGAATCGCCATTGCCTATGAAGAGGAGGGCAGCAGATACGCATCGTCTTAGGGGGGGGGAAAGCGCATTTATGTTTGGGGTCCATTTGTCATTAAACCCAGAATCAATATCCCCAAAGATCAGAAAGCGAACTGATTGATGATATTTAACTTCACTGTCTGAGCCTATGACAAATGAAATGACAATAGACTCAGCCCTGCTAAACAAAGTTTACTGTATTTTATATTTTATCTATATTTTATATATATATATATATTGGATTGTACATCAAAATAAATTAAACAGCTGAATTCAGCACTATCATCAGCAATTTGAGCAAAGTACTTTTTGTTAAATTTTTGTCTGTTTACGTTTTCTAGGAAATCAGTTGCAGGACAAAAAAAACTTTTCATGTAACTAGTTTTTTTATTGGCGCTATGTGATTTGGAAATGTGGGATGTGGAGTCAAAATAATGCACTTTTGAATACAGTTCGGCAGCATGATGCAGCTTGTGGAATAAAAATCGCTTCTGCTTAGGAGATGGTGGAATCGGGTTCTCTTATTACCGAACGCACCCAGGAGGTCTCCAGGAGTGAACACAAGGAGGTCACTGGCTCAAGCACCAGCTGGATAATTACATGTTCATGGGCTTTTCAGCAAGGTTCTTAACCCCCAGCTTATCCTTATTACTCTAACCATGAAATACACACCCGTACATTGCTCCGTACAGCCTTTTGCAAACAATTATGTTCCCATGTTTTGTATCCATGACCCTTAACAAAAAGCATACACAATAACACAGGTACTTAACAAATCTATGCACCCTGCCACTTAACAGAAAACACTGTCTTTCATTATTGTGATGATGTCATACACATGAAGACTGTGATTGTTTAGAGGACTGAAATGCAAGCTATTGTTGACCCAGGGATGCGTTGTATTCTGGAAAATCAGGATGTGCCCTCAGCAACCAGGTCTAGGGTCAGGCCCTAACACAAAGGAGAGGAGACAATTTATGACGCTGCAAGACAAACATTTATTGGTACACAAATATATTGTGGAGATATGCGGTAAACTGGTGGCAATACGGTGGACACAAATACAAAATCCTTAACAGACGTCTTCTTGGAGGGATCCAGTCAGCCTTGCCTCGGTGGATGGTGTGTACTTCAGGACATGCAATCACAGCGGCCGTGCAGAGACTGATGCCAGAGCGACAGGAGGTTGTACCACTATGCTGTTCTATTACCGATATTCACCACATTGGTGACATTCAAGGATATAATGAAAAGAAGACATTTTCTTCCCTAATCTTTTTCTTTATTTCTTCTTGGTGTTTTCCCCTGACTTTTTCCCACTTTTAACTGGTGCCTCCTCTTCATCTTTTTCCGAGGCAGCCTTTGCCCGCTTCTTGCCCAGAGGAGTCTTCGCGTACCAGTGCTGCAGGGATAAGATTGGAAGCATAAGATTCCAGTCATTACTGCTTTCAGAAGTCAGGGCACGCTAGCAGGATACATTGTATTTGTTAAGTATTTTACTTTTAGAGCCTCTTCCTCATCATGGAAGATGGGGTCAGTCTTAGCCAGCGGGGACACAAACTCCGCTGCTGTTAGGGGTCTTTTGGCCAGCTGCTGGAGGCGGTGCTCCGTCAGAATCGCCCGGACCACCTGCACCATGTGACCCTGAGTGTAGCCGTCTGAGATTTTGGCCAGACAGCTCAGATCCAATGAGTCAGTCACCTCACCACCAGCCTTCTTAATCAGCTCTCTCCACATAACTAGGATTTAAGCATTTATAATTAGAGGCACGGTAACTGCAATTAATTCAGTGACACAGCACAGTAGCAAACGTGCATTGTGACCCACAGAAAGTATTTTTTAACATATAACAGCCATATAACGTTTAAAAAGAAAGATTTTACCAGAACCAGAATTAAAGCCCATGTTACCCATCATGTCAGGATACACAGTTCTGGCAGCAAATCAATTGGTATTCTGTGGTATTCATTTTCATAATGCATATGCAGTTATTTAAAATATGAAACGTTTTTGCATCTAATGAATGGAGTTTAATGAACGGTGCAAAACAATAAATTATCTACTGTCTCACCATATCTTGAAGCATAATCCGGTCGTGGAATGAGGATGATCTTGCTGTACACCTTGCAGAGCGATTTGAGGTCTGCACTCCCTGGGTCTTGTGTTGTACCCACAATGAGAACACGGTCTCCACCTTTGATAGACTTCAGCATCTTAGGCAGATCTTTCTTTAGACGCCTTGGGTCTAACTGCACAGAGGAGAATAATATCCTGTCATCCTCAATATACACACTTCAAAATGTTCCTTAACCCTGAAACTCAGGAGTGTTTCCCCGGGCTAAATGAATCTGTTTTGCAATAACGCATATTTTCATGTGTATATGCTGTGCTTTGTTAATCTGAATCTGTGTAAGTGCAGCCTAAAAGATCATTACAGTACCTCCTTTTCCTCTTTGGGGACCTTCTTATAAAACATCTTCTCAGCATCTCCAATCCAAATAACTGAAGGATGCAACTGCTTAGCAACCTATGATCAACAAAGAAACCTCAGGGATGTAGTACTAAAACTGAGATAAACATTTTTTCAAGATAACATGTTTTGATGGAACCTCATATCATGAAGAATGTGGCTTGGTATCAATTATTATTATTAGGGATGTAAGGATAAAGGTGATATCCACGATAAAAAAAAATACCTCGACACCGTTGTTGGACTGTTACGATATCAACCACGATATCACATTGTTATTTCGCTCATATAAGCTCCATCTCAAAAAAATACATACTGTACTACACTAACAAATGCTTTGTGCTCTAATGGCCGTGTGTAACCCACATAGGTAAGTAAATCCATTACAAGACTACGGAGCCCCTCTAGTGACATAGGAGAAAAAAAAAATATTGCCTGGCCTTAAAACATGAGAACGAGTTAGATTTCCGGGATGTTGTATGCTGGTCTAATGCATTTGTCAATAACGCCTTTAGGAAGTTAACATGTATCTTCTCACAATTATGTTATCAATTAAAAAAAATTATAATTTATTTATAAAATTATACTTACTTTTATCCACTCTCGAAGTTGTCCATGTGTTTCCAGGCATTCGGAAATCTCGTGGCCACGCGTTTTATCTCATGGCCACCTGCACTTAATTATCTCGTGGCCACACAATATACATTTTCTCCTATGTCACCAGAGGGGCTCCGTACTAAATGATAATTTATCTCTTTAAGAAAAAAGACGATTGTATGCAGATTGTGAGGTGATGTCACAAAGTAACTTGGAGAGCGCGGGTAGTTTTTCTGCAGAAGCGGTTGAGGCTGGCTGCAGCGAGTGCTGGCATAGGATTTAGAATACGGTAAAAAGAAAACTTGATAAATTTGATTTTACAGCTTATGTGTTGTAACAAGTTTTTTTTTATTAACTAACGGAAAAGGAAGATGGAAGAAATGTTTTAAAACACGATAAATTGTTTTTTTTTTCTGACCTACATTGACACTTCTGAAGATTTGGAACGGATATTCATGCATGTGCTTCGCCGAACAGGGACCCATCGAACAGAGCTCATAGCTGGATGGCGATATGATGGACTGAATTGAACTGTATATTAACCTTTAGACATTATTATGCCTGAATTGAACAGTATATCGTGAATATTGTTATGCCTGAATGGTATACGATGTGAGATTTTCTCTCCCTTTATACGTGTTGAATTTTGAGCTTGATATGTGGGGGGAGGTTACTGATTTAAAGGAAAGATAAATAGGTGCTAAAGATACTGGATAGAGAATTTAAATAAGGAATTATTAGGTGATTATTAATAGATACAAAATAATTATTTTATACGATCTGTTAAAAATCAGCAAAACTGAACTAGGATATAACTATAGATATAGACTTAGGATTAACTAGGAATAACTGATTTAACTACTGGACTCAGAACCCAAAACAAACAATATTTAAATCCATAATTTATAAAGAGGAAGATTTACTTTTTCTATTTAAATGTAAATGTATGTAAATGCATTAACGATTCTTTATGTTCTACAATTAATATTTACTAAAGGTTGCTGTTCAAAATTTTGAGGTGTCATTATCTTTTCCCCCACCACTCCCATCAAACCTAGAACTGGCCAGTAGCACTACTAAGTGGACCCAAAATAGGTTCATAAGTGTTACATGTGCACTGTTTTCACGCTTTATTTAGCGTGTTAGTATGTATGGGCGTGGCCTATGCATTGTTGAGCCATTCATTGCAAAGGACAATTACTGCTAAGTTCTGGCAAAGGCTTAAGGTCATAGCTGGATATTTCACTAATAATGAAAAGCAGAAGCACTTTATGTTAAAAGGAAGAACTAATTTGATATAAATAAACATGTTATAAATAAACATGTTGATTATTAATTATTAAGAGTTTTTTTCTTGTTTAATATTGTGATAATTATTGTATCGTGAACATTTTATCGCGATATCGTACCGTGAATTTGTGGTATCATTACATCCCTAATTATTATTATTATTACTACTACTACCTTGAAAACCACGTGGAGCATCATTTGCAGTCCATTCTTGCCTGGATACTTCCCCGCAAGGTTTAGAGGGGAGAGGTCAAAGAGGTTGGCCCCTGTTTCCTGGCAGATGGCATGGACCAACATTTTCTTTCCAACGCCAGCTGGACCTGCTAGTAGTATCGCTTTCACCAGAGGTGCTTTCTCATGGACCACCTGACACCCTGAAGTGTAGAGAAACATCAACGGTTGGGATAAAAAAGCAAAGCAGAAATCCAATTACAGACACTACTTAACAAACAAGTTCTGTTCCTATGACTAGGTCATTAAGCAAATTAGTCAATAAGCGAGGAGCTATGCTAGAAAGAAATACAATGCCTAATATATCTATCTATCCATCCATCCATCTACTATTTATCCTGATCAGGGTCGTGGAGGGGGCTGGAGCCTCACCCAGGAAATTTAGGGCACAAAGCTGGCGTACACCATGCACAGAAAGTCAGTCCATCGCAGGAAACACACACACATCATGGGAAACTTAGAGATGCCAATTAGCCTGTATGTCTTTATATGAGTGGAGCACCCAGAGGAAACCTACTGCCCCATAGGGAGAACCTGTCAAACTCCACACACACACACACACACACACACATACACATACACACACACACAGCAGAGGTAGAATTCATAATCCCCCAATCCTGGATGCAACTGTGCTACCCACTGAGCCACCATATCGCACGTTTATTCATTGAAAGTTAAGTTAGCATACTGTTTATATAGTTATATATGCTTTAGTACAGCAATTAAGTTTAAGCAGGTAGCATGTTGCCTCAGTAGCGTTGAGGTCTGAACTCCATTGTTATGGGTTTCCTGCTTTGTGTGCAAACATAAATGGCCCAGGAATCTGTCGTTCTGTTATTAAGCGGCAGCGCAAAATATTTTACCACCGCAACCTCACAACACCCAGTCAGCAAACTTTACCTTCACTTTCTAGTGGGCGGCAAATTTTAATGCTGGTACACCCCCAGCCAGCACACCCCCAGTCAGCGCACCCCCAGCCAGCGCACCCCCAGGCACTAGGCTTCTGCATTATCTAATTTTCTGTACTGTCATACTGACATTACACAGCAGTCTACAGTATTGACTGTATTTTAAAAAGAAACGCTATTCTGGTATTTCCCAATAAAATTTGCTGAGTGAGGTTGGGGGGGGGGGCTAAGACTAGCCAGCACCTCCTCCCCCTCCTAGGTTGTGCCTCATCTAACTCCCTGAAATCAATGTGCCTAAGCTGGGATGTCTGTGTACGTGGAGCACAGACCTTCTCCCTTTTGCAAGAAATAGTCTAAAAACACGCAGTGAGATGTCTCTATATTGCCTGTAGTGCATCATTGTGATTGTGCTGCGATGTGATGGCCTTGCATCATGTTCAAGGTGCCCCTTTCCCAGTGCCCAGAGCGTCCTGGAATGGGCTCAAGGCCCCCCATGACCCCAGAATGAACAAGCAGTTTTGGAAAATGATTAGATGTGAGACGTGAAAATCTCTACAAGTTATACACATTGATTAACATAGACGGTGACAGCATGTACCTACCTAAAGGCAACACAGCATTCAAAGCGATGACCTGCCGCACGTCGGACAGGGAGGGCATGGGTTCGATGTCCGTCTGTCGTAGCGTAGTCCCCAGGTAGTTATACTCACCTGTGTGTTAATTACGGAAGAAAGTGAGAGTTATTCCTCTAACGCAGGGATTTATAGTTTAAGTGGCACATAAATGAGATGTACAAATAAATACATCTATTTGCAAAGGTAGCATTATTTTTATTTTGAACAACTATGAATAATGGTACCTTATTATGTAATAAAATATTGTTTCCTGATAAATTAGTGTTTTAGTGTACAATGTAAAAATGATAAATACCATCATACGTATAGTTATATATGACTGAACCAATTTTAATAGATATGTAAGCTTGTTAAGGGGACATTAAAAAATCTGGAAATATTACAAATATGCTGACAGAACACCCCAAAATTACAAACATCAAATACATGTTGTATAAATAACTGTATATGATGTAAAATTACCTATATAGTCTTCAAGCCTAACAGCTTTAGATTGTTTCAGCAAGCCCTGTTCAACCAGTTCATGAAAAAGCGACTCAATACTCCTGTAAATAAATGCAGTGATGTTAAAAGTTTGTCAATTGATGATTATTTAATGCATGCAAAAGGCATTATTTCAATTTACAATTTTATGAATACAAGTTACCTGATCTTAATGTCCTCTGCTGCTCTGCTATTTTGTTGAAATGCAGTCCCTTATTTAAAAGCTTGCCCCACTTACTGCTAATACACTGGCGGCTTTCTCACCTATCAGCAGTCAAGTCTTTCTCTTTCTTTTTTTTCTTTTCATTTTTCGGTCCTTTTTTCTTCTAGGATGAAAGTTAATTCAAATATCATTCATATAAATCACTCATATTAATATAAAAAAACAGTCCGTGTATTTGCTCCCTCCCAGCTTCCTGTCTGTGGGTCCCCGAGGACCAGACTGGGCATTACTGATAAAAAGAACACGCTGCTACCTTCGTATTTCCCTTGGTGTTTCCTCCTTTGTCTTTGTCCACAGCCAGCTTCCAGTGAGCCAGCTCCTGTCTCATGAGCTCATCTACCTTAAAAAAGACAGTAAATATCTGTCCATCCATCTTCCAAACGCTTGTCCTGGTCAGGGTGACATAGAGGAGGGCTGGTACCAAGCCCAGGTAGCACAGGGCACAAGGCTGGGGTTCCCCCTGGATGGGGTGCCAGTCCATCACAGGCCGCAGACACACATACACAACATCATACATTATGGGCAATCTAAAAAAAAGAATTAGCCTAAATACATGCCATTGGACTGCAAGAGGAAACTCGAGCACCCAGAGGAACCCCATGTTACACAGGCAGAACAAACAACCACACACACAACAGAGGTGGGGTTCAGGCCCCAACCTGATGGTCCTACCCACCGAGGCACAGTCGAAATAATAAATATATGTGCTCAAACGTAAATTGTACATTGATTTACCTGCAATCGGATTTCATATTCGAGATCTTTCCGTTTTTCTTCTTTGATCAGTTCAACCTCATGCCACTGATTAAAGTTCTTTGACTCATCGCGGTTTTGCCAGACAGCTGCAATTTACACAAGAAAGGCAAAAATGTAATTAGAATGTCTGGATTTTACAAAGCACTCCTCAGCTTTTATAAAGCCGTAGTTACACATACCTGTACAAACACAATGTCGCTTTCTGCATTTAGCTCATATTAAAACTAAAGTTGTGTAAAACAGAAACTAATACTGTAATTTCTCTGAAATACGACAATTTTCTATGAGAAAATTGCTGTTCATTTATTTGGAAGATGTTTTCATCTGCTTTGATTTCTTATTGAGCTCTTGAGTGATTTTCATATGATCACTTCATCTGCAGTTCAGGCCTTGAATATATTATAATGACCTGTTTTCATTTACCATGGTTCTGTGATGATGCAAAAAAAAACGAACCCAAATGCAGACTAAATCCGGGGAGCAGAGATTAGCACAGCAGACAGTAATCATAGTTGAACAGTCCAGCTTATAACCAAAACAGGCAAAACAACATCCAAATCGTCGGGCGCAATCAGAGTTGGTAAATAGGCAAAGGTGGGGAGATTAGCAAACAGGAGATCCAAAAAGGGGCAAAGCAAACTTGGGATCAAGGTAAAAAACAATCAAAAAATCCGGAAGACTCTGAGAGATGTAGGGAGCAAAACTCTCGAAAAACTCTTGCAAAAATCCTACATGCTTCTGGACCTAAAATAATAACAGCATAAAGAGACATGGCCGCGCAAACTGAATTCACTGGCGATCCCAGGGTGTGGGTCACGCAGTCTCTCTCTGAGTGGACAGGGTCTCTTGGCAGGAATCCCCTGCCATGGAGGGAATGACACAACAGGGGATCCCCCAGATGGGTCCGTGACAAGGTCTTTATTCCATCCTTCTACGTTTTCCCTTCAACTTCCTCTCGTATCTTATCATTGTACCTGCTGCCAAGAAGTGTTTCAGGAAACCGTCTTAAATCATCTGAATCAGTTGCACCCACATTCTATATTATTTTACTTCCAGTATGATGAAAATGATACTCTTCTGGAAATCATGAAATAATATTTGTCCATGTGAGTGTTGGTCCTTTTAATGCTTCTGTGGCATTTCATTTTGATATCTGGTCTTCAAAACTGACTATGACCCCGAACTGAGCAAGCAAATATAGAAAATGGATGGCCCTGCATTCCTGAACAAAATACACAGTTGGAAGATGGATGGATGGATGGACATATGGATGGATGGTCATGTATTGGTCGCCCAAAAGCATGGCTGACTACTTTTCTTACCCTGGTAGGTTCCGCATCCAGTTTCCAGGTCTGAAAGGAAAGCTGATGGCATCATTTTCAGACCTACCTCTTCTTCCTGCATTTGAAGGCATTAGGTATTTAAATAACCCAGCTTACTTGATGCCATATACAGTACCACACACCTGCCACATTACCAGCTATTGAAACACCACAGTTTTAACCAGTTCTCAAGTCAGTGGTGAGACACATAACTAGGGGTCTATAGTCGAGTGTCAAGAGATCAGAGATAAATAAGTTTCTTACAAAACCTTACAATACCTCTTCTCCTTTATCCTTCTTCCCTTTATCCTTTTTTTCTTCCTTTCCTTTGGGTTTTTTGTTTGCTTCCTCTTCTTCCTTGGCAGCTACTTCCTCCAATAACTGAAAACAAGGTTGTCTCCATCACTTGAATATTTATTTCCTCCAAACATAATCAACTGGTTGAGATAACAGAAAACAATGTATTGTCATTTAAAATTTACTGAAATATATGCATATATCATTTTTGAAAGAGAAAGAGATTTAGGACTGATTCACGCTAGGATTAGCCTTCAAATAATGATATTTTAAAACTGATGAACTTGTCTGCTTTGGGTGTATATGGTCAAAAATGAAGAGGAACAAGGGTCCAGTGGTAAATGTGCAGCAGAGTATAAATAAGAATTTCTAGTTTTTATATGTAACCCACCTGTTGTGGAGTTTTCTCAGCGAATATTAATGCAGACCCTCCATCTTCTTCCTCTGGGTAGTCTGGGAAAGTGCCTGTGGCATCACTTTGGAAACATGGGTCACACTAATTATGAATGTCATGTCTATAAGAATCTATGAACAGAATCATAATGCATTATAATGCATTTGTAAAGCATAATAAACATTACTATAAATATGTATAAAAGGCAAACATTGTAGCACATTATAACAAATTATAGCACATTATAACACATTATGTTTATTATACATTTTGAATGCTTTATGAAGCTCTCATGTATAAAGTACTATAGATACCGTCATAATGCAGTACAAAGCATCGTTAATTCTTATACTGACCATTATAATGCATTATGAAGGTAACTATAGTGCACTATAGATGAGAGCTTCAGTGGAGCTTATGAAATATAATCAACACTAATGACTCATGGCTTTCAACAGAAGTTGTAATGCTTTATTAATTTGTATGCCGACCATTATAATGCATTATGAAGGTATCTATAATGCATTAAGGATGACAGCTTCAAGCAAAGTGTTACTGAAACATGCATATTTTGCTAAACTCATATTGTTATATTTTTCAATAAATGTTTTCCTAAATGAGTCACACCCAGGCAGATCCTGAAAATCCAGCATTTATGAACATGCACATTTCTATTTGGTTGCATATAATTGCACCACACACTCACCGGGCACTTTATTTTAAACATCTGTGCACCTGCTCACTAATGCAAACATCTAATCGGCCAATCATGTGGCATTAACATTTTACATTTTTATTTTTTAGCAGATGCTTTTATTCAGAACAACATACGTCAGAATGGTGGAACAATGAATTAAAGTAATTAAAGATTAATGTCCATCACAGCCTGTCAAACACTGGTATCCTTACTGGCAACTGAGAATTGAGAGGCTCAGAAGGAGCTTCTACCCTCAAGTCATTAGACTACTTAATGCTTACAGTAATTGAATTCTGATTTACATTCTCCCCTTATTTATGCACCTTGCATTTTATTTGATCTGTGTTGCACATCCCTGGTCTGTTTTTTACAGTATAACTTTCCTTATTTATGACACATTTACTATATTGTTTATTTTTATGTCTTTATTTTTGCTTTCACTATTTATTATGGCACCGTTGACCACCTTGCATTTCACTGCAGGTTAATGTACTGTTTACCTTGCATGTGACAAATACCCATTTAATCCATGGAAAGGATGTGTACGGGGCGGGGCCACAGGGGCACTGGCCCCAGATGAAAGCTGATTGGCCCCCAGAGTACCCCCTCCTTTGTCACTCACTGACTGAAAACAGACCATCACCTTATGATAAGGGTGGCCCCTCTGCTTGAACTACGGCTTACTGGCACTCGATGAACCACTGGCGGATTTGCTCCTTCATGCTCTCCTTCAGGTCAGGCCCCTCCATATCTCTGAGCTTTTCAATGATGGACATGATGGACTTCTGAAAGTCCTCCTCATAGTCATCTTGTTTCTTCTGTCTGCTGGCCTGATTTTCTTGTGCAGCCAGGATGGAAGGATTCAGTTGGAAGTGATCAGGACCAAAATTCTTGCACAAAAAAAGACAAATAAACAAAGTTAGTTGAGTTTTTTTTAAGCTGTGTGTGGGCTTAGACTGATGTGACACATTCCAATTTCAATATAAGCGGATGTTATGTGGATACACTGATGACCAGAGGTCACAGAAGAAAGAACATAACAAATAACAATGAACAGCCAGCATACTGTAATTACTCAGTATGGCCATCAAATGCATCATTTGACAATAAGAAATTTCTTGTCTTCTTTTTTTATTTTGTGGTATTAGGTTGTAGAAATTTATACTCTCAGCAGGGTCCTGGAGGATACATGGGAGTTTGCCCAACCAGTCTGCATGTGCTTTGTGGACTTGGAGAAGGCATTCGACCGCGTCCCTCGGGGAGTCCTGTGGGGAGTGCTCCGGGAGTATGGGGTGCCGGGCTACCTTATAAGGTCAGAGCTTGATCTGCATTGTCGGCAGCAAGTCGGACTCGTTTCCGGTGAGGGTTTGACTCCGCCGGGGCTGCCTTTTGTCATCAAATCTGTTTGTAACTTTTATGGACAGAATTTCTAGGCGCAGCCAGGGCATTGAGGGTGTCCAGTTTGGTGACCTCAGGATTGGGTCTCTGCTTTTTGCAGATGTGGTTCTGTTGGCTTCATCGGACCGTGACCTTCGGTCTGTCATGGTGAAGAAGGAGCTGAGCCAAAAGGCAAAGCTCTCGATTTACCAGTCGATCAACGTTCCTACCCTCACCTATGGTCATGAGCTGTGACCGAACAAATGAGGTTGCGAATACAAACAGCCAAAATGAGTTTCCTCCGCAGGGTGGCTGGGTTCTCCCTTAGAGATAGGGTAAGGAGCTCGGTCATTCGGGAGGGACTCAGTAGAGCCGCTGCTCCTCCGCATCGAGAGGAGCCAGATGAGGTGGCTTGGGCATCTGGTCAGGATGCCTCCTGGCCGCCTCCCTGGTGAGGTGTGCCAGGCATGTCCCACTGGGAGGAGGCCCCGGGGAAGACCAAGGACACGCTGGAGGGGCTGTGTCTCTCGGCTGGCTTGGGAACGCCTCGGAATTCTCCCAGAGGAGCTGGATGAATCGCCAGGGAGAGAGAAGTCTGGGTCTCCCTGCTTAGACTGCTGCCCCCACGACCCGACCCGGAAAAGCGGATGATGGATAGATGGATGGTTGTAGAAATTTATACTAATGGCAAAAGATACCAAATTAGAGACAGATCGACGTGTCTCTGCATAATGCAAGAACTGAACTTAGAAAGACTGGCATCCCAGTACCCCAGCCTTATGACCGACGCTGCCTGCTACAGGCTCTAGACCCACCCTGCAACCCTAAAGAGGATAAGCGGCTAGAAGACAGTAGGACAGATGGCTGGATGGATAGATGGATGGATGGAGAGAGGGAGAACCTTTATTTAAAAATACATAAAGGAAATAGAATTTATGATATTTGGGGAACTTTTAAAAATAAATTTAGTAAAGGATTTTGTTAGAGCCATTTTTCTTCTGTAACTGAATATGTACATTTGAATATTTGGATTTGATATTTCATTAGTATTTGTGACAGAATTTTGAGTTATATTTGGCAATTGAGCAGTAGCTTTGCATTTGTTAAGATCTAAGAATTAGTAACCTTAACACGTAATTGTTTTATGTGATGCAATTTGATTGGCTGCTGAGTTTAATATAAAAGCGGAAGGACGCACATAAGACGGCAGAAGCCTTGAGTATCACGGATCGTCGCCTTGCATTATGTAAAGTTGTAGCAATTAACAATTCATCTTTTGTTTTGTATCATTTTAAGTTTATAGTAAAGGTACATAAAAGAAAAGACTGGATTCAATACTTTTATATTTCTGCGGGTAAAGGAACTTCGAAGTTCGAGGCTAGTGAGTTAGGGCGCTGCACTCACATAAAAAGTCAAAAGACTAGCCGAAAGTTAATAGAGTCATCCCAAGATAGTTATGCTAGCTCACAAAGACGAAACCGATTGAAAACGGCATCGAACCTTGAGTCGGCTGAACCATATGCTTTCCACGAACCAGGTCTGATATTCTCTCACGCATTAGCCTGCTAGCGATGCTAGTCAGCTAGCTAACGGAGGAAAGTGAAAGTAAATATCCACATGATATCCAGCTCAAAAAGCTGTTGAGTTTTATGCCAAACGATCCCACACATCCAGCAACTCATTTCACAAGTGGCTGTGAATATATTACAAGAGTTTAGAAGCTGTGACAAATTGGTGGAATTGCCTGGTTTACGTGTGGAGATTAATGATTGAACCGAAATGGCAGAAAAGTATGTGGATGCATTTGTTGACCAAAAGAGGGCGCCAAAGCCTACGGAAAGAGCTGTAGAGGAGAAAAGAAATATACTAAAAGAGAAAAGGAAAGCTGGCACAGTTAACCAAGAAAAGGAATGGAATAAAACAATTGAAGCAAGATGAATGCAATGTTGTTATAAAAGAAGAAGCTTTGCTGAAGTTTGAAAAACATTTTGGAGAGTATAACCGTCTTAATGATGAATTATGTGAGCTGTTGAGTGAAGATGATCAAAAGGGTGATCAGGAAACATGAAAGCAGACATACAGAATTAAAGGTGTTCATACAAGAAACTAATACTGTAAATGGATTGTCAATGTTAAAAGAGGCTCTCAAGATGAGGAAGATGATGTAGTGTCTCTAAAGCTAACTCTATTGCAAGTCGTGCATCTCAAGTATCTATCACTAGCTCAGCACGGTTAAAACTTAAAGCAGAAAGTGAAGCACTGTTAGCAAGAGCGGCAGCTATGAAAATAGAAGAACTTGAGGAGGAAGAAGTTCGCTTGAAAGCAAAAAAAGGAAGAGTTGCAGATTGAAACCAAGCTTGCCACGTCAAATGCCAAATTAAAAGTTTATGAATAGTTTGAAGATGCTCATGGGTCTATGGATTTCTTAGAGCCATTCCCAAGGCCTAAAGCTGACTCTTTGTATTTGGCTGGTAGAAAAGAAAAGTGTGACAGTGATGATTATGAGCATCGTGGAGCTGGTAAACCATTGTCTGTTTTCAATCCAAAGACAGCTGCACCAGTTGTTTCTTCAGTCGGAAGAAAATCTTCATTAAGGCCTGCGACAGATAATGCTCAGCAGTCTGATTCTAACAATAACCTGTATCAAGTTACAGCATCACAATGAGGTCACTGAGATGCTCATCAAACAACAAAGTCTGTTTCAACTGCCTCACAGAGACATTCCAGTGTTCATCGGAGAACCTCTTACATATAGATCTTCAATAAGAGCCTTGAAGCACCCCATTGAAAGCAAAACCGACTGCCAGCAAGATTGGTTGTATTATCTAGAACAGTCTATGAGTGGGGAGCCACTTCATCTCGTTCGTAGCTGTAAGGATATGAGGCCTGACAGGGCTTATAGAGAAGCCAGAGCACTGCTTGATCATCACTATGGAGATGAACTGACAATTGCCAATGCCTATATCAGGCCTCGTATACTGTAAAGTCAGAAGACAGAAAAGGACTGAATGCATTTGCTTTGTTCTTGATTGGATGTTGTAATACAGTGAATGATGTGGGCAACATGGATGAGATGAACAATCCTGCTAACATGAGGTGCATCTAATCCAAACTTCCATTTAAGCTGAAAGAGAAATGGAGAAGTTTTGCATACGACATTCAAGAAAAAAGAAGAAAACGAGCCAGATTTCCTGATCTGGTGGACTTTGTTTACCATCAAGCTAAGGTTGCCAATGACCCGCTGTTTAGAGATGTGCTGGATGTGACCTCAGGTAGCCAGGGAAGCTCAAAGAAGGTGGCCAGTTCAGGAAAAGATGAGTCCAAAAGGAGCAACTTTGCTGTGAGTGTGTCTGCTACTGATAAGGACACCATTAAAGGCAAACTGGAGAAGTCAGCCAATGCTTTCCAAAATCCCTGTTTGTACTGAAAGAAGAACCACATGATCAGCCAAAGATCAGCCTTTGAAAGAAAGAATTGAGTTCTTGAAGTCACATGGGCTGTGTTCCGGTTGCCTTACAGCAGGTCATCTGTCTATGGACTAAGAAAAAGGCCTCAAGCCCAGACTGTTCCCGTAAGCATCCTGCTGTCCTACACATGGTAAAGGAAGGTACCACTTTAGAGAAGAACAGTAGAGATGATAGCTCCCAGGGCACAACTGAAGTAACAAATGCGCTTGTGTTGGCAGGGTGTGGAAGAGGTGAGCATACTGGGGCCGGGAATAATGCATGTATACTTCCCATCGTACCTGTGCAGATAAAATACAAGGAAGGCACAAAGATCATCAAAACTTATGCATTCCTGGATTATGGAAGCACAGCGACTTTCTGCACTGAAGACTTGGTGAAGAAGTTGAACATCTGAGGCAGAAAGATTTCCTCCTTCATACCATGGCACAAGAGCATAAATTGAGCAGTTATGTCCTAACAGATCTGGAGGTGTGTTTTAGATGGACAAGATTATGTCAAGCTGCCAAACGTGTATACTCTCCCAGACATACCTGCAAAGAAAGTCAATATACCACAGAGGAAAGATTTGGAGAAGTGGTCTTACCTGAATCGAGTCAACTCCCAAAGCTAGTCTCAGACATTGGTCTTCTCATTGGTGCAAATGCCTACAAGGCTATAGAGCTGTGGGAGATAACAGCCGGAACAGCAGACCATATGCCGTGAAGACTGCTCTGGGTTGGGTAGTTAATGGGCCAATCAGCAGATGTCAAGAGAAGAAATCTGATGATGCTGAAAAACAGAGTTTCTTCGTCAACCGCATATCTGTAATGAGTATTGAGGACATGTTGATACGGCGCTAAGAAGCCGATTTTCCAGAACGCCAGTGTGATGACAAGTGAGAGCCATCACAACATGACAAGCAGTTCATGCATGCTGTAACCACATCAGCACAGCTTACAGATAGCCATTATTGCATTAAAATGCCTCTGAAGGATGAAAAGGTGAAGATGCCATGTAACCGGTATAGCTGAACAAAGGCTTAACTCCCTGAAAAAGAAGTTCAGTTGGAATCCAGACTTCTTTCAGGATTTATGGACAACATCCTTGAGAAGGGATATGCCGCAAAGTTTCCAGAAGAGCAGTTGAGTCGCAGTGATGGTAGAATATGGTTCTTCCCGCACCACGGGGTGTACCATCCGAAAAAGAGAGAACTGAGAGCACCCTTATCGGAGCATGTCACCCTGATAGCGGATATTGAATCCATTTTCTTCCCGGGGCAGGTTCCAGATGAAGACGCAGAACTGCTGCGCTTCCTTTGGTGGCCAGATGGCGATCTGAATAGGAAGGTAGTCGAATACAGGATGTGTGTACATCTGTTCAGAGCCACTTCATCCCCCAGTTGTGCTTCGTATGCACTAAGAAGAACAGCACAAGATGCAGGTGCGGTGACTTCACCGGAAGCCACTCAGACAGTCCTCAAAAACGTCTATGTGGACAATTGTTTGAAGTCAGTTGCCACAGAAGACAAAGCTGTTAACCTTGTGAGGGAACTGACGAAGTTTTGTGCCAGAGGCAGGTTTCACTTGACAAAGTGGGTAAGCAACAGTAGGACCTTGCTGTGCTCCATTCCTGGCAGCATGTTGAACTACCAGTGGAATGGGCATTAGGCGTGCAGTGGTGCACAAGTTCTGATAGTTTCAAGTTCAAGATTCAGCTGCCAGACAAGCCATGCACAAGATGAGGCATCCTTTCTGTTGTCAGTTCTGAGTATGACTCGATGGGATATTTAGCTTCACTCCTCTTACCGGTTAATCTCATTCTGAGGGATCTCTGTAAAGAGAAAAAAGGCTGGGATGACAAAATACCAGAGAAGCTACGCCAGACATGGTAGAATTAGTTATTAGACCATTAGATCATTTCTCAGACACAAGTCAAGTTGGATATGGCATTGTGTCATATCTCCTGTTGACAAATAAGCGAGAAGAGAAACATGTTTGTTTTGTGATGGGAAAATCCTGAGTTGCTCCTCATAAACAGGTTACGATTCCCAGAATGGAGTTGAAAGCTTCAAGTTTTTTGGACGGATTCAATCTTCTGGACAGATAGTACAACAATACTAAAGTACATTGGAAATGATGCCCTTCGTTTCAAAACGTTTGTGGCAAACCATGTTTCTTTCATAAGAGAAGCTACCACACTTGCTCAATGGAAGTATGTCAACACCTCTCAGAACCCAGATGATCAGGTGTCACAAGGCTTGAAGATTGAGAGCTTTATGTCAAGTAAGATCTGGTTTCAAGGGCCTAATTTCTTGATGAATTAGAGTGAGTGGCCAGAGCAACCTGAACAGTGTGCTTGCCTGATGGAACATGATGAGGAGGTGAAGACAGCTGCTATGTCGTGCACAAGTTCAATGGTAGACAACGCAGCTCCAGTGAACCAACTTATGGTGTATTACTCCAGTTGGCACAAACTGAAAAAAGCAACCGCTTGGTCTCTGCGCTTAAGAGAAACATTGCAGTACCTGAGTGAAAAGAGAAGAGAGTTTGAGAAGACTGTACAACAGTCTGAAAATTATCCAGAAAACAGAAATCTGTGGTTAAACAACAAATGATTTTGTGCAAGAAAAATCTGGAAAAGAAAATGCTTTCCATTGAAAATTTGTCCAAAACAAACACAGGCGTGGATTATTTTAGCCCTTTCGAGATTAGAAGAGGATGTCAAAGTCAAGAGTTATGGTGTGCTCTTCACATGCCTGAGAGTGAAAGCAGGGCATGTAGAAGTTGCCCATTCCCTTGACACAGACTTGTGTATTAAAGCCCTATGCCGCTTCCAAGCCAGACGAGGACAAGTTTCAGTCATTCGTTCTGATAATGGCAGGAATCTGGTCGGCGCAGAGAGACCTGAGACAGGCGTTAAAAGAACTGGACCAGTCCTGTATCAATGAAGTAATGATGTGGAAAGGAGTGCAGTGCACGGATGATCCCAGTGATCTTGAGCCGCTGAGACCAAATCATGGCGTGTTTGTTAAAGATGGTATCTAAGCCCA
Organism: Paramormyrops kingsleyae; assembly: GCF_048594095.1. Lineage (NCBI taxonomy): Eukaryota > Metazoa > Chordata > Actinopteri > Osteoglossiformes > Mormyridae > Paramormyrops > Paramormyrops kingsleyae. The sequence continues at coordinate 21,778,884 of NC_132797.1, forward strand.
ACTTCGCTGGAACCAAGTGCAATATATGGCGGATCTATTTGGGAGAAGGTGGTCCCAGGAATATACCTCTTTTATATGATATGCTAAGGCCTAGTCAATTAGGGGCCGGGATTTGTTAGAGCTATTTTTGTGCTGTAACTAAATATGTACATTTGAATATTTGGATTTAATATTTCATGAGTATTTCTTACAGAATTTTGAGTTATATTTCTAACATCTGAATATTTGTATAGCTTTGCATTTGTAAAGATTTAAGAAATAGTAACCTTAACACGTAATTGTTTTATGTGATGCAATTTGATTGGCTGCTGAGTTTAGTATAAAAGTGCAACGACGCACGTTACACGTTACATGTTACACGTGGTGGCTTGATGGTTAAGGAAGCGCGCTTGTAATTGAAAGATTGCAGGTGCGAATCCTCGACCAGCAAGGCACCACTGAGGTACCCTGAGCAAGGTACCGCCCCCAAGCACTGCTCCCCGGGCGCTGAATTAGCTGCCCCCTGCTATGTCACGAAAGTCACATATGGGTTAATTTAAATGCAGAGGACACATTTCGTTGTTGCACACTGTGTGCTGAGGTGTGTTAACAATGACCACTGATCACTAAATTCTAAGACGGCAGAAGCCTTGAGCCTAGGAGCATCACAGTTTTTTGACCATCACACGTTACGTTATGTCAATTTGTAGCAATTAGGAATTCATCTTTTGTTTTGCATAATTTAAGGTTTATAGTAAAGATACATACATCAAAGAAAACACTGGATTCAAAACCTTTATTTTTCTGAGACATGTTTTTATGTTTTAGATTCATTATCCATTTTTTAACTCACCATCCCCAGGAAGATTAACTCATCCTCTCTTTCTTCTTTTATTTTCTTTCTCTGCAGAAAACCTCTCCATACCTACAGTAAATAAAAGAAAAATGAAAGCGGATCCAGCACAGTGTATTTTTCTGGAAGCAAAACTAATTTAGGATCGTGGCTCAGCTGGTAATGTCTCTATGCCTGTAATTAAAAGGCCACCAGTTTGAACGGAACTGTCAACAGATTAGTCACTTTACCACTGAGCCCTTGAGCAGGACCCTTAACTCTCCAAAGATGCTCCAGAGGCCCCTGTTAAATGGCTAACCCTGAGCTCTGACCCAAGCTGTCTTCTCACCTATGTATGCATCTCTGAGGAGAGCAAAATGAGATATGCAAAAACTAAAGAATTCCTATGTACTTGTGTAAATAGCAAAAACACTTAATTCAGTTTTCAATAAAGCATCAATATTACTTCTAGTTCAGTAAGTTCATTATTAGTTTTAGCCTCTGCTAAAAACTGCTCAGAAAGTTTTGTACCTGCATTAAAATATGCAGTGAAACATCAGTGTCCTGATGGTTTAGTGCAGATTTGACTCGCCTTCTGAATGCAGACAGCAGCTTCATCAAGGGCGGTTGATTCCTTGTTCCTATCCTTGGCTCTCCTCTGCCTCTCTTCGTCCTGACGGATCTCTTTCATAAATCTAGCGCGTAATCGGCCCTGCCGCGCCCTCTCTGACACCTGAATCATCTTGATGGCCTCTTCGAAATTCAAAGATCTTACTCCCACAGGCTGTATATTAGAAGATAATGAAAGAGTCATTAAAAAAATATCTTGGTGGTTCAGTAGTTTCTCTACATCTCACCTCCAAGGTTGGGGATTCAAGTATTCTTACTGCTGAAATGTAGAATTATTCTTTTTGTGGTGTTCAGCATCGGGTTGCCACAGTTATGGATACTGACTCTAGCTAATGGTGAATCAGACTACAACTTCTCAACTCTGTACTGCTGTATCTTTTAAAATAGAGTATAGATTACAACTCACTTTTGGTTGTTCTTCCACACCGATTGATTTGAGAATGGAGGATAGCATCTGACTTCTCTCCTGTAGGACAGTTCTGTTTTCCCTTATAAAGTATCTCGGGATGGGTATTTCAAGGTCCTCCTTGAATGAAATGCAAACATTTTGTGACCTTTATCTTTAAACCATTGACTTTCATCCAGATCTGGTCAATGGAATTTCCTTGATCTTACCGGTGTGAGTTTCAAGTCTTGGATAACATCATCCATGTAGTGGTACTCAGAAAACTCTTTCTCCACCATCTCGTGTTTGAGCTCCAGTACACGACCCATCACACCATCAAGCAGTTGTCGAATTATTCGCCTCTTTTGGGGGTGAACGATCTGATCATAGGCTTCCTCCAGATGCCGAAAAATCTGAATATAACGCACATAAAGCACAGCTAGGCGCTGGAAGAACATGACCCTGTCTTTCTCTGGGCGGAGTGGTTCGGCAGGAAGTTCATGAGTCAGTAAGCTTCTCAGTTCCATTTGGGCATCAGCCCAAATCTTATTGTAGGTGCTAGAAAAGGAGGCAAAGTTCCATTATGAGTCTATCTCCAACAAGATCATTTGATCATTTGTCACTTTTGAAGGACACAGTATGCTTTCAGCCTGATCTTTTAGCTTACAACCGATCATAAGAATACAACTTTAAGTGTCTTTCTGTGTGATTTAAATATACTGGTTCAATTGTTTATGCCAACCATTTAAATAAAGGTTTCGGTACCACTTTACAATAAGGCTCCCTTTTGCCACTTGTAAATCGTAGTAACTCAATACAAAGAAAACTGTGTTTAAATTGTCTTAATAATTTACAAAGTGTTACAACCTAATTAATAACCAGATTATAAACCATTCATAAACTCTTTATATGGGTAGCCTTGTTATAAAGTGATACCAAAATAAATTCCAGAAAAATATAAGCAGCTCTATATAAGCAATATAAGCAGGTCTATATACAATGTGAAATACACGTCTGTACAATTTACAAAATAATAACTCGACCTTCACTGGCAAATCACATTTAAAAAGAGACAAAAATCCTTTAGGTATAAGATGCAGTTGCCTGCAAGAAATATATAAAAGAAGCGTGGGTTGCATAAAAATGATTCATCAGTATTACTTGGAGAGCCAATGGTTTCAACTTATGAGGTTTGCGTTCAAACGCGTTAGCTACCGATAGGAATATTAACTGGAGATTACACCACGAGCAAGTCATCTAGCCACCGCGTAAGCTCGCTGCAGTACCTGGCAATAATAAATACAAACTCATCCAACTTAAGCATTCACGAAAGCTTACTTGTACATATTGGTCATATTTATACATACCTATGAGACATTATGGCAGATGATATGGACTTTCTTATTTGTTTTCTTTCGTTAACTGTCTGAAGTCGATCAACGTACTGTAAGTAGACTTATTTTGTTTTGCCTTGTCGGCATGGAAACGGGGTCCTCCGTTGCACGTGCAGAATTTGGGAAGCCCTCGATCCCCTTCTCGTATTTAAATGTGTATTTTAGAAGGAAATAGGTAAATGAGTACAACACACTGGGAATTATTTAGCAGTCTAGCCGAAGAGGGGGATACATTATATTTCACGCCATGAAACGATCAGTACGTGTAGGATAAACACTTTAGTGAAATGAGATTAACTACTATTTTTATGTTTTTTTATGTTGAACTTTGACTCAAACCCGATTACCCTGTCTAAAGTATCTGAGTTGGGCTTAACTGATTTTACTATCTGCTCGAAACAAAGTTACACTTAATTATTAATCGAATTAATGAATAAATACATTTCGTTATTACACTTAAATTTCTATGAAACATATTAATAGTAGCATATACTAAATCTAATACAAATGAATCGATCTTCAACCAACTGTGTATTTTTTTTTCTACATTAACACACAAAATATAAGTCTTCTTGCAGACCCTTTTCAGTTAACTAAAACCACAGGAAAAATAGCTGTTTCGTTGTAAATAGGGTGATGTCACATTACAGTGTGGCCGTAGATTGAGATGGGTCCTGAAGAAGCTGTATAAATACATACTGTATGTACCTGCAAACAGGCATAATCGATGAAAATGCTTTGTAGACTTCTGTACTAATGCAAGGCTGCAGTAAAGGTGAGTTTTTCAAAACATTTTTGTTAATTATATTTTTAAGATACAAGATTTTTTAAAATGGCTTAATTACAATTAAGGAAAATCTCCTTGTGGTGTTCAGCTTGTTCTATGATTGTGAATTTTGATTATGCTGTAATATACATGCTGATGTACACGCATAGTGGAGTACAGATTTTGATCAGTTATTTTGCTCTTGTATTAACATAAGTGGACCAGGAAACTCATCTGATCATGACTCCAAAATCTCCTGCAAAAGACAGTGAATAATTCCTACTTATCTATAGCAATTACACCCTCCCTTAAGCTGTGAAGGACAAAACCTTTCTGTGATGGAATCTGCATGTTAACACCTACTGTAACATCACATTATTCATTGAAAGGCTCACACATCCAATCATGTGTTCTACAATGGTGCTGTCTAGTGTCCACTAGAGAATAATAACATTCTTAGTTTAAAAAAGGCACATTGTCTGTTATACAAAGTGCAACAACATCAGTTACAAGCAGTTAAAATACTGTGCTGCATTATTTACAAAGGCATAAGTATATCCCATTGCGAGCTTCAAGCCAGCGTGTTTGGCCCCTCATAAGATTTGCTGCACTACTGAGGAAAGACGTTACAGTGTCAGTGCATCTTTCTCTTCACACATTGACAGGCAGTAGGTTTTCCAGCTGGAGCAGAATGTTGACTCTGGGTTGCACTGTTCCCTCAGACCTTCACTGTTGTGAGTTTTATTTTCGGCTCTGCTTTGAATGTGTGGAGTTTGCATGTCCTCTCCTGTTGTACAGCCCAGGTAGCATTCCCACATGGGCCCCATATGGGCTTAATGTGGGCCAAAATATGGGGCCCATGTGGGTTGGCCCATATGGGCCCCATCAAAATCTGCACCCAAGAATCAAATGGGCCCCATGTGGGCCAGCCCAGAAAACCCAAATGGGTTCGGTATGGGTTATTGCTGGGCCCCACATGGGCCAATTACCTGGGCACAATGTGGGCCAGCCCATATGGGCAAAGATGTGGGATTTATCTGTGGCCCATATGGGCAAAGATGTGGGATTTATTTGGGGCCCATATGGGCAAAGATGTGGGATTTATCTGGGGCCCATATGGGCAAAGATGTGGGATTTGTCTGGGGCCCATATGGGCAAAGATGTGGGATTTATCTGTGGCCCATATGGGCAAAGATGTGGGATTTATCTGGGGCCCATATGGGCAAAGATGTGGGATTTATCTGGGCCCCACATGGGCCACATCACCTGGGCACAATGTGGGCCAGCCCATATGGGCAAATGATGTGGGATTTATCTGGGCCCCACATGGGCCACATCACCTGGGCACAATGTGGGCCAGCCCATATGGGCAAGGATGTGGGATTTGTCTTAAACTGATAAGTTAAACTGTGGCTGAACCAAAAGTAAAGAAGCAGATAGGCCTAAAATCAGTTTTATGCAATATTTATTTAAGGAAAATCACACACTGACATCACAATTAAATAAAAAACCAGTTTACATTTATTTTACAAATTAAAAAAACCTCTTAGTCCACCAATTCCACTCTCCCCTGTTTGGAAGGGCCACTCTTCTGCTCTGCCTCTTGTCTGCGTCTCTTTTTGTAGAGGAATGAGGTAATGCTTCCTTTCACCTCATCTTTTGTAGCCTCTTTCGTTTTTGAATTTTTCCACACAGCACCTGGAAAAAAGTGAGGAATAATCTAATTAAATTTGTGCATTCCATTTGGCAGTAAGTGATATTTTATCTGTTTATCTAAAAATAATCAAATTACTATATCAGTCAATCCCAGAGTACAAGTTTAAAATCACCAACCTAACAATTACCAACCTAAAAATACAATAATATCTGCATTTTTATTGTACTGGGAGCAGCAGAGCATAAACAAATTTAAAACTGAAAAAAACTAATGTTAAATATATTACCACTTCTCAATTTATTTAAAACTTTGCCAGACTGCCAATTAATTTACCGCGATGTACGGAAATTTGAACCCTCCTTCCTCTTCCTCAGTCCCCCCCGTAATTTACGCCCATGCTTCTACGCAACCCTATGGTGTTTCTTTGCAAACAGGTTTCGGCTTTTAAAACACCCCTCCCCCAGGCCCGTTAAGGTGAAGGACGAGAGACGCTAAAGCAAGGCGCTGGGAAAATGCTTGATACATGCAATATGTCCATCATGTGCATTTAAAAAGGACGTTCTGAAATAATTATCAAAAAGGAACTAGATTACATTGGCAAATAACATTTGTTCTCCCGCTGAATTGAGTTATAATTTAATAATCATCATTTTACATGATGTTACGAAAAAATGGTTACAAATGTTTTAAACTGATCTGACTACAATATTGTACTTTATACTTTAACATCTATCACAGTATAGATTAGACGGCGTTTTAATACATATATACACACAAACACACACACACAATGGCGGTCATATACATTAAACAATGTTGTAAATTTAAAATAAAGCGCATACATGCTCAAAAAGCATTTGAGTTGGAAACTGTAGTTAAAAATATAAGAACGTTCAGATGCATGCAAATTGATATAACTCTCTGTTTATAATGTATTTTTCAATCAAACAAACAACTGTAAAATTACTTACCTAAAACGCACCGGGAAAGTTTTCAACTTCTGTGGAGTTTTTCGGGTGGACGTCCGGTGAAATAGCCGTTGGAATGTATCGCGCATGCGCAGTACAGCTCTAGCCCGCCAGGCCTTTTCAAAAGGTGCCTGTTTTCTGACTGATTGTTTGATGACTTGTTTGATGAATCTGTATGTATGTGGTCTTCAAGTATGTTATTTTTAAAATGTATTCACTCCTATTTTATTATGATGTTTATCAAAAAAAATAAAAATATTGATTTAACATTAGATGTAATTATCAGCTAAAACACAGATCTTATCAAAAGCTGTAGCCTATATTAAAATGCGCCCTGGGGGGGGGACGGGGGATGGGGGATGGGGGAGCAGTCACAATGACGTGTGACTGCACATTCACGGGGGAGCTGGGGGGGCAGAGACAATGACGTGTGAATGTGTCATCTCTGCTTGGCCACAATGAAAAGAGATATGTTTGAAGGGGTTAGGGTGAGGTTGTTTTCCTAACTTAAGAACACTGAACCAACGGTCAAGCATGGTGGTGGTAGTATCATGCTGTTTTGCTGACAGTACTGTACATTGCACAAAGAGGATGGAATAATGAAGCAGCACTAGGTAGATAGACTGGGATTTTTTTTGTCATAGTAGCAGATACAAAAAGAGGACCATAAAAGAAACAGAATAATAAGTATTTACTGTAACCCTCTGGATCAAGTCTGAGGCCTATCACCCACTTTCAAAGTCGTCTGACATGCCTTGACATTTTACAGTTTTCCTGAATTGCTAAAACACATTTCCTAAAATCTCCTCTCTTTTTCTCAAACCACTATAAGCACAAATCCTAAAATTCAAGCTGAACTCACAATACCTTACACTCGTCTTGCAAAATCAAACAATCTTCTGAAAACTATTATCTTTGCTCAAAAGCAAACACTGCTTTCAGATCACACATCAAGCCAGTCGGTTAAATAAACGCTAATGAACATGGTCATTACACACTACAGCAAAAAATTAAAAAACACTATACAAGTCAAATATTTGTATATAAGTCAAAACTGTTGCTGGCATGTAAGTTAGAAACTGCAAGACTAGTAAAAAGAGTATGGTCGTCTACCAAAAATATTTGTATACTGTACATTTATGACTGCAAAAACAGAATAACTAATATATAACATTAATTGCTGTATTCAGTACTCCAAAAAAGTTACTGTAAAGGACAAAGCCAAAAAGTAAAGCACAGTACAGAACCATATGTTTATTTTTCATTTTCCACTCTGTCCACCTTTATTCTCCACAATCTTATCAAGACTAGGTACAAATAAATCAATTCCTGGTGTGAACTTTTCAAGATCGCATTCCGGAGCTCAACATTTGGGACGTTAATTCTCGTGTAATTCTGGGGGTTTCAAATTTCCACTCAGAAACTTAATTAAATATTAAGAATCAAGCAATTGTATGCGTGTTCAGAACAATTATAACAGCAGTAATTTTTTAGACAAAATCACGTGTTACCCATATTGCGTTCAGCCACATTTCACCCATATGGGTTTGCCCAGATCCTGCCCATATGGGACCCATATCGTTCAGCCACATTTCACCCATATGGGTTTGCCCAGATCCTGCCCATATGGGACCCATATCGTTCAGCCCACATTTCACCCATATGGGTTTGCCCAGATCCTGCCCATATGGGGCCCATATCGTTCAGCCCACATTTCACCCATACGGGGTTGCCCAGATCCTGCCCCTATGGGACCCATATCGTTCAGCCCACATTTAACCCATACGGGGTTGCCCAGATCCTGCCCATATGGGACCCATATCGTTCAGCCCACATTTAACCCATATGGGGTTGCCCAGATCCTGCCCATATGGGACCCATATCGTTCAGCCCACATTTAACCCATATGGGTTTGCCCAGATCCTGCCCATATGGGACCCATATCGTTCAGCCCACATTTAACCCATATGGGTTTGCCCAGATCCTGCCCATATGGGACCCATATCGTTCAGCCCACATTTCACCCATATGGGTTTGCCCAGATCCTGCCCATATGGGGCCCATATCGTTCAGCCCAAATTTCACCCATATGGGGTTGCCCAGATCCTGCCCATATGGGACCCACATCGTTCAGCCCACATTTAACCCATATGGGGTTGCCCAGATCCTGCCCATATGGGACCCACATCGTTCAGCCCACATTTAACCCATATGGGTTTGCCCAGATCCTGCCCATATGGGACCCACATCGTTCAGCCCACATTTAACCCATATGGGGTTGCCCAGATCCTGCCCATAAGGGGCCCATATCGTTCAGCCCACATTTCACCCATATGGGGTTGCCCAGATCCTGCCCATAAGGGGCCCATATCGTTCAGCCCACATTTCACCCATATGGGTTTACCCAGATCCTGCCCATATGGGGCCCATATCGTTCAGCCCCATATGGGTTTGCCCAGATTCTGCCCATATGGGCCCCACATGGGTAAAATGTGAGCTGGGCCAGCCCAGATGGCCCATGTCTTTCCCATATGGGCCCCATATGGGAATGCTACCTGGGAGGTTTTCTCTGAGTATTCAGATTTCATCATAAAGTCTAAAAACATGCAGTTAGACCTTGCGGGGTCTCTGAAGTACCCATAATGAATGATTGTTTGTGTGTATGTGCCCTTCAATGGACTGACATCCCATTCAGGATGTAGCCCAGCTTTGTGCCCTCTGACATAGGATCCAAGCCCCCCCAATAACCCTGAACCCAGGGGTCACAGAAAGCTGGACAAACCCTTTCACTCTGACATGGGAAAGAGACCAGAACATCCAAAAAGGGAAGAAGGTTCCACCCAGGCCTTTCTGAAGGATCCATGAACTTCATGAAGAGCATGAAGAGGACTCTGGACACCAAGCTTTGGTGATGAGCACAAATAAATGCATAAAATCATTATGTGCCTCTAAGCTTCCTTTAGCTCCATTAGCTACATCAAAAATAACTCAAGAGTTCAGTGTCCTGGGCAATCAGTGGAAATATTAAAAAATGGAGTATAAACAGCCACCTGAAAATATTCTGGTAACATTTTAAATAAATGAAATTTAATTTAAACAAATATACTGTATCATTCATATATTCAGTATATGAATTGTGTTTATGATTCCTTGGTTAATTACAGCAGTAGTTTGTTTGTTTTTTCATTAATCTAATATTCACAGGAGGAGACCATCTGCTACAGAGTCTCCACATTCTATGGATGCAAGGGAAGTACAAGACTTGCAGACACACAAAGTGCATTTTAAGCTTTTCTACAGACAAGCTGCAGGCATATCTAAGGGAGTTGCTGTGTAAGGGAGACGAGAGCCAGAGAAGTGAGAATAAGAGAAAATGTGAAGGAAATGTGATTGGTTCGTATTTTAAACTTTAAATTTTCCCATGGGGAAATTCTCCTTTTCGCTTTGCCACATCTTGCTCTTCATACAGGTGAGAGCAGGCCTGGAGGTCAGCCTTCACGGAGTGTATTTTAGCAAGATATGTTCTGGTGATTAATGTAATTTCTAGGTGTAATTGAGAGCTCATTGAGCTCTTACACATACTGTAAGCTAAGGAAATTGCTTCCTGATGAAATAGACTGGGTCACTGCCAGAGTGCTGAGTATGCGCTGTATCATCAGTACAATGTGGCCTGTATTTCATAGCCTCAAAACTGTTTCAACAGCTTTTTTTTTGTAAGTTTGAGGTTAATCAGTAGCATAATATATGCTGCAAAACTAATAACTAGTATTATTAAATTAGATCAACTGAGTTGACATAGCGTTTTGTGAGGTCCTATGGAAAATCTTGTGTATTAAAAAAAAACCAACATTGTCGATAATTCAATTATGACAGTGTTATAGACACAAGAAATTCACAAGTTAGGATCCAGCTGTTGGGTTTAATTTCAAAAGCTAAATGCAGCAATCCAGTGTCAGGGTAAGTTCAGCCTGGCACAGTTAGATCAGTGGCTTGTACTACAAAGCGGGGTTCCTGGCTTATCGGGGTAACCTGTCGGATTTAAGGTACCACAGTTTAAATGGACTTCATATTTGTTCACTTATATTTTGCCCAGACTACCTTAAATCCAACCAGCAACCCCGATAAGCCAGTAACCCCGCTTCATAGGTGTAAAGCAGGGCGCAGTAGGGGCATGCATACCCTGCAGATTCAGGGGCCCTAGCACTTTACATGGGTCTCTGAATGCAGCAAATTATGCATAAAACTAGGCCCAAGGTGACATTTTGTCAGGGCCCCCAGAATATCTAGCTACATCACTGGGTGCAAACAAAGAATGCGGGACAATCCAAAGTCAAACATGAGAAATAAAGTAAGAGAAAACCAAAAGCCAGCCTAAATCTTAAAAATGAGAAAGAAGACTTTGGAACAAGGCAAGTATCTGGAGGGTTTAATTAGTCTCAGACAATATGCAATAAAATGCACAGGTGCATGTAATCAGAGTTGATTAGCATTGGGATGAGGGGAATTGTTGGTGATTCCCAGTGGGAGAATCTGCAGTCTTGAGAAGGCATGACAAATGATTACTGAAACATTTTTAGACATGTACTTCTTGGGTGGATAGATCCTCCTTCATGGCTTTTATGAAACCCAGTCCGAAGCTTTGGTTTTTGCAGGCCTGAGAAATACATGAGAGGAAGTTCTTATTGTTTTGTGTGTAGATTTTTCTTCATCTGCAGAAACAGTTAATCTGTGTTTATTTGTTCCATAGTATTTTACTGTTTTTCCCTATAATCTCCCAAATGCATTGAAATAGGAACCCACTGATAAAAAGCTTTGAATAATGTTATAATATTTGTCTTCCTTTGCAATATCTGCAGCCCTGAGATCATGATATAACTACTTGCCCAGCTTTTATGCGTTATTTCACTATTCCGTTAAGTTGCACAGTAAACTGATAGCAGAGAGATCACTTTTCTTTTTTACTTGGCAGAACTTTAGTCTAATATATAGATATTGAAATCACTTACATAGTAATACCTAAGAATTAGCGTACAATGAAATCTTGGTTAAATATGTATAGTACGCATAGGGCCCTACACCCTAAAACTCATTTGACCAGAGGTGGACATTTCAGGTCCAGAACGTAAAAATCCAAACCAGGATTTTGTTTCAACCAACCAGTTGAGTACTCTGTGACTGTGGCTCTTTATGCTCAACTGGTTGGTTGAAACAAAATCCTGGTTTGGATTTTTACTTTCTGGACCTGAAATGTCCACCTCTGCATTTGACAACAGCCAATCCCCTCCTAGGTAAAGACATGTGGGCAGGATTGTATCAGCTTCTGTTGGGTTATGGGTAATCTCCTTAACACAGTGTTAGGAATTAAAGGCTTTGGCTTGTTTTGCAAGGTGAAGCCTGTGGGTTGTGATGTTCAGATTTTCAATTCTTATGACTTCTTGGATTGTTGCACTTTTGTTATTTCCTGTAAAACAGTCGGAGAGGCAAATTAGTACAAAGTTTTGAAGAGCATAAATATTTCAGATCAATGCCCATTGAAATCTATGGTAGAGAGAGTAGATTGCAAGTTGTTGGATGTTCGTAATTGGTGGACCTTTTACAATTACATTCTTAAGACTGTTGATGCTATATTTGCTAGTTGTCCATAGAGCATTGGTTCATTCATGATTATAACAGAAGAAAATATGAAGTTATTCAATCAATAGACTACAAACATACCTCAATAAGAACCTCCTTCAGCTTCTCATACGCTTCGTCTAAATCATTATTAATGATGATTACATCAAATATTCCTGGTTCCTTACCTAAAAATTACAAGATGGCTGTAATTAATACAATTCCCAGAAATCATGCATGTATACTAAATCTCAAATATGTTTCAGCTTAAAAACAATACAACATAACTTAGCATAGTGTCTACAAGGAAAAGATTGTGCTGTAATTTAGAAAAAAAATAATAGCCTCACTGAGTTCCATGTCAATCCGAGCGGCTTCCAAACGCTTCTGTAGACTTTCTTCTGTTTCTGTGTGTCTGTCTCTGAGACGCTTTTCCTTTTACATATAAAAAAAAGAATATAGAAAAATATGTTACAATGTTACGGTATACTTACATGCTGCTTACAAATGTTCTATGAGTGCATTATGAAGGTGCGCTAAATGTTCCGTGAAAGCATTATTAAAGCATTATGAAAGTGCAGGTAATCTAAATGAATGAATATTTAATACTGATATTAAGAAAAATTCCTCATGGAATGCTTTCAACACCTTGCTGAATCCAAACACTTAATGAACTGAAGCCTCTTATGAATGAAATGTGACACAACATTAAGATGGTATCCCTAATGCTCTGTACATTCGCTGTTTTTGAAACTTCGAATGACGATTTAGGTGTTCATATTGACATAAAAAATACTGATGTATCTTCTACACCCTGTATCAGGAATGGTAACATTGGTGCACTGGTTTAAAAGTTCACATTGCGATTGTCCTGATCAAAAAAGTGTGCACAGGATACAATTTAGGATAAACTCAAGATGCATCATTTCTAGCATCTTTGCATTGGTAAAAATTTGGTTTATTAATATGTAATTATTAGCAGAAACGCTTTACCTTTATTATTTAGCAATGTGACCAATAATTTTTGACCAGTGATTTTGTAGATTGATTCCCCCTCTGTAAACTGTTTCTCAAGAGCACGATCTCCATCCTGTACCACATTGAATTGCATAGCATCATACTCTTTTGCATAATGTCGTATCATGTTGAATTTGCATTGTGTTTATGCAAAATGTGTTAAATCGCACTGATTTGCAATTGGGGTGAATTATATCATATTGCATTAGTAGTTGATTCATATGTATCTTAAATGTATCAGATTGTTGGCAGTACATGGAGTACATCCCTACCCTGTATATTTTAGATATTTCCAATAAAAAGAAAAACTTTTTATAAGTTTCTTAAGACATCAATAAGAGGCTTACAAGGATCTCCATAGATGGAGGCTGGATGGAGACATAGATAGGGTTGAGGTCAGTCTTCTTAATATTCTTCACACCTTGTATATCAACATCCAAAATGCATATAAGGTTCTGGGACTGAACATCTTCAACTGCAGATGTGCTGTTTGAAGAAATAGCACTTAGTTATACTGCTGAAGAAACATTTTTTTTCTCAACAAAGGGAGAGCTCTTCAACAAAATCAATTTGACTAATTACAAATCTACCAAAATTGTTGCAACAGGCCTTCGTCAATACTAGCAAATGTATTGCTTAGGCATTCTGATTCCGCAGAACCTTTGTGTTACATTACGTTTTGATGTTCCCAAAGCAGAGACACTCTTCAAGATGCCAATATCACTGAAACACTAGGCTTCAGAAATTCATTGAAAGCACATATGCTATAGTTCACTTTTATGTACCTCACTTATTTTAAGTGGTATATGAACATGCATATGCAATGAAAAACAAAGACATTTGCATGTCAGTGTGGAAACCATTCAAATAGAGATTTTGAGTTATGTATATTTATAAATTGTACATCAATATTATTCTTGCATATTTAGTTACTTATCTCACTGCTTTTGATGAGTTTTGGGGAGCTATACAACAAGGTGTTTCACTGGAGTAGTTAAGAAAAAAAAAGTGACTCTTCAGTCTTAATGGGATTAGTTCATGGCCGCTGCTGTTTTTAGAGAAAGATCAGGATTCGTGCACAATTTACCTTGTTCCGTACATGTTTCCTGAGAACTCTGCATTCTCTATAAAATCGCCATTGTCGATTCCCTGCTGCATCGTCTCCTTGGTCACAAAATGGTAATCTTCATCCAAGAACAAATTGGGAGGAAAAAAATAGATGAATATTGAACAAACAGTACGTCAGCCCCCAAATCATCAAGGAATTATGTTGTTAAGAACGAGAGAATACCAATTTTAAAGCTTTATAAGGTTTCTTTATAATGCTCACCTCTATAGAATGGAGGAATGGGGGTTTTAGATCTAAAGACGTCAAACTCATTGTGGGTTTCAGATTTATATCTCTTTGAGGGTTTGAATCATCATTTCTCTCATCATTACCACTATGGCAGTAAATACAACACCAGTGTAATGGCTCCTACATTTGACTTTGTGAATTACTTACTAAGAATACTGTAAATATAAGGGAAAAGAAAACAATGTACAGTACATTTCAAATTAAAATTTCCTTCAGCGTTTTAGCCATCTGACACTGAATTTAATTAGGAATAAATAATTAAATACAACTGTTCATTGTACCATTTTTCCTACCTGTAATACTGTGAAAACGCATTTGCCCTTTGTCTGGTTTAAATATCCCACTCAAGGACACACTAGTTCACCAAAGTCATCACATGACTGTAAGGAGGGCATGCTAACTCTACTGCTTAAACCTACAGTTGTGGTGTTGAGAGGTGGCAGTGTTACCTATTGATAGCCAGTGTCATGTAGAATTAATTTCATGTGAACAGCACAGCAGCTCTCCTAAGTATGGCACCTTGTAAAAACTTGTTCCTAGCTATGGCACTTCAGAAAATGTCTTTGTCTGATTTAAAGCATTTTTGGACATTTTTTAGGTCTTTCTGTGAGTTATGGAAGTATAGTAGTTGTACAGTAGTATATTACATTATACTAAAGTAGCAGAATCTGAGATTTGTTAAAAAAAATAATAATGTTATATTTATTTAGCCAGCACTCTTATCCAAAGTGACGTTCAACTGAGAAGGCTTCGTCAGCCAGTCTCTGGAACAATTAGGGGCTAAGGGCCTCGCTCAGGGAGCCAACGGTGAAATGATCCTTTCAACCTTGGGATTTGAACTGGCAACTTTTCAGTCACAGGCACAGCAGCCTAACTTGCAAAGCCATACACCCCCAAATTTATTATTATTATTACTAATGTAAAATGTAATACAACAGGGTGTATGTCATTCAGAAATAATACACGTCATGTCATTCAGTAATTCATTATATTCCCCAACAGGGGAAGCCTATGGTTTTGGTACTGGTTTACCACTGCCACTCGTATCTTTGGCACAATAACTCAAAAAGTGTTTTACAGATCTTTTTCAAACTAACAGACATGACGAATGCGTGAAGATCTGGAACTCATACAATTAGGAAAAGTTGGGCCAGCCACTCTCTGGAACAACTGGATGCCAAACGGTGATATCAGTCTGCCATCCTCGAGATATGCATCTCCACGTCACAAATCCCTAAAGAGCCCAGATACACACTTCCCATCATAACAGTCAACCCAGACAATCCCCAGCTCCAGAGGCCTTATCCATTAATTAGACATGGTTATAACTGCCTAAAATTGTATTCGTAGAGTATAACAGTCAGTTAATTATACTAGTAATTAAACATACTGGTAGTTTGAAGATAATTCTGCTGTATCCGCCCCTGGATTATTTTTTGTCTTTGAAACTATTAATTCTGTTTTTGTCTTTAAAACTATTAATTAATTTTGGACCCTATTAATGGTCTGAAAAAAGCATCTCATGAACTCAAAAATGTTACTGAACTGAAAGAGTTCTATATGGAGTGCTTTATTTGTTAAAAGTGATGTTACTAGTAATTTAGTGTAAGTAGAAAGAGAGTATCAGTCTATTCCCTTTTATCTAATGATCAGTTTTAGTTGATATGAGTTGATGCACTGTCACTTTTTTACATGAGTGATGGCATGACTATTTTTTTCTGTTTTGTGTTTTACATGTTCTATGGCTTATAATTTATACATCAAAAAATTTGTTGTTTGTTGTCAAGGAATTGATTCCTTCCTCAACATCCATCAGAAACTAACTACAGTCACTAAGAAACTGTATATATCACAGGACATCACAAAACTAGACTATATCACTGACAACAACTACAGTACAAAAAGGTTTTTAAACACCTAAACATGCTCATTAGCAATACAACATATTTGTATGTATGTGTACCAAAATAAATTTGTCCAATGCAAATAGACCCTTTAGTTTCATCTTTTTTTAAAGGTACCATTTACATATCAAGTTATGCTGAACAATATAGCCTTGACCTCAAAAGGGTATTGTTTCCAAATTTTCTTTAGATAATTTTAAAATATTGATAAGTTATACTTAAGTGTGTACGAAAAACAAAATCTGAAAGTAAAGTATCGATCCAGGCTCCCTGAAACCTTGTACTGGATGGGTGAGTCTAAAAATATTCAGCTCTATCTAATTTTATTCTTATTACCACAACTATGTGAATGTGGCGTTATCTACTAAATTGTAGCATAGTAGCATACTATAAGTTGTGGTAAAAAAACTTGCATCGATCAAATACAGCACAAAATAGTTTCCTCAGGCATAATGCAATAACAATTGACTTTGATTTTATGAGGAACCATTCTGTCAAATCTTTCACTTTTTAAGGATAATAATGTAGTTGAATACCCTAACCCAAGTGAATGTAATATAGACGCTTTGATTAGAATATCATGTATTATACTCAGTTATTGATTTCCTCTACTTTATTTAAATAATGGGAAAAGTTTTACCAAAGCAGTGGCTTAACAAAGTCCATGATTTTCTGTGTTCAACATTCTTCTTTTGCACACAATGACATACAGTATAGTTAATGCTATGATACTGTACTGTATGAGCTGAAATCACAGGTAACATAAGGTGATATTGAATCACCATCACTCTTGATATATTGATAAATGGTTAATTTTCCCTATTTCTCCTCTTACCTGCCTCACATTTTAATATGTAATCATGATCTAAATACTTGCATTATCATTTTTAATGAAGACAGATTATATATTACAGGCATTGCTGGTTTAACAGGACATTCTGGCAGCTCACTGCTTTGCACTGCAGCCTCACACCCCCAGGGTTGTGGGTTTGTCTCCCACCACTGGCAGTATGTGTGTATTCATGCGATTTTCTGCAGTCCAAATGGAATCTCAAGAGTTGGTGTCTCTACAGTGGCATTGTGAGTGTGTGCCTTGTGATGGACTGGCATCCCATCCAGGGTGCCCACTGGCCTGTACTTCCTGGGATAGACTCCAGACTCACCACTACCCTGTACTGGATACATGGTTATGGAAAACAGATGGATGTTCTTTGGCCTTAGTACCTGCTTTTAGCAAATATGCCCCCCAAAAAAATTAAACAGGAAGTACACAGGTGGGCATTTCCTGTCCTTGCCCTCAACAGGTTTCTTTATTTTAATGTCACCATTCCTCTGTATTTGTCTTTGAATTGAAATATTTTGAAAAACCAAACTTTGTCCTTTGATGGCTAATAGATATCGCTGGTATATAATATAAAAATATAGATGTTTTACTATGAAGACTTTAAAATGGCACTGGGCAAGTTGTAATGCTAATGGCTAGTGTGATCAAACACAATACAAAACAAGCAAAACCAGGTTATAATATTTTCATCTAAATGTGTATTTAACAACTCATGTTTTAATGTATACAAAATAATAATTCAGTAGGACACGTCACATCAAACATGGATGTACACCTTCAGATGATACTGGTAGGACGTCTGCTACAGGCAGTAATGTTGGCCCAAGAAGCAAGGGGAGGTAATTCAAGCCTATGGGGAGAACAGCAAAAAAATATGAAAAATTGAAGTTTATCCCAAGAATATAGTTTGAGGTTTGTGAAGTGAAGTCATGCACTTTACAGTGGGCCTAGAATCACTGCGAAGGACATCAAATAGCAATTAAAAGAAAGTTTGTGCTAAACTTACACTTGATTTTCAACCTGGTGTTTATCAGAATCATTGCTTCACTCTGGTATGGTATCCTTATGTTGGTGAAAAAGCTGTCACTCAGTCTAACATGTATAATAACAGTCCTGCCTTGTGTTCTTTCCTGAATGGAGCAACGTACTATTAAGGTGAGGCTTATTTTTGTTTAAAACCAATACATAAAGTTTAAAATGTGGGAGAAACGTTGATCTATGAAGAAATGATCCTATTAAATATGAAAATTTTTGATTCACGTATACTCATGTTATACTGCTAATTCCTATTAGCAATCAGCATTTAGCATAGTTATATGTTCAAGAACTCTTAAAGAAGCAGTTAACAAACAATTGCTTTTACAATAAGTCAGTGCAAAAGGAAAAACACAGCCGTATACAGTATCAAAATTATATCAGACAGGTTAATAGTGACATACTATAAATATTCATGCACTGTAAGGTAAAAAGTAGGCTTATTAGTTACTGACAATGGGACCTTAACATGCAGTTATAATGAATATGGAAAGATAGGGGAAATGTGGGAGAAATGTTGACCTAAATATCTGTGAGGAAATGATTCTACTAAATATTAAAACACACATAAACACATGAAGCTCATGCAAGCAGCTTACAATATTTCCTCCATATCCACTTCATACTACTGGGTTTTACTTATTTACCTCCACCAACAATATCTTCTGGTATCTTTTATCTGTATGATGTATCTGTGCAAAATCTGTGTTTATCTCTGTCCAGGAAAATCTCTTTCTCTTATTGTACTCTATTATCAATGACTTATGTACTTCATGAAACTTCTTTTTAATATTTGATGTTGAAACTTCTAGCCCAGTGTTTCCCAATCTGGTCCTCGGGGACCCACAGATGGTGTTTTTGCTCCCTCACAGACAGCCCACATATTTGCTTCCTCAGGGAGCAAAAATGTGGACTGTCTGCAGGTCCCCAAGGACTGGGTTGGGAAATACTGATCTAGTAGATTTCAGCTGAGCTTCTGTTTTCCGGCTCAGTTAAATGCCAGACCTGTGACTCTGATGAACTTATTTTCTGATTCTGCGGAGAAACACCTTCATGGGTGATAGGATCTTCAAACCATTTGATAGTCTCAGTCACAGTACAGAATTCATAGGCACTTACAAAATTCTTGCAGTTTGCCCTAAATATGCTAGTTAACTAGCTATAGAAAGACATTTCAGCAATGAGGCTAGTTTCAGACATCAGTCTGACACTGTTGTCCCCCTATTTCGGGGACAATTTCATTGCCATTCATATAGCTTACTTGGGGTTAATTCAATGCATCATACCCAGCAGACTGTCCTGAGTAAAGAAATATGGACCATGGCAGTAACATAACAAGGATACAGAGAAAACGTAGATCTTGATACGTACACAGATCATGTATGTACATAATGCTGGGTAGGAAAGAGCATAGGGGGTAGATACTGAGAGGATGCATATAATGCTGTAATATACTGTGTAAGGTATATAGTAATACAGGAAATAAATGATTTTAGGTATTTTGTAATAAGACAGAGACAATAGTTCAGAGGAATTGTAGCCATGGTCAAAATATTCTGCTTTCCATGGGTTTTAATGTTGTGGACTTTCATGAATAAGGCTGTACCTAACAGGAATGCATCAACAAGTAAATATTTTAGATATCTTTCATTGCCTTCATTTTTTAGCCACAGAAAACTAAATCTACCCAAACATTCTCCATTCAGCTGGTCCTGCAATGTCCTTCAAGCCCACAGGAATGTTCTTGTGTTGAGTTTTTTTTTTTTTTTTAACCATGCCATGGGTGCCCACCGCCCACTGGGTGCCCACCGCCCACTGGGTGCCCACCGCCCACTGGGTGCCCACCGCCCACTGGGTGCCCATATCAAAGACAGTTCAACAATGAGGCCAGTTTCAGACATCAATTTCACACTGTTGTCGACCTGATTCAGGGACAATTTCATTGCCATTCACAAAGCTCGCTTGGGGAGAATTCAAGTGATAACTTACAGTTGTAAAAATTTTATCTAGCTCTCATTTTCACAGTTAATATATCATATAATGTTATATTAAGAGTTAATAGACATAATTCTGGAAAAAACCTGATAGTCTTCTGACTAGTATTGCATATGTGAGTGCTGATATTTAAATAACTGGATATTAATGGAAGTTCATTTCCGCAAACTTAATGAAAATGGTTAAGCAATTAGTTTAAATATCAAATGCTGGAGAACAACAAGATGAAGAATAAAGATCAAAATAACCTGGGGTAGTAAACTTCTAACAACTTTCACGTCTGATCAGTTAAAACTGAATTTTATGCCGTTCTTGAAAACTCTTACATAAAAACTCTTAATTATAAAACATATACATTAGAAATAAGCTATATCATGCACCATGATATACACATATACTGCTTAGCTATGACACAGTTTTCCGATGACACTCATATTTTTGTACAGGTCTGGGATCATCAGTTATGGAATTGCTTTCCCACAGATATTAGTCTACTAAATATTTGTGTAAAACCATTACATCATGTTAATACTACAAACAAGCTTTTTTTGCCCTCCATCCCAAGGTCCTGCTGAACGAGAATCTTAAAAGTTTCATTTTCTAGACATCACAGATTAATGAAAGTGGTTGCGGTGTAATGTTGTGTTAATTGGATAAAAACCATGAAATCTTCCAAAACTCATTGACTGAAATGTTTACCTAATCATGATATGTGTGCATGTGTAGGAGTAGAATATTTTGTTACAACAGCAAATTTCTACCTTTGCCATCTTCCTCTCCAAGTCGTGGACTTCTCGTTGTATCTAAAATAAAAGAAAAAGAATTATAATATTTTTTTTTAAATCAGTCCTGTCTATCATTTTATAATTGCCAGAACATTTAATGCAGCAGCAGTTGTGGCAGTTCTTAAACCAAAGGAAGAAATCAGTGGAGTCTATGCATTTTTTTTATTATAAATTGTTGCTAACCAAAGGTCAGCTATGTGTCTTTAATGCAAAAAAAACTTAAATAAAACTTAAAGTTGAGACTGTAAAAGCCTTCTGGTAGAAGTAGATCTACTATAGCTTGCAAAAGTGGTATGAATAGATCATTCTAGAATTCAGTTAAGGAGACGCCTGGGTTACCATAATGTAAATTAATGCTTTAACCCCCCCCCCCCCCCCCCCAACCCATTCACCTCAATGCTTATGAACACCTCAGAAGTACATGGACCCCAAGGTTGGCAACTGTTTGCAAATTTACAGACAGTGCGTATTAAATTCACCCTGTACATAAATAAAAAAAATTAATCTGACTGTCCGTAAAACCTAAAAAACTAGGGTGCCAGTAAAAATATGGCATGTCGGTAAAAATGAGAGTCTTGTCAATAACATCAGAAATTCAAGGTTGACAGTCCTGCTGGACCCTAACAGCATTCGCCCTCCAGGTCTTTACGTACGTGAAACAGTAAATCCAAAGACGCCCTCATAGTCCCTGAGGAGTCTCTTCAGCAGAGTGCTCTTCCCAGCTCCAGAAGGTCCACTTAGCACCACAGGCCTTGGTCCTGACATCTCCTGTTAACGTGCAGTAGGACAGCAATTATTCAATGAAATGATACAGGATATTATGAAATTTAAACACGGCTTCATATCAACCTACAAAGAATGATCACGCACGCACACACACGCACACACACACACACAGACACACACACACACAAAATGTTGCATTATATTGTCCCCTGGAAATGATCTATAAGTGGCAAGTCAGATTTGAATTTGCATGTATGGATCTGTGCAATACACAAAGAATTTTAGAAAATGTCGAGTGAGTTTATGTACATATCGTTCAACTCAGAAAACATCTTAATGGAGTCAAATAAGATAAATGAATGGGATTAACTAGACCTTAATGACCATGACCTAGTCCACTACTAGACTTCAGTACTTCAGGACCACAAAATAGGATTTACAGTCAGTGGTCATTTTCGCATTTTTGCATCTGCCTAGTAATGCTAACAACCTGCTCTTCCATACAGCAAATAATGTGGCTGCAAATTAATACATCGATCAGACAGATAAGGTCAAGAGTTTCCACTGCTGTGTGGCTCAACATCACAATAGCTAAGATACATGATCTGTGCTTGAATGTGGAGATATTGGTGGTGTCTGATGTGGCATCTCAGCCACCCTGCCGGCCTTTTTCTCACTAAAGTGTCTAAAGCTCACAGAGAATGATGGCATGAACAAAAATCATCCGGTCGATGGCAATTCTGTGGCTGAAAACAACTTGTTAATGAGAGAGGTCAGAGGAGAATGGCCAGACTCTAATCAAGCAGGAAAGCCTCAAGTGAGAAACAACAGTGCTGTACAGAAAGTCTTCTCTGAACACACTGCTCATCTACCCTTGAAGCCGTATCTGTTTTAAAATATCACAAGTCATTAGGCTGCGGAATCTCTTTTCACATTGCATTGCTCAGTCACTGATATTCTGTCAAACACATATGACCCAGTCAGATCCTGGATCAGTACTGAGGTTGGATGTCTACTTAGATTTAGAGTAATCCACTGATGGAATAACTATCCGCACAAGCATGCTGAGTCCCAGCTACATGATCTATATGAACAACAAATTTATTCTGCATTATTTCTGAGCATCATGTTTATAACTGTCTTAACATTTAGCAGGTTTTACCATTTAATTTGTTTATATTTACCAAAGATATATAATGTACCAGTACAAACAGCCTAAATTTTGTGCTCTAAATTCTAATTACCTGGAACATAACAACACTGAAAATTAAACTCATACAGGATCATCTAATATAATCAAATACGACTTAGTGCATTTTACAGAAGCTGGAATATATAATATGGAACCAATTTCAGGTTATACATATGGGGATGGAACCAAAATCAAACACACCATTTCAATATCTTCAGTGTCTTTACATGCTAATTTCTATCAGCGTAAAAATGATCCATGCTGTACTTGGAGTTAATCGTAAAGTTATTGAATCATATTTTTTTATCATAGTATAAAAGGTCTTTTGCTACTCAGATCATTTCAACAGAAATTATTCCATTAAACGAAAATATTTACATTACCAAATATTAAAATGTGTAAATAAAATATTTTCAGAAACAATTAAAAATAAGAACATTACAACATCAACTTATCGAGCACAATGTTCAATTTAATTCAGACCCTAGGTAACTAATACTGCAAATTTGTAATCACAGGTCTATTATCATTTTTCTTACCTTGTTCTGAATGGCAAATGGAAGTTTGCGTGTGTGTAGCGTAGCTGCTCTAAAATGTGAATGCTTTGCTAAGTTTGACAGTTCACTATGCTTAGAATAGTCGTGACCTCCGCCTGTCATCTCAGCCAATTAGCATCCTGCAGGTCTGCTTGGGTAATCTGTGATAAGTTTAAGGTTTTCTGCATAAGCTCCTTCACCAAGCTTACATTCTATGCCATTATTTTTTAAATGTTAAATTCCTGTTTATTTGACCTAATTTATATATAATATAACATTTATCTTATCTTATTATTTAAATAAGTTGTCATGCTTAAATTTATATTTAAATTCATTCTAGAAAAAAAATCTGCTTAATTGTAAGTAAACCTTGTACATTAAACATTTTTATATGCATGTAGAAATGTCTGCTGCAGACCATTACAGTTTTGTGTAATGTTTACTGACAACCAGAAGGTAATGGTATTAATTTTGTGTATATGTGTATAGCCACACACGCACTCACTCACACACAGACCTGTACTCATATCTTTGTGGGGACCGTCCATTCATTTCTATGGGCAAAACCCTAATCCCAACAATGACAACCTTAACCCCTACCCAGCCCCAACCATAACCATAAGTATCCATAACCAAACAAAATACACGTTTTCTGGCATTTTTAGTTTTTTGACTGCATTTTTATAGGATTGAATTTCCCCTTGTGGGGACTGAAAAAATGGTCCCCAGAAAGTCAAAGTAACGTGATGTCCCCACAATGTAATGTGTATCTAACCCACACACACACAAACACTTACGTATATATAGACGTGTATATAGAAGATCTGGGTCGTGAAGGAGGGTCCTACAGGAGCTAATTTTCAGGAAACAGACCTAATGTTTTACCTAATAACCATTGTCTGTATCTGGAATATTCACTTCCAATACAGTAGCCTTGAGGTTTTCTTGTGGAGCAATAACATAAGCCGCTTGCTGGTGAACAGGAATAAAATAGCTCAGAAAGAGGATTACAAAGGCGTAAGATATGAAGGTCTGCTGCCTAGTGCTGCTCAGAAGGTGAGCCTTTGGTTACCCCAGGCTGGGACTTTTGAACTGTCAAATCAGTACTGGCTGAATGTTTGCTCCAGCATGTGAAAATAGTTGTTTATTTAACAGCCATCTTTGAATTGGATTGAGTCAGTTCAGTGCCTTGGTATTTCCATCCATCCATCCGTCCGTCCTTTCACCAGCTTGTCCTGAAGAGGAGGAACTGGAGCAGACACTGGATGGCATAGCAGTGACTTGGTGTTTAATTTTCTTAAATTATTCCCAGTTTTATAAAAGTAGTGTTTGCTATACTAAATAAGTAGCTATAATATCAACATATATACATTTACTGTGGCAATAAGCACTCATTGAACTGTTATTAAAGAGTTGTTAAAGTGTTATTAACTGAATACTATACATTATGCAATCCAAATTTTCCCTGGATAATGTTTATCTGTACAAGCAGTTTAAAACTGGGCTAGAAAAGACATGTGAGTACTAAATTAAAATTAATTTATTCACATCTGATGTTGATAATGATTCAACAGTTTTGCAGAATATATTAAATAAAAGGTTCTTGGTTGGACAGTGAACAAAATCATGTGATATAAGATAAATGAGTGATTCATTAATTTATTTAGTTCTGTTTTTAGTGAAGCACGGTTGGAATGGGAATCAACATAATTAAAAAATGTTTGATTTGGTGAATAAAGTATAAAAGAATAAAACCAAATTCATTTTGTGTGCTTTAGGGTTTAAAAATGATTCAAATCCCATAGAAGGCAGAGTGTAATGTAATAGAAAAACAGGGCAAGCTGCAGCTATGGACGTCAGGCCTGTCGATGCTACTGTGTTACTATAGGGCAGCCAACACAAAACACATCAATACTGAGGAACAAATGGAACCAATCAAAAGGCTTGGCCGCTTAACTATCTCTCCCAAGAAGCCCCGCCCCCCAATGACATGAGTCTTGATGGTGTGCATTTTTAAGTCATTGTGATTTAAACATTTTTAAGGAGTATAATGGGATATACACACTGAAAATCAATAACAAACACCAACGGATGAAAAGCATTGTACTAACTGCCAGCTTACATTACCTCAAACAATACGTCTGTTAGAAGAGCTACAGAGAACCAGAATAAAGGTGTGACAAGAGCTTTTTGGATCAGTTCTCAGGGAGCACTTCTGCAGCCCCAAGCAACTATTAACTCCTTGCTAAAGCTGTCTAACTAAATAACTTATGCAATATGTCAAAGAGAGAGGATTATAAGTGCATGCTTAGAGTGTGTATATTTATGAGTCCATATTTTGGACTGTAAAATAAAAAGCTAATAATTAACCAACTGGAAGATAGATAACATTAATCTGCAGCCAACTACCAGAATTAGCATAATCAAAAATCATATGCGTTTATTTTGCAGATGCTTTTATCCAAAGTGATATACAATTGAGAAAGCAGTGTCAGCCAATCCCTGGTGCAATTGGTGGTTAAGGGCCTTGCTCAGGGTCCCAACAGTGAAATACCTCTGCGATTTGAACAGGTGACCTTCTGATCATGGACAGACAGTCCTAACCTGTTGAGCCACCATAATAAATAACCACCGCAGTAATAATCAACACAGATATGTGGCACATTTTTTCAGTAACCTAGCTGTATGAACAGGTGTCATGATTCCGCTCATCTGTAGTCATTTAATAATATAAATGATATACAACTGTGTAGTGAGGACTAGCAGGGAGGTAGCAACAGTTCTGGTTCATCTTCTAATGTTTAGTCTGTTGTCATTTTCATGATGGTTGGTCCTTTGTTAAAGCAGTTCTATCTCCACAAAGTTGGTTAAATCAGAATAGATTCAATAAGATCCCCCGGTTCCCTCCTCCAATGTCCATCTTTCAAGGATCTGTTCACTGTCCTAGTATAACCATATTTTATAGTGGAGCTAATCTCCAGGAGCAGATCCATTGTAGTGCATGCTTAGAGAGTTTTGCCTTTGATCTGAGTCCCCCATTGCCTGACTGCCCAGTAGTGTAGACTTTTGGGGGCAGTGGCTGAACTATGTGGTCACCTACCCAGACACCTGGAATCCTTCCCAATCCCACTCAAAGTCATCTATGTACTGAAAAGGTGGTTGAAGCCATCAGGGCCATCTCTGGTTTCCAACCTGGTTTCAAAGCACTTTCTGACCACCCTGGAAAAGAAGGTTGAAGTTCTTGTAGCCGTATTAACAGTGGAAGACCTGCAAATGGTGAGAGAACATCTGAGTTTTCTTGGAAGC
Source organism: Paramormyrops kingsleyae (assembly GCF_048594095.1). Taxonomy (NCBI): domain Eukaryota; kingdom Metazoa; phylum Chordata; class Actinopteri; order Osteoglossiformes; family Mormyridae; genus Paramormyrops; species Paramormyrops kingsleyae. Next base: position 21,805,805 of record NC_132797.1, read on the forward strand.
CTGACCATCATAAAAGGGGGTCAGAGTGCTTCCTGATCACCGTGAAAATAGGGTTAAAATGCCCTTAAGTTTGCTTTATACTGTAATTTTTTTTTTGAATAGGAGACAGGTAAGTTTGTTTTGGTTTGCATGTGTAATTTGTTTTTCATTATTGTACTGTATATCATGACTTTTACAAAGGACTGCTTATGGCTGGAATGTGACAGAGTACAGTTTTAGATGAGGGTAGGAAATGGGTGTTTTGGGAGGGAGGGGGCAAAGTCAGGGGACGCAGGGTAGGGGCAAAGTCCCCAGTCACCTGCCATCAGATACTAATTATTATTTAAATAATATAGAGTTTACTCTGGCAAGGTTGGGTTAGACAGTGTTGTGAGAGTTATGAGAGAGGTGATGTTCCTTCCATATGCTTCATCTCTTGTAATACGGGGAGTTGTCTGCAAAACAATGAGTCACATGGTCAGATGAACCCCCCCCCCCCCCCTCTCATTATGTTTCCAATAAGCAGTTGAGTACTTTTGTGGCTCATGACAAACTTTTGAGCACTCATAATAAATAAATAAACCAAAATAAATGGTTCTGGTTGTTCTGTTATGGTATTAATGCATTTTCCTGGAAAGGTCAAGAGCCATTTTATCCCATAGAGAAACATATAAAATCCATCCATTTCCATACATGTTTGTTCTATATAGGGTCCAGAGCCTGCCCCAGACACTATGGGCTGAAGGTAGGGAACAAGCCAAGATGGGGCACCAACAAATCACAGGAAACACATGTGTTCTAGAAGTTCTAGAAAATCAAGTATGCTGCAGAAGTTGCGGAGAAATTGACAATCTGAGCATGTTTTACAACAATACTGAATGCTGTTGTATATGTTAGACAAAATGACGTCTGCTATGTACTAAACACAGTATGTTGTTTCTCAGTAATATACTGGGTCTTAGAATCCTCCCATCTGTGCATAAAATCATTTAATTAAACAGTCTGTCCAAAGAAGGATTATCCATATGGAGTTCCAGGCTGCTGCTAAGAATCTGCCAGCTGAGTTTATGACTTTAATATTTAGCCTAGCAAAAAAAAAAAGATCATTCATGGGAGGTTGTGGAAGTTAGCTGGTTGAGGGCACAGGTTCTTTGTCCTTTTGGCCAACCCATAATCACCACCTTGAGTAAAAGCTTGCCAGAATGGGCTGTTTGAGCGTTTCTGGAGAAAAAAGTGCAGAATGTCAATGTGTCCCTGAAATATGATTTTCATCCATGCACATAATTAGTCCTTGTTGAAAACAAGGCCCTGTGCTAGATAAGTGGTATGGAAGATGGAAAGATCAATAAATGATTGATCTTTTGGTTGTTTCCAGCATCCACCACCATCCGGCCTCCTAGCAGACATGCATAGCTCTACAGTCTACAGTCTTTGCCTGTGGATTTGTGATACAGTGTTGTCTTTACCCAGCTGAGTTCACTTGGGTGGAAAATGTGCTGCTAGGTTTGTGTAGACTTCCTCTGTGGGACATGAGAGTAATCTCAAAGAAGGGCTCATCTATGCACTACACCAGTGTTTCTCAACCCAGTCCTCAGCGAACCCCAGCCAGTCCACGTTTTTGCTTCCTCTCAGCTCCCAGCGCACCTGTACCAGCTATTCGGTGTTCCTGATTGGCTGGGAGCTGGGAAGGAGCAAAAACGTGGACTGGCTGGGGTTCGCTGAGGACTGGGTTGAGAAACACTACACTACACCTTGAATCATGTCTTAAATCTAACAAAAATGATCTGCTGACAACCTATATTAACATTTGACCAAATAAGCTGTTTTATTCGTTCTCTAGAGATTCCTTGCTGCAGTGCTTTCCCAGAGTGAAATAACCCCCAATTTTATTTATTTGGCTACTAAGGAACACGCAGTTCCACAAAATAAAATATTTTAGTAACACTAAATATTTTTACTGGATTGGTGCCTCAGTAGGTATCATTACCACCTCATACCTTTATGGATGCATTTTTGAATTTAGCATTGTTTTACTGCAGTTAAAAAACAAAACTAGGTTATTGGGACAGTGGTAAATTCTGCAGAATATACTATCAAATAAAGGACAAGCTTTAATATACTCTGGAAATTGTTTACTTTGTTTACTACACCTGGATAAACAAGAAAAGGAAACCAATTTGTTCCGTCTTTTCACTTAAATACAAATATTACAACTTACTTGTTTTTGTTTGTACAAACACAAAGTTTTCATAAACGTTGTATACAAAAGGGCAAAACCATTTATATTTTCTTTATTCAGCTTTTCTACATGTAAAACGATACATTTTATCGTTACTTCACATGAAGCAGCCCTTCAGCCATCCCCACTACTACCTCGTCTTACTGCGCCTTTCCTTACAAAGGACGGTGTTCCCAAAGTTAGGAATGCGACGGAAGTGACGTCAGAGCGGGAAGTGTTTTTTCCCCCACAGATATAATCTTGGGGGGAAAAAGCAAATGGAAATTGTTTTGCCACATGTTGTATAGACATAATATTTTATCGTAAGCCCCATAGTAAAGTATAATTGTAAAAATATGAATATGCTGTGGGTCGGCCGCCGTGCGCACGCGTGTTAGTCTCGGATTACATGGCGTTTCCTGTCAGCGCGAGATGACAGAGGGGGGCTACGCGATAACCCCTGCACTTCAGAAGTAATAATCACAACAAACTGCGAAGAATTTCTAGAGGGAATCATGTTGTATAAAAAGTAGATGCTTCGCCGGGGGTTTGATGACCTGCTGTTAACATGGATGTGGGATTAATGCTATATAACAACCTGAAAGATGTGACATGGAGCACGGCGTCAATCCCCTTAGATCGGCTTGTCAGTGTTTACAGGCTGCCCCAGATTGTGAAGCTTGACAGCGGTAAGGACTCTTTAAACGGGTTATTTTGTCGCATACAGAATGCTCGCTGACGTCCGGTTAGAGCGCATTTCGTGGTTGATGTCCCGTAGTTTGCGGATTCATTTGCCAGTGGCACACCGCCGTAAGTCGCTGCAGGTAAACTGTGCCTGGACCACCGCGGCTGGGTCAGCTTCTGTAAATCTCTGCTAGCACTTAGCTAGCCCTGCGTATAGCCTATTTCAATCAGCAACTTTTGCGCTTTATTTGGATTATCTAATATGTATAGAATCTATAGTTGTCTATTGTGTGTGTGTGTGTGTGTGTGTGTGTGTGTATATATATATAAAAAAATTGTGTGTGTGTTGTAATTCAGACGTATAATATCATAACAAAATATGCGAAATACTTTTTCGGATACATTTTCATTTCGAAATGAACTGTCTTCAATCTTTAAAAATTTGACATTTAATGCAATATGTGATGTCTAAAAATCTGTTATGGTATCATAGTATAGTTGGTATGTTTCCAGACTTTTTTTTGACGGTCATCCAAAACAAATGTCTCACAGCAAATAAAAGTCGATTATCTCTTTAGGTAATGTTTAGAATTATATTAAATATAAAGCCTGAAAATATTTTTGTATTTAGAGGCATTGTAGTTATAGCTACACCATGTCGTATTCACATCTAATTACAGTTGAGTAATAATCAGGATCTCCTCTCCGTTCCCCACACAGGCTTCCGTCCTTCTGTAGGTTGCAGGGACACAAAGAAAGAAAAACCTCAAATGCTTAATGCTAGTGGTTAAAATGGTTCAGTGGTTAGCAATTATTGTACCTATACGCTGCATGTTCTTCCTGTGTTCATGTTCCCTCCTGCAGTCCAAAAACATGAGGTTACACAAATTTGTGTCTCCAAATTGCTCATAGGATGTGATAGTATGTGTGACTGTGTCCTGCAGTGCACTGCCATCCCATCTGGTCTTGAGCTCTGTGCTTATTGGGAAGATGGGTGCATATTTTATCATGTGCATTTTATTCTATTGCAGCACTACCAATTTGGTTTACAGGAGGTTGTATGCTCCAGAGTTAAAATTAGAAATCCAGCTCTCCCAATTCAGTGCACATTCTTTGTTTATTTGCATGGATTGCCAATGGGTGTTTCTGCTTCCAGAGTCCAAGGTTACTCAGTTTTAAGTGAATTGTTGACTCCTTTTTTCAGATTTAAACTCATTCTATCTTGTCCCAGATTATTAAAGGGAAGAAAACATTATTTTCAGTGTAATTTCAGAATGCAACTGTTCTACTTTTGAACAGAAAAAGTATTTCACAGCATATAGGCCTAATATGCATGCATATTTTTATTCTTAATTTAAGGAAACTTGACAAATCTTCCATTTATAAGAAAAGGCAAGTCATTTGTTTTTCATTTTTATTAGGGTCACCCTGTTAGCAGTTAAATGCAGTTGTGTTTCATTGTATAAAAAGACATTACACAATATGAAATACTTTCTGCTGTCCGAAGACAATCAGTTAGGCAAATCAGTGTGTTGACTATAGATTGCAAATAAATTACCTATAGAGTGTAATTGTTTGAGTGTGCATGCATGTGCCTTACAATACACTGGCATCTCATCAATTGATTACCCCTGCTTTCTGTCCTGTCCTGCCTGGGATAGGCTCCTGGACCCTGACAAGGATAAGTAGTTAGAAGATGTATGAATTAATTTGTGTAAATTAAGATTAATCTTAAATTTGGATTATGTTTGTTCCCCTTTGTATATGGTCCCCTGTACACTATGAAAAGTGAAAATGCTGCTAAACTAAACACACATGGTTTGTTCAAAAGAAAAGGAGTGAAGAAAGACAATTATAGCTTCAGTGAACTGTTCTCGGTGCTCTGCAGCCATATGGTTACATTTAGTCAATTTATGGTCTGTATTTAAGACTCCATAGGAAGATCAGTCTAGTGAACATTATATGTTTATCAGTGATGGTTTAAGAGAACATTTTGATTAATTCAGGATTGAATTGAAGATTGTTTAATGAAATTATTAACTTCCTGACATTCGGTAAAGTTCCATTATGAAAAGCACTTGTAGAAAGGTCTGTCCTGGTGATCACTTTCATTCAAGACAGATGCATATTCATAAACGAAGGATTGTGCCTATTGCAGCCAGTTTGTTTTAGGTGCCAAATTTTCAGAAGCTCATATTGAGTTCAAAATGAAAAACGTCTTAAATAGCACTGTAATTTGAGTTACATTAAATTAATTAGCTCAGTTTTTGTGGTTAAATTGGTTTTATAAAGTAATTGTTTTCTGCTAACATCCATAGAAATCATACTTGAAATTTGCAGGTGATTTTGGTGTTTAGGGGGGAAGTTACGGGGCCACATGTTTTCGGCACTGAAACACTTGATCAAAAGTTTTTGATAAAGAAAACATCATGCTAAGCTTCTGTGAATTGTTTTTTGACTCTGCAGCCAAGATTTTCTGAGTTCCGTTGTTTCACACACCATCTTTGCTGTTTGAATGGGCCCATTATAATCTATACATTCTGTTTAAATTCATATTACCATACTACTGTTAGATTAGGAAGGAAATTTGTTTAAATTCAATTCAGGCAACACAGAGACACTCTTTGTTTTGTTATACTGTTGTCACTGTCTGTGAAGATAAAAATGAAACTGCAGATTCATTAGTTTGTGGTGACCATATTGTTCAATATAACGTAATGCTAATGGAATCCCCACAAAAATGTTACATTCCACCGGTTAATGTAAATCTTTGTTTAAAGGATTGTTGAATCTACAAGTGCAGTCTGTTTTAGACCCCTTTCACAAACTGATCTTCTGTAGCACACCTAAGTAACTGATCTATGGTTTTATCAGTGCTGCGTGTCAGCTGTTGTCTTATATAAAAATCTTGACATTAGTTCATGTTTGAGTAGTAATGTGGAGTTAGTACTACTGATTTTTTTAAATCAGCCAACAGTAGCTCAGTCGACTAGGAATCTGTGCCCAAGACTGGAAGGTCGTGGGCTCAAATGCCGTTGCTGGCAGAATAATCATATTACTGCTGGACTCTTGAACAAGGCCCTTAACCCCAACTGTTCTAGGGAATGTGGCTAATCCTTATTCTTACTTGCATGTTCCATTGAACAAAACCGCTGCTAAATAAATGAACTTGTATGTCTTTTATGTCTTTGAAACAATATTAGGATAATTTATTACAAAGAAGGTATGGCATTTTAGGTGGTGCAGCAAGGTTTGTTCTTTTTTTAAAAAGTGAAATGGCAGTCGTTTTGTTAATTGATTTGAGGCTATGAAACCTATATCCCTCTTCCCTAACTGCTTGTCCAGTACAGGGTTGCGGTGACACTCAATCTAATTCCTGGACACAGGGCATGGGCCAGTGACACCCTGAATATGATAACAGTTTACTACTAAGTACCCACCGGCACATACAGTCAGAATTTGAATTGTTGCACACTGTTGCTAATGGTCACAGACTGTAAGGTGGAAACCCAACTGCAGGCACTACTTCCTTCACTTCAGGAATTTATGGAATTATAGCAAGTTATGTTTTGTAGGGATACTTTGATGGCAGCTGAAATCTATAAGCAGGATCCTAAATATTATAGAATGTAGTGAAGACTATTTGTTCACATACCTGTTGACAGTGTAGGAAATTAAAACAAATATTTGGCGAGCAACTTCTGCCCCCATTGTCTGCACTTTTTGAAAATGGTAATTAATGCATAATGTTTCTGTTTTTATTGTAAAATGCGCCCAGATTAAAATCCATGCAGCAGAGTGTGCAGTCATCTGTATGTGTGCTGAAAACCATCTGCATGTGCGAGAGAAAGCAAGAGACAATTCAAACTATTTAGGCTTTTATTTAGCTCTTAAAAACCTTTGTCTATATATGGAAACCTGTCGTGCCTCTGCTATGGCCAAGCCTGACGTGAAGGAGCATCCCACAGCGTACTTCCTCCGCGATCGGGTCCTAATGCGAGGCCCTTAACCCCCAGCTCCCTGGGTGCCCCAACAGGTGGCTGCCCTTCGCAGACAGCTTGTTCTACAAAGAGCAAGTTGATGGAGGCGTAAAAAGAATTTCCCCATGAGGGACAATAAAGGTTAAATTATTATAATTATAAATTACAACTGCAGAACTTAACATCAACTAAAACGAACAACTTTGTGAAAGTGGGGGGCACGTGGATAGCGGTTGATTTCACCCTGGTGAAATCACAAAACCATCCTGTTCAGGTTCTGTTCATTAGCCTTGGGTAAACGTCTGAGTTCTAATGGCAGCTCTGCCAGCTCATTGTGATTAGGTCACTGGATTCACTGTCCATCTATCCCTATGTGTGAGCTGTGAGTTTCAAGTACTGTTATTTTTCCTAATACAATTTTTCCACATGCTATGATGATTTTTTAGAGTATCTTGCATGTCAAGGGGAATCATTTCTAGTGTATGTCACTGATGCTCCTGTAACGCAGAAACTGGCCATTTCCAGGTGGCTACATTAAGTGTATCAAGTGTAGGATTTTTGGAGATAAGAGTGTTTTTTGACTCAACCTTTTGCATTACGACATAATTCTTGACTGGCAGTAATTATGTTTTCATGAAAGAAAAAAATATTTCTAATTTTCTGTCTCTGCTTAATGCTTGTGGATGCCTTATGATAATGCAGACATGCAGTATCAGTCAAAAGTCCAGATATACCTGCTTTTAATATATTTGTCTCAGATTTAGCCATTTTATTCACCATAAAGTAAAAGGCCTTGAAGTAATGCATATCAAATATTTCAGTGACCAAGAGAAGTGTTCAACAACTCAATTTCCTGAAATTTTAGACTCATCAAAATAGACTCTTAGAATTCTTTCAACCAGTTTCCAGCTGTAGCCACCTGGAAAATTTCTCCAACAGTTGTCGAAGGAGTTTCCAGAGGTTCTGGGCACTAGTTGGCTACCTTACTCTTCAATCCAACTCATCCCAAACCAGCTCTGTAGGTCGGGGGATTGTATGAAGTCATCTGGCACAGCACTCCATCTTTGTAACCTTGAGGTGTGCTTAGGGTTGTTATCTTGTTGAAAAACACATGATTTTGAGCAGGTTTGTCTGCACTTTTGACTGGTACTGTACTGTACATCTTACTAAGATTTTAGATTGTCAGCCACAACATTGGTTCACTTAAGATGTAATGGCACATTTTATTTGTGTTCCTCCTGTGACTGTTTTTATAGGTCTCTATCTGCTGTAGTTTTGCTACCGGTAGCCTAATAAAAATACCCTGTGTAGATGTATACTGTTGTATTGTTAGATATAATTTCTTTCCTTGGTTGCTTCATTTTCTGCTTCCTATTTTTCTGTCTCTGGTAAACTTGGGGATTTTTCCTTCTCCTTCTACCCTCAGGTGAGTTGGTGGAGGGGCTGCGAGAAAATGACTACGTTTTAATACATTCGAGTCGGCAGTGGACTACAGTTACTGCTCACAGTCTAGAGGAGGGCCATTATGTCATTGGGCCTAAAATAGAAATTCCAGTTCATTATGAAGGTAAGAAGGAAAAAGAGAGATAGTGTGTTGTGAAAAATGTGGCCTTACTATAATCTTCTTTTTTCCTTCATGAAAATCATAAACAATAGCTGTACATTAAATTGTCTTCTGTCAAATGCCCTTTCCTGTAAATATTAATTCCAGTATTGTTTATTTATATTTCAAATGGAAATAGACACCATATCATGTTGTATCTATAACTTAAATTTTCATTCTGTTCATTCAGTTTATTTTCACTTTATTGACACTTAAGTACTTCCTACTCAAGTTTTCCTGTCACTTTAACTGTGCTTAGATTAAAAAAATAAATAAATCATATATAGCCCGGTCAGCAGGTTGGCACCTTGCATGGCATGTCTGGTGTATGAATGTGTGTGTGGATGGGTGAATGTGAGGCATGAATTGTAAAGCGCGTTGAGTACTCATAGGAGTAGAAAAGCGCTATATAAATGCAATCCATTTACCATTTACAGGTTCTGCTATATGAATGTATGGTTGATTGTTCAGGAAAATGAGTCACTCCAAATTTAAATTTCTTCAGTTCCTTATTTCTCACTGATATTTGCCAGGTTCCTGATTTGATATTCAAGGGAAATTTTTAAAATTTACTGCGACCAGTTGTGTTTTCATTTGGAAATGTATTTTTTAAATATATTTTATAATATATAATGTAGCAGCATATCTTTTTTTTTTTTTAAAGATTTATTTTTTTAATTATGCCATTAAATTAATATATAAGAATGCGAAAGAAAACTGCAAAATCATTTAATGTAACTCAAAACACTATTTACAATAAAGTTTCTGGTAAATACATTTTATTTTTTGTTTCATTTGTATTATTATCCATTTTTGTGTTGCCCGATATATTCTTTGTACATTTTTCTCCCTTGTATCTCTTCCTGCAGGTCAGTTTAAGCTGTTGGAACAAGACCGAGACATAAAGGAGCCAGTGCAATACTTCAGCAGCGTCGAGGAAGTTGCTAAAGCATTTCCTGAACGTGTTTATGTGATGGAAGATATAATATTTAATGTTAAGGTCAGTCCACATGGATAAAATTAACTGGGACAAACCATTTTTGATACTGATGGGGGATGATCTTTATTGTAAACAAATGAAAATATCAGAATGAACAACACAGCTGTAATACAATACAATCAAAATAGAAATTATAACCATTAATGTTTTGTGTATTATGCATATTATACAGAAGAAAATCAGTATGAATCACATATAATTGCTCTGCTTTTTCCCTCAAAATATTTTCGCTTGTTTTAATATTGCATTCTTTTTGAAGAAGAATCCATACATTTTTTTAATTGGTAAAACTGTAACACACCCCTCGATTTTGAATGCCGGTATCCTAAAGAAATAATAATGCTTAAACGTGAATTTTCTGTGTTGTGCAGATTTTCCTTCTAAAGTATGTGATGCGGTAAAAACTAGAGATGCACCAATACCGATATTCGGATCAATATCGGCGCCGATCCAGACCTATTTGACGGATCGGGTATTAGCCATGCTAAATAACTTATTTAGTTTTTGGCAATCAATTGCACGACAGCTCTTTCCCATTTTACATGTTTTTTTTTTGCAGCATTCAAATCGAATGCTATCGCTGCCTCTTTTTTGCTACTCAGTGGGTGTGAGTACAGTGACTTCCGCCTGCTGTGACGTCATGCGCATACCCTTTGCAGTACGAGGAGCGTAAGATAAGATGTGACGATCTAGGAGTATTTTACGCTTTTAACAGAAACCAGTAGCAGAGCGATTTGCAATCTATGTAAAATAAAGTTTTGAGGTGGGAATAGCGTTTAATGGACAATCCCATTTAACAAAGTGCATGCAACTGCGAGACAAAACAAAGCAATGGATGATTTGGGAGTCGCTAACTTAATTGGACTGTTTTGCAAACTTGCTGCAGCTTGTGATACAAGAGGGGCTGCCATCGCAACAAAAGTATAACTGTGCTGATGCCAATGGGAGAAAAACTGTGTTAAAATTTTAAGCATTCGCCACTTGTGTATACTTGCTTTGAAGATATTCATATTGAACTGGAAATGCCTCAAAAACGCTTAAAACAAACGAGGTGGAACATTACGTTATGTATGTTTGTAGTGGCCTAATTAAATATTTTTTGTCCTACATTTTTTCCATCTGTATTTACTAGCTTTAAAAAATAACATATAAAGTATAACAAAGTAAAAAAAGAGCTCTTGTATCGGAATCTGTATCGGTATCGGCAATTGTGTATCGGAATCGGATCGGAACTGAAAAAATGTGGATCGCCCCTCTCTAGTAAAAACATGTTCTTTCTTTTAATACAGGTGGCTTCAGGTGAATGCAATGAGGATACTGAAGTTTACAATATTACGCTGAGCACAGGGGATGAGCTCACTTTGATGGGCCAGGCAGAAATTCTGTATGCAAAAACGTCCAAAGAAAAGTCCAGGCTCAACACGATCTTCAAGAAGATCGGAAAGCTGAACTCCATCAGCAAGCTTGGGCGCGGGAAGATGCCCTGCCTGATCTGCATGAACCACAGGACCAACGAGAGCATCAGCCTGCCGTTCCAGTGTAAAGGCCAGTTCAGCACCCGCAGCCCCCTCGAGCTGCAGATGCAGGAGGGTGAACACACCATCCGCAACATCGTAGAGCGGACACGTCTCCCCGTCAACGTCACCGTCCCAAGCTCGCCTCCCCGGAACCAGCACGACCTCCACCTCATCCGAGAAGGCCACCGCTACAAGCTAGTCAACATCCAGACAAAGACGGTAGTCGTCTGCTGCGTGTTGCGCAGTAACAAGATCATCCCCATACACTTCCCTCTCCATTTAGCCATGCCCAAATTCATCATTCCAGAAGGACTCCTTCAGACCGAACTCTGGTTGGACACCATGGTGCATCGCTGGTTCAGCTTCTGCCAGGAGCAGTTTGACATTGATGATTACTCTCGTGCCGTTCGAGACGTGAGGACTGACTGGATAGAAGATGGCAAAAGTCCCAAGAAAAGCAGTAAGAACGGGAGTAGCAGCAGTACATGCCCGTCACATAGCAACGTGCCCAACTCACTCACCTACGCCCGGGAAGAACTTACTCAGTCCTTTCACAGACTTTCCGTATGTGTATATGGGAGCAATTTGCATGGGAACAGTGAAGTCAATCTGCAGGGATGTAAGAATCTTTGTGGAGATTGGGCCCTTGCTCCACATGACTCTTTGCATGACTCTGTTGACAACAAATACCTTTTCTCTGAATCGGTGGAAGAATTGAGGCAGCCTGTTCTCGTCAAACCAGATCTTCCGTACGAAGAGCTATGGTTAGACCAGGATATGTCTCAGCTCCCTACACAGACTGCATCATGTAGTGGAAAACATATCACATGTGATGTCAAAAGGAGCTCCTTAAACTCCAAATGTACAGCAGGCACTCAGCTCTACCCTGCCTCAGGACCTGTCAGCTCAATCACAGTGTCTGACATCTACATACCTCCGCCCCCCGTGCCTCCAAAGTCAGAAGCTGTACGTAGAAAACTGTTTGAATATTGTTTATTTCCCATAGATTTGCTTTTGATCTTTTATATTAAAACATTACAAATAAATAAGTGTTTTATGAACTATAAGCAATAAGTACACCATCTCATTTAGCGACCGTCTCAGCGTCCATTCGCAAACAGGACAGTAATAATTTTTTTTGACTAATGCACACATTTATGTACACAAATTTTGTTCCCCCCACAAGAATGCATGCTGGAGAGAGAATAACGTGTAACTGTACGAGAACTTTTTCTGAATGAAACTGCAGCACCTGGTGGTCTTCACAGTGCAAAGCACAGTTACGGTCACACCTAACTACCGTGATTTTCACTAAGCGACCATTACACTTAACAACATGGTCATTGGTTCGGAACTCTGTCGCTAAATGAATAGAGGGTGTAGTATTATTTGGTGTCCCAAGATTGAGGCCATCTGTAATATCTGGTCTCCTTGCTTTTATGGGTTCAAGAATGTCTCAGTGTGTAGCAAGTACAGATGTTGAAGACGGTAAAAATTGTTTTGAAAATTAGACAAAATTGAGGAGGACGGCATTTCTTGTATTACTGACGTATTTTTTTGTACTCTTGGGTAAATGACTTGGGTATCATAAGTACATTTATGACTTCCATATACAGGGAAATTTGAAATGGTAAAAGCTGTTTGGTTGTATATTTTGTCTTGTATATGCCACTTTTTTTTCTGGTACAACTGGACATAGCAACAATTAATCAAACAAGAAATATAGGTATGACTGTAGCAATAAAAGCAGGAAATGTGTTTCATTCATTTTGTACATTAGTGGACCTCAAACTGTTAGTAAAACAAAACACTATAGATACGTAACTGGCACACTTAAATACCTCAAAAAAGCTGCAACCCATCCCATGTCTCAGAATTTAGTCAACCACTGTCAAGTCTAATTAAGACAGCAGCTTCGGTCATGCATGGCCTGTAGAGAGTTTGAGGCCCACTGCTGTAACACAGTCTGCGTCATTACCACTTATTTAAGCTGAGCTTGTCGCTGAGCTGTGCATTTATTCCTAGGTGAAAGAAGAATGCAGGCTTCTAAATGCCCCCCCTGTCCCTCCACGGTGCTCCAAGCCCAGCACGACAAGCCATACTGTCGCAGTTTTATGCACCAACAGCCAGCAACAAAAGACCCGCTCTCCCAGTCCAACATTGTCATACTATTCATCAGGGCTGCACAACATGTGAGTACCTCATTCTTTATTGCTGAAGTTAAGTGTGTATTCATATTTTAGGCATTTTTATTGCTATTATCATACAGTATAGAGTACTACTGTGGGCACATGTTGTGTGTATCTGTGTGTATGGTGTCTTCTAATCAAAGTATTGAACAAAAACTTGACATTATTGTGTGTCTCACTTTTTTTTTTTTTTTTTTTAGTTTTTCTTTTCAATTATATACAAACCGGGCTAGGTTGAATTTTTGCTAATTTTACTGTAAGGATTTTGCACACAAAAATATTTTATAGACAGAAGTTTAAATAGCCATTAACCAGAACATAACTGTTCCCAGCACATGTATCAATGAATTCACAACTAAGGGTTGTGTTTAGTGTAGGGCTCAATATGTCTGGCTAGTGAAATAGTCTAATATTAAGGTTCCATGCATTTATTAGCATTGATAAATAACCTGTCTATAAAGCACTGATAATGATGAGAGAAAATGCCATTTCACTGGGGAACCTAGGGTTGGTCCATGACTGAACATATGTGTAGTTATATATGGTGAAGACAAAGGGTTCGGCATATGCAACGTGAGAGATGGACAGTCAGTCTGGCATGGCTTTTATCAAAACAACAAAGACCCACAAATACGTAAATCAACCCTATCCTACCCTGAGCAAAAGAAAATGAGGAAAGGACAATACACTTCACCTTAGCAACCAACTAACTAACCAACTCAAAACATGTACTTAAATGGGAAAAAACAGAAGGCAACAAACAAGGAGGAAAGGAGGGTGATCAGGTGTACAACGCAATCAAATACACACATGAAGATACAAAAACCCAGAAAGGGCTAGGCAGAGCCAGTAATCAAATACAGAGTTGTACATAATATAAAATAGTTTAGTGATCGACTGGGATTGGAAATATTGTGATGAGTCTATTTTTATGTATGACTGCAATTCAGTATTGTAAGAAATCAGGTTATTTACAGTACTTGTTACGTTAAACTTAGAAGATGAATTGTTTTATATTTATGTTTAAAGAGAGTTTCTGCTGTTTGACAAATTTATGTAATCAGAAAACAAATGTTTGACTAAAACTACTTGTGTCTAATTTTTGATGACAAAAAAATAATACCAGCCAGTATTATGAGTTATTGGGATTTTTTAGCTGCTAAAAATCTGTATTATATCAGAAACAAAATTTTCATATAAGTCTGGCCATTAAAATGAAAAATGTTTCTGTAATGTGTGGAATCCTTGATGTACAAGAGCTCTTGGTACATTTAACAGGATTTGATCTTAGAACTTGTTTTCAATCTTGCATTATTATATCCACCATTCATTCTAAGCCACTAAAGTATGTAACTTAAGTTGACCATACTTTGGACTTCCTGAAGTTTTTGCAAGATAAATAACCATAACATGAAACAGATTCCATATTGAAGGCCTATACATTTTAATACACTAGTCATAAATTTGGCTGCTGTACTGTATGTCTGTTTGCCTCCTCGATTCAGGAAAGGAATCTAATCTTCAGTGGTCAACTCATGTCATTCACACTACATTAGAAGTTCAAAACCTGAAGCCAGACAAAATGCACTCTTTCTCTACTCCAGCTATCTTCCAATTCCTCAAGTGCCTGATTAGCTGCTGTGCACTTAAAGGATATATTATACACACAAACGATTAATGTCAAGCTTGCTAAATCCACCTGGCTTGACTTCTTTGCATTAGTGCTGCCTTGCTGATAATCCTACTTAGATTCAGCTTTTCTCATGAGACACAGCTGTTATTCCACTTAAGACATCCAAAACCACAGCTGATTATGGAAATACTTTATATTTTACAGTTTATTCACTAGTAATATTGGGTCCATGGCTTTAATTGATATAATGTTGTTATGATCATATATGTTTTTAATATGTACTTTAATGTTGCAGTCTTTGTCTATGTTGCTACATGCTAATATATCTTATAACTGTTCTCCCACCCCATAGTGGACTTGGCGATAAAGGAGTCACTCAGCCAGATGAACAAAACCCTGTATGCTATCCGTGCAACTGGATGAAACAAGATACATTAAAAGATGAGAAAACATCACCATGCGGAAGCCCTGATTCTGCTCCCCTGAGACTCTCTTGGCCAAACAATTTCAGTGAGGCAGATTCCCATGAGAACAATTTTTTACCAGGCCAGTGCCGAAGTTATTACAGCTATCCTCGGAAGAAAATGTCAAGCACCTCAAAGGGATATACTTCCACCTCGTTTGACCCAGATGGAAAGGAAGTTTCTGAAGCAAGCACTCTGCCTACGAAATGTAATGAAGCCTCTCAGAAAGCCCACAATTACATCAAATCAAGCTATTCCCTTGAAATGTACAATGACAAGTCTTTAGCTGACTGTAGCACAAAACAGAGTTTATCATGTCCACTGTTACCACCAAGAGTGCCTAAATCGGTTGAGGAGAGTGAAAACAAAGACTTGTCTTCAATGACGGTTGCAGTTGTCGAAACGAAACAGGTAAGTGAGAATTCTCCAGTGGATAAAGAAGATGATTGCACGTTCGGCACCAAAGACTTCACAAACGACGTTTTCTCCATTTCATATCCCTGTTATCCCCCTTTGCAGCTTGGTCCCCAGTCATGCAACAATGGCTCTTCGTGGAAGCCACCCACTAACCTCTCTGGACTTTCAATTGAAGAGGTGTCCAATTCTCTTCGGTTCATAGGCATTTCTGAGGACATCGTCACTTTGTTTGTCTCAGAAAAGATAGATGGAAATTTACTTTTACAGCTGACAGAGGATATCCTGTCTGAAGACTTTAAACTAAGTAAACTTCAAGTGAAGAAACTTATGCAATTTATAAACGGCTGGAGGCCAAAAATGTAATGTTCATAAAACTTTTTGGGAGAACGACATTACTCCCAGTCTCTGTATTGCACTTAATTTTTGTTCAAACACTATTTGTGCAATGCAGATTCAGGTATTTATCAACGGTACTTTCAATCATGTGCAAGTATACACCTGAGGTGCTCTGTGCATTGTATATTTCATGATATATCCTAGATTTCACCAAGTATTTTTTTAACCAGATAAGGTACATTTTGACAACTTAGTGCTAAAATTGTCATGGGAAACCCAAAGCCTTATAGACAATAGCTATGTATAGGGGTAGCGTTGTCACAAAACTCCTCCTCAGTTGAGGATTCAAAACTGACCTCAGCTTTCTGCATTTGGAGTTTGCATGTTCTTCTTATGTAAACATGGGTTTTCTAGATTACCTGGGTTTTCTCCCTTCATCCAAAGACATGCTTTACAGGTGAGTGGATGATGACACAAGAGTGTGTTTGTGTGTGTGTGTGAGAGAGAGAGAGAGAGAGAGAGAGAGAGAGAGAGACAGACAGACAGACAGACAGAGACAGACAGACCTTGTGATGGACAAGTGTAATAAAATATATAAAACTCAGAACTATGCCAGTTTCATTCTACTGGTAGATATTGAAGAAACAATTGCCATAAAATGTTAGTTACCTGGATTTTTTTTCTTTCTTTTTTTTGAAAATTAACTTTTTTTTATTAAGAACAAAGCTAGATACCAATAATATAGCTTTTCAGAATATGTATATTCATTGTACTGACCTTAACCTCTGGTTTCAGCCCCATTACCTGATTATATGTTGTCTATAATGTCTGAGATTATTTTGTTCAACGGTAATAAACATTGTTCAACATTAATCGGCTTTCGCTCTTTCATTTCAGTGATCAAAAAACAGGAACCTGTTTTGTTCCAGTAATTTGAGTGTCAACCAGTTTTTCCTGTATTTGACATCACATTTCAACTACTTGCAAAATATTAGAGGAACTTTGATGTCAGTTTAAAATGTTACAAGCAGTTACCATATCTTGTATGGATATAAGATAAAATGATCATTTTAATTACAGAAACGTCTGATATTTGCATTTTTAGTGACATTTTTCATTATAGACAAGGTTGGCCTTTGTCTCTTTGACCTCTGACCATTTCATACTTTGAGATTTCACTCTACATAGCTTTCATTTCACACTGGGGTCTAACAATACTGGTTTCACTGCTAAGCAAACCAGCACAAAAGACACCAGAGTTTTGGTCAGCAGGACTAATTATGCAGTTTCCGACAAACTTTGCACCACACAGCACTTTAAATAATGTCAATTATTCGTGTGTTTATGATGATAGTAAATGTCAACTGCGGAATGTGTGTTTCGTTAGCGTGTAACCGTGAATGCCGTTTAAATTGTTGGCTTTCCTGTCAGTGCCACTGCTAGCATTAAACCAATAGTGGCTGTTAATAAAGAGAGCAACTTCCGTTTTAGAAGAGCTGTCATCTTATTTATTAAAATGACTCCCAGGCTTGCCACAATATGTTTATTTGAGCTCTGTATGTGGGCTCACTGCATCGAAACCATTCTGTGCCCTCTAGGGTTGTAGTGTGACACAATAAACAAGGTGGTGGCATTGTTTTAAGTATGTGGCAGATTGTTCTCACCGACGTTCGATTCCATTTTGTACGGACGTCATTTGAAGTATAGTCACCTAATTCATTTAAATTTTCTACATATTCTTCAGTTGCTTGTAATATTTCTAATTGGGAGGCCACGTGGATAAATGTCATTCTTTTTCGGTAGTGATCCCAGCACTATACCAACCTCCTCTTCCATTATTGAGGCTTTTTCAATGTGCCTTACCTTATTAATTATATATTAGTTGATCATGCCTTTGCAAAAGAGGTCTTCTGTGTATTCCTGCCATCACTGTTTGATCTTTGTTCTGCCGCTTTTTTGCCCTTCAGAACACCCACATAATGGAAATGTGGCCCTTATTTTACCATGTTTGTTTCCTTCTTCAGTGACATTTCAGATGTTACTGCCGTTTTACTTTTCTGGTAGTTTTCTGGAATTTGCAGTTCAGTACTTTTAAGAGATATTTATTGTTCCTGATTTTGCCTCTTTTTCTATTCTTTGCTATTTCTCCTGTGCATTTATTCATCTGGTTTGATTTCTTTGTCTCTTTCTATATTTTATAATTTCTTTCTCAGATTGCTCTTGGATGACATCTCTGAGTTCAGTACACAGTTCCAGCATAGTTTCAGCATCTGGAATTTGATTCTGAACTTTTCCTTGATGGCAATGTGTATTCTCCAGATAATTTCTTGGAAGCAAGTATTTCAAACCAGTATTGCATTGATCTTAACAGGAATTTGAGAATTATGCCTTTACAAAATCAACCTTAACTTAAGTGGAGTTAGGCAAGAGCTATACTCTGCTCAGAGTAACAATCTAAATAAAGGTCTAATACTTGGTCTTTCTGTTTTCTATTGTTTTTATTATCTGTATTGTTATTTTTTTGCTGATCCTATGGATCCTGTTCTTTTTTCATTATTGCTGCTGTTTCTCAAAGAATTTCCCCATTGTGGGATTAATAAAGTCTAATCTAATCTAATCTAATCTAATCTTTCAATGGGATATTACCATGTTTCTTCCAGGCCATACAGTACATGTCCATTAGGAAGCACAATGCATTGGTAAACTATATTTGTGGGGGTGCTGATACCCCAGTCTGCTCTTGCTTAAACATCATTAAAATATCAATGATACTTGTTAAAACAAGGAAAAACAAACAAATTAACAATTTCTTTTAGTTATTCTTTTGTGGACAAAATATTCTTTCTGATATCGTCTATATTTTTCATTGTGTGTTCATTAGTATAGGACAGATGGGTAGAAGTAAAGAAATTACATAATATCATGATGGAATGACCTCTTTTGTTGCTCACCTAAACCTCAAAGCCAGTGAACATAAAACAATGTGATGATTCTGAGAGGAAATGTTTCATAATAAAACTTGATCATTGACTGTTGACTTGCTGATGGTTGACCATCCCCTGCCGTGACAGCCTGTAACAGTCTATAAATAAGATTTGTGAGATGCCTTGTTCTTCCTGTGTTCTCTCCTTATAGTGTGTATACACTCTTGTACAACTTCTGTCAAACAAAAACACTAATTTAAATATAATGTTGATCCACATATAAGAAGAAATAAAACACTTCTCCTCAGGAGTAATCTCAGCATGCAACTTCCCTGCCATTTTCAATAGTGTATCAATCCAAGAGTCCAGCACAAATTCTTGGCTTAGTAGAAATACAGTTAAAGTCACTATCTTTAGTCAGATATATGCAAAACTGATTATGTTGTCCTTTAATTCATCCCTGTGGTGGACGATCTCAACCCTCTCCACCATGATACTGAATTGATCTTAAGAAAGAAACCCAAAGTCTACCTACAGAGGATGAGGGATTGCACCTCTGTACCAGTCAACACCTCAAGACAATACAACATTGATTCCAAAAAACAAGATAATTCAGCTGCTTCATGGATACAATGAACACAGAAGCATCATAACAAGTTTATATATGATATGGTCTGTTTAAAAGTATAAACCAGGATTTTGATAACTGCAGTACATAGAAAATGATCTTACCTTAATATCCATCCATCCATTTTCTGAGACTCCGGACTCCGCATGACCTGAATATCCATCCATCCATCCATCCATTTTCCAACCCGCTTATCCTACTGGGTCGCGGGGGGTCCGGAGCCTATCCCGGAAGCAACGGGCACGAGGCAGAGAACAACCCTGGACAGGGGGCCAGCCCATCGCAGGGCACACTCACACACCATCCACTCACACAAGCACACCTACGGGCAATCGAGTAACTCAAATTAGCTTCAGCATGTCTTTGGACTGTGGGGGGAAACTGGAGTACCTGGAGAAAACCCCACGATGACACGGGGAGAACATGCAAACTCCACACACATGTGACCCAGGCGGAAACTTAATCCCAGGTCCCAGAGGTGTGAGGCAACAGTGCTAACCACTGCACCACCATGCCGCCCCACAACCTGAATATGCACCTATGATTTAATGGATGAAATCAGCTTATACCAAAAGTACTGACCTTTTAAATGTAATAAAATTGCAAATCATGTTCAATATGTTTCCGTACAGAATATGCAGCTGGAAGACTGGAAGAAAGGAAGGATAATGAATGAGAAAAAAAAAAATGCGTTGCAATAATTTTCATTATCAGTTGATGGCGCCATTGGGAAGGAACAAACAAATATTTAAGTCGAATTTTATTGTAATATGTTTAACAAGATATGTATATAAAATATTAATATCGCTATTTATGATGTTTCACAAACTATATTAACATTTTTTAATATATAAATTTACAGTAAACAAATTTCAAAGTACAAAGTTTAAGAGGTGATTACTAGTCACTACAATGCCATTTAGTGTTACATGTTTTGAGCTGTAATATACTTTGTTCTCTGTAACGGACTGCAGATCTGTTCCGGGAGGATCTTGTGCTTGTTTAAATATATAGAATAGCCTACAATATTTACTGGAAAGGTGCCAAAATTAAAAAGTAAATTTATAATTTATTATGCCTGTATGGGTATTACCATCCATATTCCATGCCACATATGCGCATATTCTGTGTGATAACTGTCGGAAGAAACACGAGAACATGCAAACTTCACACAAGGAAAGTTACGGTTGTGAAATCACCACGGCACGCTATATTTTGTGCTCTTGCGCTACGGCAATTCTATTTGTAGGTTGATTTTTGTATAGAATAATGCAACGCACGCCCAGCTACGCATTGTTGTATTAGACAGTAGTTTAATTCTTTTACTGCGTATGAACTATTTTACGATAATTTGATTGGTGGTTTGATTATTCCGACTGAATAGGAGAGACATGATTGGCTGTAGTATAATTACGTATTTCTACCTTATATGGGATATTTGGGATTTTATTCTGTCACTAGCATTTGCGAAGGTCGGTAGTTAGAAGAGCGTGATACAGGACACGTTTTTCTACATGCAAACAAAGCAAAATCACACAAACAAATAATTCATCTCTTTTGCATGGATTCCGTTTCAAGGACACGTTATCACTTCAAGTAACAATTCAAACAGGATCACCCTATAGGAAATACAATCTGATATCTCCATTTGCCTTCGCTACTTAAATTTGCAAGTTATCAATACCAGGTAGCCTACTGATCCTAAAGACCAGAGCTTCGTGAAATCTAGCCCAGTGACTAGAGGACTGTCCCCGACTCTATCTGATTATCATCCGGAATCCTGCCCGATTTTTGGGACATATTTTACCTGCAGAATTTCGATTCCCACCCAGAAACAGTTCAAAGGTTTACGTGATACTACGAAACTCCATTTAACCGGTAAGTTTAAACAACAATTTGATTGACCGTTTTGTAAATTATCCTTATGCTTGAGTATTGTAAACTGTACTATAGGATAAACAGAATATAATCGAATTTGCACAATGATCGGTGTAAACAAACATGTATTTTGTTGCTAAAAACTCACGTTTCCATGTATTCGTATCTGCCGTAGAAAAGCAGCGATGGAGGCAAAGGGAAAACACAGGATATCCGAGGTGTAGTTATAATTTCTAGTTAGAAGCTTTTCCTAATTGTGTTAACACAACTGCAGAGAGTAATTTGCAAAAGTTTTAAACAAAAAAAGACTACACATACTTTAGCTTTTCTTTAATAGAGAAATGTCTGTCACTGTCCACATTGGCATTGTTTTGCCAGAGCCGGCTTGATTCGTTTTAGGTTTCACTGACTCACTGTCTAAATTGCCTGGATATGTAATTACGTGATTAAGGCCATTCAAGATAAAAGCCCGCAATGAAACTTGATGAAGGCCCAGTCTTATTCATAAAGGCACTTGCTTAAACCATGCTATTTGATTAATCTCATTTTAGATGCAGTCGATGTATTGTTTTGGTACTTGATTTAATGGCCATTCTGAATTCGTATCTCAGTGTAATGTTGTCCTACAATCTCATTTATCTAATTACCTCTGAACAATAAGGCTTAGTTCACCATAAAATCTGCCTGAGAAAAGAATGAGAAATATTAAACATTATTTTCAGAGTAAGTCTTTCTAGTAACTTGCTATAAATGTTGCATATATGTTTGCTGTCACACAATTTTCATTCTCAAAAGTCAGTATTTATCTGTTCCGTAATTAACAGTGCTAGTGAACCGTGGGATTATATCTGCTAATGGAATAATACAAAGCAGAATAAATAACAACAGAACTTAAATGTAAGAGGTTTGGCGATTTCCACCTGCTGAGTTAAGTCACCGCTCTGAAAGCTCACCTTCTAAATATTAAAAATTAATCCAGAAAAAAAGGGCTGGTGTCTGGTGTCAGAAGACTTCAGATCAATCAATCACAGCATGCATTAACAGTTATTTATTTTGCTTTTTGTGGTTTGACATGAGCAGTTGAACCACCTACTGTGTGATGTATGAGCTAGTATTAAAAACTGGTATTATAAAATGGGAAACCTGTTGATACATGTTTCATTCATGTTTTTAAGTTCCACTTTAAGTCATGCCTTCCAGAAATCTATCCAGATTCCAACCACCAACCCAGCACAGGAAGTCATATTGTTCGAAAATGAATATCAATGGTCAAATGGAGTGTCTATTATGATTACAGTATAAATCACGTTCAGGCTTTCCTCGGATCTCTGCAGCCCTCAGAGAGCATGGTTAACCCAAGCAGCAGTACACAGCCACCTGATGCTGGGACGGGGAGCTTCTCATGGAAGAGATGCGCAGGCTGCGGGGTGAAGATCGCCGACCGTTTCCTGCTCTACGCCATTGACAGCTACTGGCACAGCCGTTGCCTGAAGTGCTCCTGCTGCCAGGCTCAGCTCGGAGACATCGGCACCTCCTGCTATACCAAGAGCGGCATGATCCTCTGCAAGAACGACTATGTCAGGTAAGGACACCCACGCTGACGGGAGGCTCTCACTTCTCACTCAGACTCTGCAGGTTATGGATCTCTGCCCATAATCAGGTTGCTGGTTCGAATCCCACGCTCAGCAGAGTGATGTCATCATTGGGCCCTTGAGGAAGGCCCTTAACCCCAATTGCTCCATGGACATGGTCAGACCCTGTGCCTTTTGAGCCGTGTGTCATTTTGGGAAATTTTCTCTGCTAAATATATAAATGTATTTCATTGGTGTTCAAATTTTACCTGTAAATATATCCTCTTTGTTCTCATCAAAATTATGGGTGCACCCTACAATGTAATTAAAATTGCACAGATGGTGACAGGATTCTCCTTTTTGCTTCCATTGAGAGGATGGTAAATGGTTGAATGGACCTAAAACAACAGTCCAAAGTTTGCTAAAAGTGGCTGGCTGGCACTGAGTCCATATAATTAAAACCTTTAATTAGCAGGCCTTTATTTTTTGTCCTGATTGGTTTTATCTAATGAGATTGGGTTTATGGTTTAGATTTGCTTGGAGTGGCATGCTTGGAATGAATGAGAATTACCCTGCAAATAAAACATTCAATTAACAAAATTGGCTTTTGAGAGAGGGGGTTATTGCAAGCACCATTTGCCATTTGGGGTTAAATTAATTTTATAATAGATTATCAAAATGCCAGTGTAATGTAAATAATGTAGCAAGTAATCAGGAAATTAAAATCACACTCTAATGAGTTATACAAGGCTTCACAACACTTGTCTATGACAAACTTTAGATAAGACAATTTCCCACAAATCGAACCTGCAGATTGTGGTTGTGTAACATATATATTTTTGGTCACTTGTTGCTGAAAAATTCTGAATATTGTATAAGACGCACTAGTGCTATTGTGCACACAGAGTAGACAACAGAAGAAAAAGACAGTAAAGGCCAGGGGTGCTGGAGGAATGGGGGGCTTGGCTGGGGGCCCAAGCATGTGTGTGTGTGTGTGTGTGTGTGTGTGCGTGTGTGTGTGTGTGTGTGTGTGTGGCGTGTGTGTGTGTTTGTGTGTGATGTGTGTGGATTATGTTTATATTACATTTTGGGGACCAGTAAATACCTGACCATTTTTCAGATCCCCATAAAGATTTGTGAATGCAATCAAAAAAGTAGAAATGCCAAAAAATGTTGTATTTTGTTTGGTTACTTAGGGTTAAGGTTAGGGTTGGGTAGGGGTTAAGGTCATCATGTTGGGATTAGAGTTTTCCCAATAGAAACGAATGGAGAGTCCCCACAAAGATATAATTACAAACCTGTGTGTGTGTGTGTGTGTGTGTGTGTGTGTGTGTGTCAAAGGAAAGCAAGATGGGATATGTAAGTAGAAGTATTCCAATGTACTTGTACTTTCATTTCAGAAGTCCAGCTGAATTACAAAAAATTACTGATTTTGTTCCCTTGACTCTACTGGATAAGCAAATGGATGGATGTATGGTGGGATGGAGGGAGGGATGGTGGGATGGACGGAGGGATGGAGGGAGGGATGGTGAGATGGTGGGAGGGATGGTGGGATGGAGGGAGGGATGGTGGGATGGAGGGAGGGATGGTGAGATGGAGGGATGGTGGGAGGGATGGAGGGATGGATGGTGAGATGGTGGGATGGTGGGATGGAGGGAGGGATGGTGGGAGGGATGGTGAGATGGAGGGATGGTGGGAGGGATGGATGGTGGGATGGAGGGAGGGATGGTGGGAGGGATGGTGAGATGGAGGGATGGTGGGAGGGATGGATGGTGGGAGGGATGGATGGATGGATGGTGGGATGGTGGGAGGGATGGTGAGATGGAGGGATGGTGGGTGGGATGGTGGGATGGAGGGATGGATGGTGGGATGGAGGGATGGTGGGAGGGATGGAGGGATGGTGGGAGGGATGGTGGGATGGAGGGAGGGATGGAGGGATGGATGGTGGGAGGGATGGTGGGTGGGATGGTGGGATGGAGGGATGGATGGTGGGATGGAGGGATGGTGGGAGGGATGGTGAGATGGAGGGATGGTGGGATGGAGGGAGGGATGGTGGGATGGAGGGATGGTGGGAGGGATGGTGAGATGGAGGGATGGTGGGATGGAGGGATGGATGGTGGGATGGTGAGATGGAGGGATGGTGAGATGGAGGGATGGAGGGAGGGATGGTGGGATGGTGAGATGGAGGGATGGTGGGAGGGATGGTGAGATGGAGGGATGGTGGGAGGGATGGTGGGATGGAGGGATGGAGGGAGGGATGGCTTGTTTTGTAATACTGATGCACTGACTTCTCTTTTTAGTTAAATATACAGCAAATATATAAGTAAAATCTTGACAAAACCTCTTGTGCCAGATAGGTCTATTACTCTCAAATAATATGTTATTATGTATGAAGTGTAAATTGCTAGTAAAGGAAATGACATGTTACACAGGGGGTGGACAAAGTGACAGAAACTGCATAAAAAGTACTAATAATTTTGAAGTAACTAAATTACATTATTAACATAGCTAGGAAGGTGAGTCATAATTAGGTTGAATGTGAATTTCCAGTGTGCATCAGGTTTGAGTCAGCACTTGATGAATGCTCAAACATAAGGCAACTAATATAGTTCCAGAAAGGCCAAATAATTGGCACCCAAATTGCAGGTGTAACAGGTGCATCGTTTATGATGAAATGAGCAATGGAGGAGACTAAGTGTTGCCTTATAGAGTCTCATTCTTTTTCCTTTTACATTTGGAGAATGGATGACTTCAACCTACATTGTTTGTTGGTATAGGCCCCATTGTCAGTAAGTAATTTGGTCTGATGATTCATGTTTTGTAAAAGCTAAAGTATAGCCTTCTTTGACTGTTTCTATTATTTTGTCCACCCACTGTAGGTTTTCGATGTAGCATTTTTTTTTCTGAGGTTTCATTTTACAAGTCAGGTTTAAAGCTTTCACCATCGTAACATTTTTTTTTATGCATTCCGTTTTCAAAAAATGGAATGAGAAAGTACTGTTTAAATGTGTCAGATCTTCTTTACAAAACATAATCAATCCAGTGCTTGAGGATAACTGGTAAGAATCTGGGGGGTGTTTACTATCTTCTGTGTAATCATAACAAAGTTGGATTATGGAAACAAACAAAAACAAAATGATTATCACTTGATTTATATCTGAATCATTAAAACCAGCATCTCCCTGTTGAATTTACATCATTGTTCAATGAAATGCAGCATTTTACTTGTCTGAAATGACATATCTTCCTCATAATTCCTGTAATACCTGAACACTATATTTTTCATCTTATTCCATTCACTTGTTTCTGTCAAGCAATTCAAATGCAAACACTCAATGAGATTTGATGACCTATGGGTCCAGATCCCGGTAAATTACTTTCTGCCTGAATCAAAATTTCATTTAGTTTGTCGGTAGCAGAGATGAAGTAATCTAAATTGTGGACTCCAGTGGGAAGCTGCAGCATTTCATTATCAGGAGGGATACAGCAGTTTGGGTTGAAAGTGATCAGCTGAGACGAATCTGAAGTGTTGACACCGTGATCGAAAAGGTTAGCTCCTTCCCGTTATCTTTCAACATGGATTGAGGAGTGTTTCTAACAGAAAGAGCTGTGGCTGTGTTCTTAATTCTGTCCTAAAAGCAGAAGTGATCTGTCTCCTTAGACGTGCAAACAAATCCTCTTCTCTTCCAGTTACTTGTGTTCATTCACGTTCACTCCTGAGCTCCTTCATTCCTATTTTATTTTGATATGCTGATGCTTTCCTAACATATTCAGTATGCAGTTTAGCAGATGAGTATTCTTATTAGTAAAAGTAAATAACATTTGGTGAACTCTTCCATCAACAGGTAAGACATTTTTCTACGAGATACAGTAGGTATACTTCTCAGTATTGGTTAATTCTGCAGATCAGCCTTTATATCCATCCATCCATCCATCCAACCACTTGTCCTGTTCAGGGTTGCAGGGGCTCCAGAGCCTATAGACACAAGGCAGGGAACAACCCAGGATGGTGCGCCAATCCATTGCAGGGCTCACTCACTCCTATGGGCAATTTGGCAGCTCCAGTTCACCTTAGCATGTTTTTGGACTGTGAGGGGAAATCAGAGTGCCTGGAGGAAACCCTGTAGGGAGAACATGCAAACTCCATGCACACAGAGTCATGGTGAAGAAACAAACTGTGGTCCCAGAGGTGTGGGGCACCAGTGCGCCACCATGCCGCCCTCCAGCCTTTACAGTGATTATTAAATCTCATGAAACTGGAGCATTGGTGGTACAGTGGTGAATAAATCCGGGGATGGTGTGTGGACAGGAATGTCTGCTAAATAAATAAATGTGAATAGAGTGTGATAATACTATTTGTTTCCCTCTTGACTAGGTTGTTTGGCAGCAGTGGAGCCTGCAGTGCCTGTGGCCAGACTATCCCAGCCAGTGAGCTGGTCATGAGGGCACAGGGCAGTGTATATCATCTGAAGGTACCTTCCACCTCATTCCCTCCCATACATACAAAGAAAGCACTCCGAAGACATTCAGCCTAAAATAATCCCACATATGATTGGAATGAGCGTTAATTTTCAGCTATTTCACGTAGTACATAAATCTAAAAGGATCTTATTTTACTTGTGAGATGTAGGAAAACAGTAAACAGGAGCGTCACTAGAGATTGATGAAAATGGGGGCTCAGCCTTATCTAGGGGGGTCTGATTTGAATGAAAATGAACAAGAACACACTATGTAAACTAATTAGTGTTTAATTTATTTGGGGGCGGGGGGCTAAAGCAGCCCTAGTGACAGCCCTGACAGTGAACCATCGCCTTCTCAACTAATTCTCTAACTAATTTGCATGAGTTTACCCATTAATTAACGTTGGTGGTTAAGCATTCGTCCTGCGCATGCTTGACCCTGAGGGCCTTCCCCGGGGGCCCGTGGTGAGTCACGCATCTCTCTGCCCCGCAGTGCTTCACGTGCTCCACCTGCCGGAATCGTCTGCTCCCCGGAGATCGCTTCCACTACATCAACGGCAGCTTGTTTTGTGAGCATGACAGACCCACGGCTTTTATCAACGGCCATTTGAATTCACTCCAGATGAACCCACTATTGTCAGACCAGAAGGTAGGACATCACCTCATCCCATTAACCTCTCTGCGTCAATTAATTTAGCTACATGAAGATATTCAGAAAAGGAGAGTTTTACTCATAGTCTTTTTTGAAATGATCTTTTTGCAAGTCTCCCACCCTGGCTTTGTTCTTGCCTTGTGTACATATATATATCTGGACATTATTTCTGCTTCTGTAACCTCCTACCTTTTAGCTTAAATTGAATATTAACTTAATGTTTAATGCAATATAATAATATGCTTAGAATTATTTATAAGTCTGGTAGATTGTAATAGTGTAATAGTGTGGGAGTATGCAATAAACTATATTCAGATTTGTAAATAAGTGAGTAATAAGCGAAAGGGTCACTAAATCAAAATCATGATTGTACAATTACGCCAACATTGCTTTCACTCCAGTGTGCGTTTTTGTCAGGTGCATGAAATTTGGACATAATTGCCTGCATTGGTTGGAAATATATATGTTTTTATTGCAATTGTATTTCCATAGCTTACTAACTGAAGTAGTTACTAAATGAGGAGAGGGTGTAATACACATGAGTATCATTTATACTCACATTTGACTGTCATTTCATAAGGTAATATGTTAAGATAGGAAGTTACTGTATTAACTGACTAGAATTCCAAATAATCCTCTTATGCAACAAGTAGGCTATCTGGTTTGGGACAGTAAATGTAATGACATACTAGGCAATCCTATACTTTCATGAGTTCAGTGAAAATTATATGCCATGTTAGAGAACAGAGTCATTGCAATAATCTGGATATAAATTGTTTGTTGGTTAATATTTTGTAGTACAGTTAATATAAGTAGTACAGTCTGTGTCCACGACACATGGCATCTGATGTTCATTCGTTAAGTGGTTGCTTCAGTTGCTCTGTGACATCTTTGTTCAGGCAGATTGCGTTGCTGAAATTGTGCTTTAACCCAAGGGAGGTAAACCTCCCTGCCTCTATCATTTTAATTTGCCTGAAAGCGTGAATGTAATATTCAGCCGACTTCACCTCTTTTATTAATTGGAAGAACAGAGCCTCACGCAAACTAAAAATCAAGTACTGTTGTGACCAGGTGAGCGACTGGAGAGCGAGCGAGCGAGCGAGCCGGGAAGCAGGCAAAGCAAGCCGAAAATGCAGGCAAACGGGGTTTATTCCAGGAGACAGGACCGGGGAAAGCACATCAACAAACATCAATGACAGATCTGGGGAAGACTGACTCAGACGCGGACTAAATGCAGAAGACAAGCCGACATAACAAGGAACAGCTGGGCACGATCGGGAAAGCACACGTGGATAATGAGGGGGCGTGGCACACATCAGGAGCGGACGGAGCAGGGCGTGACAGAACCCCCCCCCAAAGGCGCGCACTCCGGGCGCGCCAGAGAGGAGGCGACGGACGAGACGAGACCGGGGAACAGGACCTGAAAGACAAAACCAAAAACCATCAACGAAGAACAGGGAACAAGACCGAAACACAGAACAAGAACAAGGAAGAAACGAAAGACAGGACCCGACAAAGAACAGGAAACGCGGACAGGCAGACAGAGACAGGAGACACAGAGGGGACAGAAAACGGAGGAACAACAGGGCGAGGAGTGAACACAGGAGACACCGAGGGACGAGGAGCAAAGACAGGCGGGACAAAGGGACCAGAAGGGAACGGAGGAGACACAGAGGGACGAGGAGCAGAAACAGGCGGGACGGAAGGAAAGGGAGGAGGAAGCAGGGGAGCCCAAGGGAACCCAGGCGGGCGAGGGAAGGCAGCCGCAGGGGCCGCAGGCGGAAGGGAGGCCGGAGCAGGAGGGGACCACACAGGGGACAAGGAGACAGACGGAGGGACCGACAAAGGAAACGAGGAGGGAGCAGGAGGGAACCCCGGCGCAGGCAAGCAGAAGGGGGAAGCCGCAACAGGCGGAGGCGCAGCCGGAGCCAGGGAAGGCGCCGTCCGACGCCCAGCCGAAGCGGGGGGGCCCGGAGGCGGCCGACGAGGCGCCGACGGAGGGACCGCAGGCGGGCGACGAGGCACCGGAGGGGGACCCGGAGGCGACAGCCGAGCCGGAGCCGCAGGACCCGCAGGCAGCCACCGAGCCACGGCCAGGGGCCGCACGGGCAAGCCAGGGGGCAGGGCGGGCGGGACCCGGACCCGACGCCTGTGTCCCCGTCCCCCACGGGAAACGGACAGGCGGGGTCCTGGGGGGTGTCGGCCTCGCTGAGGCAAGGGCGTGGGAGTCAGGGCCTCTAAGGAGGCAACAGGCGGGGCAATCGGCGCCGCGGGTGTGGCCGCAGGCGGGGCAGCCAGAGCCGCGGACAGGACTGGAGAGCTAGCCTCAGGCGGGGCCGCGGGCAGAGCGGCGGCCTGGACAGGCGAGCAGGGCTGGGCCGACCGGACAGGCGAGCAGGGCTGGGCCGACCGGACAGGCGAGCAGGGCTGGGCCGACCGGACAGGCGAGCAGGGCTGGGCCGACCGGACAGGCGAGCAGGGCTGGGCCGACCGGACAGGCGAGCAGGGCTGGGCCGACAGGACAGGTGAGCAGGGCTGGGCCGGCGAGCAGGGCTGGCCGGACAGGACAGGCGAGACGGGCAGGACCGGCGAGCAGGGCTGGCCGGACCGGACAGGCGAGACGGGCAGGACCGGCGAGCAGGGCTGGCCGGACAGGACAGGCGAGACGGGCAGGTCAGGAGCCGGCAGGACTGACGAGACAGGCAGGTCGAGAGCCGGCAGGACGGACGAGACAGGCAGATCGAGAGCCGGCAGGACAGGCGAGACAGGCAGGTCGAGAGCCGGCAGGACCGGCAGTTCAGGTGCCGGCAGGACAGGCAAGACGGGCAGTTCCGGCGAGCAGGGCTGGCCGGGCAGGACAGGCAAGACGGGCAGGACCGGCGAGCAGGGCTGGCCGGACTGGACGGGCAGGTCAGGCGAGACTGGCTTGGGCATGCGGCCAGCAGGGGGCGCCTCTGCGGGCACCTCGGGCGTGCGGCCAGCAGGGGGCGCTTCTGCGGGCACCTCGGGCGTGCGGCCAGCAGGGGGCGCCTCTGCGGGCACCTCGGGCGTGCGGCCAGCAGGGGGCGCCCCTGCGGGCACCTCGGGCGTGCGGCCAGCAGGGGGCGCCTCTGCGGGCACCTCGGGCGTGCGGCCAGCAGGGG
The DNA here is from genome assembly GCF_048594095.1 of Paramormyrops kingsleyae. NCBI lineage: Eukaryota > Metazoa > Chordata > Actinopteri > Osteoglossiformes > Mormyridae > Paramormyrops > Paramormyrops kingsleyae. The sequence continues at coordinate 21,837,081 of NC_132797.1, forward strand.
GCGCCTCAGTCACTGGGCCAGTGGGGGCCGCCTCAGTAGCTGCAGGGACTGCAGGCAGGATGAGTGGGTCAGGCTGGACCAGCGGTGCTGTGGCAGCCGCAGGAATTGCCGCGAGCAGAGCGGCAGCGGCAGCAGGCGGTGCCGCGGACAGAGCGGCGACGGCAGCAGGCGGTGCCGCGGACAGAGCGGCGACGGCAGCAGGCGGTGCCGCGGACAGAGCGGCGACGGCAGGCAGCGCGGCCAGAGCCGAGGGCGTGGCTGGCGTGCTGACAGAAGAGCCGAGCTGAACGGGCAGGACGGACGAGTCGGGCTGGACGGGCAGGACGGAAGAGCCGGGCTGGACGGGCAGGACGGAAGAGCCGGGCTGGACGGGCAGAGCGGCCTCTTCTGGTGAGTGGCCCTCAGCAGCAGGGGGCGCTGCGGACGTAGCGGTGTCCTCGAACGGACGGCTAGCAGCCGCAGGGGGCGCTTCAGCAGACACCTGGGGCGTGAGTCCAGCAGAGGGCGCCCCGGCAGGCACCTTGGGCTGAGCGGCAACTAGAGCTGCAGGCGTGGCCCCAGACAGAGCAGCCAGAGCCGCGGGCGTGGCCGCAGGCGAGGCCGCCAGAGCCGCAGGCGGGGCCGCAAGCACTGCGGGCATGTGACCAGCAGGGGGCGCCTCGGCGGGCGCTGCAGTCACTTGGCCAGCAGGGGGCGCCGCCATCACGCGGCCAGCAGGGGGCACCACGTCAGGCGCTGCAGTCTTTAGGCCAGCAGGGGGCGCCGCAGCAGGCGCCGCCAGCACGCGGCCAGCAGGGGCCACCGCGGCGGGCGCCGCAGCCAGAGTGGTGGCAGCTGCAGCAGGCGGGTCAGGCAGGACAGGCAGGACAGTCTGGACAGGCTGGACAGGCGGTACTGCAGGCAGATCGGCGGCGGCGGCAGCAGACAGCGCAGCCGCGGGCAGATCGGCGGCGGCAGCAGCAGCGGGCGTTGCCGCGGGCAGATCGGCAGCGGGCGTTGCCGCGGGCAGATCGGCAGCAGCAGCGGACGTTGCCGCGGGCAGAGCGGCGGCGGCAGCAGGCAGGTCCGGATCGGACTGGTCCGGAGCAGGTAGGAGGGGTGCTGAGCGCGTATGCGGCGTCCCTTTAAGGGATCTAGGGACCCGAAGGATAGCGTCCCTAACAGCGCGTATGCCGCCTTGCCCCAGACGCTCCGGCCGGTAAAAATACGCCTCCAGCGGAGGTGGCTTCTCCGCGGGGAAGCTGGCAAGGCGGGCAGAGGCGATGTCATCCCAGGCGGGCGGTGAGCTGTCATGCTCCCTGGGTAGCTCCCAGGCGGGGAGTAAGGAGCAAGCCCCCAATAAGAGCGTCGGGGCGGCTGCTTCTCCTTTCCCCTTCCGCTTCTTTTTCTTCTTGCGGCTGGGGCATGACGATGGAGGCGGGGTAACCTCGGAGAGGGCGAGCGTTGCCGCGGGCGGATCGGCGGCAGCTTCAGCAGGTGGGGCCGCGGGCCTTGCGGCGTCAGCAACCGCGGTTGTTGCAGGGAGCGTGAGCGGCTGGAGCCGCTTCTCTGTTACCCCCTCGACGAGCCGCCGGAGGTTCTCCCGAACCTCCGCCATGACAGGCGCTGCTGTGAGCGGCGTGACCTCCTGGAGGAGGGTCCCGCTCGTGCTGGCTAACACCAGCAGTCCGGAGTCCTCCCGGACCTCCGGCTGGTGGAGCCAGTAGAGCACCTCGTGGAGCAGGTCGACGCGTTGATCATCGACCTGCGGAGGTGCGTTGTGGAGATCTGTCATTCTGTTGTGACCAGGTGAGCGACTGGAGAGCGAGCGAGCGAGCGAGCCGGGAAGCAGGCAAAGCAAGCCGAAAATGCAGGCAAACGGGGTTTATTCCAGGAGACAGGACCGGGGAAAGCACATCAACAAACATCAATGACAGATCTGGGGAAGACTGACTCAGACGCGGACTAAATGCAGAAGACAAGCCGACATAACAAGGAACAGCTGGGCACGATCGGGAAAGCACACGTGGATAATGAGGGGGCGTGGCACACATCAGGAGCGGACGGAGCAGGGCGTGACAAGTACTTGTCAGTAGACGATGCAGTCATTAAATCTTTTCATGCATTAATTATTTTTTAAAAATCCAGGTTTTTTTTTTTATGGTTTCTGTTACTGCTAATTTCAGACAGAATTACAGGCATTTTAATTTTTCATACCTTTCAGTTTTATTAAACTGTTCACCATATATCAAAGAGGTACAAAAGGGGTTAAAAACTGCAATTGAAGGTTTACATTGTGTTTCTAAGCATAGTTAGTTCATCCATTTTCCATCATCGTAAACCATGACAACATCTCTTGGCGACAGAACATCTTGGATGGTGTTTTCTTACACCATTCTGGTATTGACCTGGCTCCTTCTCTTGGGAGCACAGGTGACACTTGCCTGTCCTCGATCACAGGTGAGACTCGCCTGTCCTCGATCACAGGTGAGACTCGCCTGTCCTCGATCACAGGTGAGACATGCCTGTCCTAGATCACAGGTGAGGCTCGCCTGTCCTCGATCACAGGTGAGGCTCGCCTGTCCTCGATCACAGGTGAGGCTCGCCTGTCCTCGATCACAGGTGGGACTCGCCTGTCCTCGATCACAGGTGACGCTTGCCTGTCCTCAACTATGCTTTTCAATCAACTCAGTGAATTGAAACATCTTACATTTAGCTAAAATAGCCTTAAGTGAACCCTCCATGAGTATGGACATTGTGACCGAAAGGGTTAAATAATTGACATGCTGTGATTTTAGCCGTGGTCCTGTTGACGAATCCCAAAGAGGTTTTTAGTTTTTTGATGCCTCGTGTTGATGAAACATTTGAACACTCTTCCCGCCATTTCTGTTTCTTGCAGGTCTGCTAGAAAGGAAGACAACTTGAAGGATGTGTGCCTTTATGTTACTCTGTTTATCAGCACCTGATATTTCACAAACCCCAACACTGAAGCCTCGTCGCCTTTCCTACACCCCTGTCCTTCTGTGGGTTGACGCTGGGTACATGTGGCTGAGCTGAGAAACCAAGGACTCCCTACAAGTGGACCAATCAAAACTAGTTTGAGTTTCAGGAAAAAGATAGAGAGAGCAAGTGAATGAGCTAGGATCAACTGGTTCACATTAATGGTTCTAAGAAGAAAATGATGAACCAGATTATGTGTGATCGGATCTTCAGACTTAGTCCTTAGTGTTCCAGCTGTTTCATCTAAGCCTTCAAGTCTACTCATGTATCTTTCTATATTGTAAGTGTTGCACATTTGTTTGGTTGAATTTTCAGATTACAAAATAGGACAAATAACTGTCCACATGCACTTACAGTGGAACTGTAAAATATGTGTAATTATGTTTTTGCCTGATGTAACTACACCCCTCTCCTGAAAATGTAGCTTTGACCCCATTAATTCACAATCTCACAAACACTCAATATTCAGTGTTGAGAATTTCACCCATCCTTTAATGGCACATAAACTGGTATGATGTATTTAATTAACAAAGGATTAAATATTTGTAAAATATCATGTTTCTTAGAAGAACTGTACTGTTTTGCTCATAAATGCTGAAAAAAAGCACTTTTGTGAAGTATAAATTCGGACATTCTCCTGTGTAAACATTGGTTTTCTAACATGACATCACTCCAAGCATCTATGATACATTGTCATTTGTACTGTAACATGACTATCTGGAGCAGACAAATCACAGGCCTTTAATTATAGGCCTTTGCAGGGTTTAAGTTTTTCAAAGTGATTTTTAATAGCTGATTATGTACACAGAGCTCTGATTACCCTGCCATGGTCCTGCTGATACTGCCTTGATACAATGACCCAGTATTTCACCCAATAGCTGAGCTTGATGTGACTTTTATATGGGTGCTTTTAAATTGTAAATGGGTCAATGTTTTAATTTACAAAGTGTAATCATTTCAGCATTGTGGAAATGTATATTTCCCTTTGACTTTTTAATCAATATTTTATGTCTGCTTTTGTTACATTCTGTAAATGTAAATCCATCATTAACAAATTCAATATGCAATAAACCAGTATATAATAACATAAATCACAAACATGTTCTTACAAAGGGGAGTATGATCAGGGTGTTTTAAAGGGGAACCAATTTGTGTATTCTGCTCTAGGTATGACACTTTTTTTCTACATAAGATTCCTTCAAGCAACTTTCCTACAATTGGAACTGGGTGCTGCATATTGTGGTGCTTTTTATGTAGTCTCCAAAGTTTAGTAACATTACAGTATAAAACTTTGGAGGTTATGATAATATTGAAAGACTACTTCTGTTATAGTTAATTGTCATATACGCATGTATGTACAATGTGATGCTTATCTGTGTCGGTTAATAATGAGGAATGACAATAAATAAGACAGTAGTGGCAATACACCACAATTAACACAAGCAATAACAATAAAAATACTGAACAATAACAAAAATGGTATCACAGTAAACAAATGACAGATGAGATTGGTGGTAATGCAAATGCTATTTATCATGCCATTGTGCTGTTACAATTAGCGGATGTTGAGTAACCTTATGGCTTACCGACTGGAGCTATTTCCGAACAGAATTTCTGTGCATTCTGTAGATTCTTGGAATAGTTTCTTTGCCAGGTGACTGGTGTCCTTCGATGATGTCGCCTTCATTTCTGAGTCAGCGTGTGGTGAACATGTCCTGAAGGGAAGGCAGATGTGTCCTGATGATGATATGAGCAGTCTTCAGCACCCTCTGCAGTGCTCTGCTACCCATCTGCCTGAGCACTTTCCACAGCATGATTTGATGGATTCCATGGTGCCTCTGTAGAAGTTGAGGAACTCCACTGGCAACAACTTAACCAACAGCTGTTGGAGCCACCCTGACTTTTCTGGGTCTTCTTCTAATTATGGCCTATTGTTCAGAGAGGAAGAAGCATGAAGATGGATACCAGACCTTTTGAGGCGTCAGCTGCACCTTCTTGTTTTGTGTCCATGTAATGGCTGTGATGGTAATTCTCAGGCGCTTTTAAAAGGTCCACGGCATCTCCACAGATGTAAATGGGAGCACCCTGCTTTCAGAAGTCAATGGTCTACATGGTTTTGCTGACACTAAGGGTGAGCTCTTCTCTCTACCAGGAACCTAACCTCTGAGTCTAGTTGTTGGTGATCAAGCCTAATATTGTTGTGTCATCAGCAAGCTTGATGATGAAATTCAAGTTGTGTCTGGCTACACTGTCACATGTAAACAGGGAGAACGGCAGGGGGGGTGCCTGTTCTGGGGATCACACACATTCTGGGATCTGCAAGTGAAAAAGTCCAGAATCCAGTTACAGTGGGACAAGAGTGATGGTGATTTTTGTCCCAATTTTCACATGATGTATTACTTTCTGGAGTTTGTACCTGCATTTCCTGTAAAGCTGCATAGGTCAGGGTTGATGTGCAAGCTCCATGGGCCTTCATTAAAATGTGGAGGCCTCCAGTAATGTGCAATTTCTGGGTGGGAAATGTGCATTACAGCTTACAGCAGTACGGTTTAAATGTTCGGTAACGCTTTACATTAACTGCACCTTCATAATGCTTTTATATTGCATTCATAAAATGTTCAGTGCACCTTCACAATGTATTCATTAAGTATTCATAAAACATTAAAAAACATCATGTATGTATACCTTAACATCCTAACAGCTGTAATATACATTAATAATAAACATTATATAATAATAACAAACATTATAATTATATAATCATGTAATGTTTGTTATTAATGTATATTAAAGCTGTTATGGGATGTTAGGATGTTAAGGTGTACTTGCATGCTGCTTATGAATGTTCTATGAATGCATTATGAAGGCGCACTGAATGTTCTATGAATGCATAATGAATGCATTATGAAGGTGCACTCAATGTAAAGTGTTACCAAATGTTCTGTATATTTCTGCCAGTCATTTACGTTTTTCTTCATTGTACAATTGATATTGATTTTTTATGCCTGTTTCTTATGATACTTATTTTTTGTGCTTCATTATGAAAATGTAACGCTTGCAGTGTGTTACATGTCAGCAGGGGCAGGATTGAGGAGCTGTTTCAGATAGGCAGGTAGGGTGTGGATTCTTATAATGGTTGATGGGATGCGGTTTTTAGTGATTGGTGAACATACTTACTGGGTCTACGCCCTGTACTGGGTCTATTCGTATTATGTATTCCCATGACTGGTTTACATGGCCCAAATAAAACATTTCAAAACTTATACAGAATTATGTGTAAACTGCATTCTACAATGTTCCAGAGAAACATCAGCAAATGCTTTGTAACACAGCCATGCGCCACATAACGACGTTTCAGTCAATGAGGGACCGCGTATATGACGGTGGTCCCGTAAGATTATAATGGAGCTGAAAAATTCCTATTGCCTAGTGACGTAGTAGCAGTTGCAATGTCATAGTGCAACACCTTACTCACTTGTCTGTGGTGATGCTCGTCTAAACAAACCCCCCGGCCTGCCAGTCTTATAAAAGTATAGCAGGTCATAATACTTGATAATGTTAATAAACTATGTGACTAGTTCAAGGATTTACTATGCTATTACTATTTTGGCTGTATCATGTAACCTAGGTGTGTAGTAGGGCTATACCATCTAGGTTTGTTTATGTACACTTTATGATGTTGGCACAATGACGCATGATCACCTAACGGCGCATTTCTCTGAACTTATCCCATTGTTATGCAAAGCATGACTACATTGTGAAGTTAGATTACTCCAGGCTTTTAATTAAAAAATGACATATTGTTTGTCTGTCTGTGTTTTTACATAATGCATGATCACTTGATTAATAAAGTCCCTGAAAATTGAACATTTGGGTAAATTTTGTGCACGGTATTCAAGAGATTTCAGGGGATTTCAGAGAGGTTTGGGGATACAATGATCCTAAAAATACCAGAACCCTTTGGATTTTTTGTGAGTATATATGCGACTGTGACCTAAGATACACTACCGTCCCACTACTGTGCCCTGGGCTGCCTGGGATGGCATCTGGGTCCCTGCCGTGATCCCAACTCAGGGTAATCAATTGGAGGATGGATAAATGTGTCATGATTAGCGAATATTCTTTTACCTTACAGTTTAACATGTGAAAGCGATTTGGTAATACTTTACTTAAAGCAGTCATTAAAATGCATTATGAATGCTCTATGAAGCTCTCATCTATAATGCAGTATAAATACCATCATAATGCAATACAAAGCATTGTTTTATACTGACCATTATAATGCATTATGAAGGTATCTATAGTGTATTATAGATACCTTCATGTACCAAAGATACCAAAATGTCATGGTTTCAATGATGATATTATTTTGCTTAGATATGACTGCATTTTTATACAACTTAAATGTAATATTTAGTTATATATAAATATCAGTGGTCTGCATTTGCATGCAGTGTCCAGAAAGCAATCGAGTATTAGTAATAATTTAATTGTTAACAAGATAAACTGCTGAAAATTCTATACAAATACACTTTATCTAAAAATTAAACCTAAATTAACAGACAATAACAGAACTGTAGAAAGATGTTCAGCAATGTACTGTGTTCTAAGCAACACAAGGGTCAAACTATTCTGCCAAACAAAGTAATTAATAAAGAAATGTATTACGTTAATTAGCAGTTCGTGGCAGGGTGATGGAATTAGCTTGGTGGCATGGTGCCTGGATTCCTTGGGGGGGGTTGAAGCGAGATGGCCCCGTTGAAAGGAGATGGCCTTTCAGCAGATGGTCCTCTTGCTCTTTTCTGGCTGCTGGCTCCCATTCCCTCCTGTCACCTAATCTATTAAGCCATTTCTTGCTGAGCTGATTTTGGCCTGCTTTCGGGGGAGATTTAAACACACAAAACTGGAACTGGTTTTCATGGTTCGGATCAAGATAATGATGCAGAATAATGCTATCAGTCCTGTTTCTTGTGCTCTGGGTGTGAGTTCAGACTTTCCTCATTTTTCAATAGCCCTGTAACCTGCTCTCAAGCAGTAGCTGTTTGAAAGAGTAGTGAAACAAATTTACAAAGGTTTTGCAGTGCATTTTGGAATTGTTCAGCCCCAAAGCTCTCCTTATATCAAAAGTGATTGTTTTTAAGCTGGTGTGCATGTTTCCCTGCAAAAGAACTCCCTGCTAACAGTTGTCTTAACAAAAATCATTCTAGATGACAGCTGGAACCCACTGGAATCCTCCATTCACTGCTGGAGATTCACAGCCACCTCTAAGGTTCTCTTAGCTAATCAACTCACACCAGGATAGCAAAACATGTCAGTTTGATGAATCAAATAATGAGTATACAGCAGATCTGTCCAATTCTTAATGTGATACATAAACACATTCCAAAACATTAACTTCTTTAGTTAAGTAAAAACCACTAAAAAGCCTTTCAGAAGGAGTTTGAGGACTTGATAATTGACTTTTTAATTAAGGTCAGTTTGACAATTTGACAATTATTCTGTAAACTTTTGTGAACTACAGAAGGAACAAGTCATGAATAACACAAGTTAAACATTTGTCTCATATTTGTTTATCATTAATGAATTGTGATGCAGATTTTATCTGAAGTAACAACTATATTTGTTCATGATTTGAACTTCAGTAGTGATTGAGTTATTACTAAATATTTGTGCCCCATCAAGTAAAGTGTTACCTATGTTGAACAGGATGCCAGAACCCTTACATACAACTGTATGAATCATTACTTGAACAGTTTAGGACAAAGTAATCAGTCAATTTAATTGCAAGTACCAAGTTATCACATAAAAAAATAAATGACCAAATTGGGGTATTTCACTGAAAGCTTACAAATGGTGGAAATCACTTGCATGTTTCCCCTGCATTATTAGATTACACTGCTTGGCCTAAGCATGAATACCGGCCAGCTGGGCTGCAGTGATGCTGCCACTGTCACAGGACGATCACAGCTGTTCCTTCTCAGATGTACAGAAACTCTGACACCCCACATCTCACTGCCTTACAGGATGCTTGGGCAATTAATCCACTGCATTTCACTGCAACTTTAATTTTGAGAAAAAAATGTAAATGCACACACACACACAGACACACACACACACATCTTTTATTTTTACATAAAGAACTGTAATTGAGCTTTAGTTTTAATATCCCGAAATTGCTCTTCAGTGCTTACCACCAGCAATAAGAAATAATTACCCCTTCATACCAATGAATATCAAATACTTGGTCATAAACTTGTAGTCATTTTCTATCCACTCATATTGTCTGCAGTGATTACAATTATTAGGTTAATTAGCTTAATTAACTCAATTTGACTATAGGACATGCCCATATGGTGAAGCAAAACAAAGATGGAAGCTAATTAATGTTAAAATAATTCAGATTTTAATTAACTCAACCCCTAGGCGTCAACATTTTCAGATGCATTCAAACTGATAATTAAAAAGTCCACTTACCAATGCAGCATTCCTTCTCCGAGATAATTAAATTTGGAAATGAATTAGCAACATGAAGTTCCAAATATTAATTCCCATTTGAAGATCACTTCACTTCCTAGAGAAATTAATTAACCACACTGAACATTCAATCAGACAGATAGTACTGCCCAAGAACACAGACCTTATGCAATCTAGCAGTAGGAAAAAAATCTAGGGACAGAAATGTTAAGCTGTAATGAGCACTGGCCTCCCTTAATACACTTAGTGAATGTGTAGCTGTATGCACACCAAAGCTATTCTTCATATTAAACAGCTAGCTAAATCTGTAAAATGTACGCTGCATTTTAGCTGCATTCTTTTTAAAAGGAATGGTTTCAGAACATTCAGCAACAATGTAACTAATATCTTATGAAACCTTTACCACCATAATGTTTAGCATGCGATGTGTTATCTCCCTTTGCGTTCTCATAAATCAGTTGTAGATTTGTAGAACTCTGAGGCAATGGCGACTCCAGATGAGGAGAACTGGGACGGGGCCACAGTCAATTGGGGAAGGTTAAAAAGGCCTATAGGAGCCTATGAGCAGCATATATTTTGTTGAATATTATGACTATAATGCAGTATTTTTTTCATTCAGAACCATGCTTACTGACACACAAATTCAGAAGTCAAATGCCATGTCCCACCTTGAACCGATACCAGACGTGATTTCTCACATTTTCGTACACATTTTGTCCTGGGGTTACAGAGGTTCATGACTGTCTGCTATGAGCATCATAAAGACCGGTTGGAATAAGACATCGCCTGATTGTGATAATGAGACCACCTGCAGTGACCGTCCACTTACCAGTGGTGCCTGAGATCCAGGTATCAGATACTTAAACTTCTGGCCACCTGAATAGGAGAACTGGTGCCCATCATTGACTTTCTTCTGCTAACTATACACAGCATAGGGCTCGAGGTCACACAGCATGGGATGCCAGTGTTAAAAAGTTACAAGAATTACAAATGATCCTTTACTTTCTATTCACAGAAGTACAGGCTCACTGCAAAACTCCATCTTACTCGCCATGAGACACACATGCAGGTCAGAACAAGCTTGGGGGGTCACAGCACAGGATCAGCCAGTACGCAGCACCCCTGCAGGGGTTAAGGGCCTTACTCAAGGGCCCACAAACATGGGGCTATTCCGCTGAGCAACCTACCAATCACAGGCACAGAGGCTTAACCCGCCGAGCCATTCTCTGGCCCCAAGCACAAAGTAATTTCAACTAGGAACCTGATTAGAGAACCCGTTTAGAGAATTAAGTTCCATCCGATTTTTATGTAGTACAGAGCCAAGGGGGGAGCATTTTTCCAGTACAGTACATGTCAGAGACTTTATGTTAGTTCATCACAGGACACATAGACACACTCTGTAGGCAGCTTAGAGACACTAGTTTGCTCAGAAAAGCAGGTCTGTAGCCAGAAATTAATCGGTGCTGATCTAGGGAAGCCGACTACATGCCTGGAAAACACAGGATTCTCCTCCCCCTCATGTTAAGGCTTCACCAGTACCCCCCTATGCCCTCCCCCCCCAGTGAATTTTCACCATTAATTTCACTTTGTCTTGGTATAGGCGCTGTATATGCTCCTTGCTGGGAGATGGGGAGTGCAGGGGTTGAGTGGCACCAGTGGTTTGCTAGGTCAGCGCCCTCTCAGAAAATGGCATCCTATGGGTGGCACCAGTGGTTTGCTAGGTCGGCGCCCTCTCAGAAAATGGCATCCTATGGGTGGCACCAGTGGTTTGCTAGGTCGGCGCCCTCTCAGAAAATGGCATCCTATGGGTGGCACCAGTGGTTTGCTAGGTCGGCACCCTCTAAGAAAATGGCATCCTATGGGTGGCACCAGTGGTTTGCTAGGTCGGCGCCCTCTCAGAAAATGGCATCCTATGGGTGGCACCAGTGGTTTGCTAGGTCGGCGCCCTCTCAGAAAATGGCATCCTATGGGTGGCACCAGTGGTTTGCTAGGTTGGCGCCCTCTAAAAAAATGGCATCCTATGGGTGGCACCAGTGGTTTGCTAAGTTGGCGCCCTCTCAGAAAATGGCATCCTATGGGTGGCACCAGTGGTTTGCTAGGTCGGCGCCCTCTAAGAAAATGGCATCCTATGGGTGGCACCAGTGGTTTGCTAAGTTGGCGCCCTCTCAGAAAATGGCATCCTATGGGTGGCACCAGTGGTTTGCTAGGTCGGCGCCCTCTCAGAAAATGGCATCCTATGGGTGGCACCAGTGGTTTGCTAGGTTGGCGCCCTCTAAAAAAATGGCATCCTATGGGTGGCACCAGTGGTTTGCTAAGTTGGCGCCCTCTCAGAAAATGGCATCCTATGGGTGGCACCAGTGGTTTGCTAGGTCGGCGCCCTCTAAGAAAATGGCATCCTATGGGTGGCACCAGTGGTTTGCTAAGTTGGCGCCCTCTCAGAAAATGGCATCCTATGGGTGGCACCAGTGGTTTGCTAGGTCGGCACCCTAGGCGGTTGCCTGTGTGGCCTAATGGGTTGACTGGCCCTACCCTCAGCAGCAACAGCAGGTGCAAAGCAATTCTGTAGCATCTTGGTATCACATTCTCTTATTCCAGCTCATTATAGAGAGCCTATGTGAGCTTTAAAGGGTATTTAAATACTTTTCCCTCCCCTGCATAAAGGCCTTGACTTACTATTACTTAACAATGTTGATTTAAATAACGTGTGAATTACATCGGTATTATTCATTGCTTTCAAAGATTCATATTTCCTACACCTGGATGACACGGTTGGGAAATCAGTGGGGGAAAACAGACCTGATGTTTAAAGCAAAACTACTAGGTTTAAATGACATTAAAACCCAGCTGACAAACGTGTGTTAGAGAGAGGAACCTAATACGTATGTTTATTACACAAGCATACAAGGTTACATTGTTTAAGGACATTACTGGTTCATTTTGTAGATCATGCCTAAATAAAAGGAAACAGATTTATGGTTTCAGCATTGAATATCATGCTCAGTCATCTAAGAAGTCTCTTTAAGAAATGAATGCCTGACCTCAAAGAGTAAATATTTCATCTGTTGCAGACATCCCATTCATCTTGTATAATGACTCAATTCAATAAAGAAACAAGGACAGTCCATTTTAAGGCTCACACTCATTATTATACCAATTCACCCGACTCCATATTTCTGCACTAAAGCATGGAAAAAACACATTAACACAGGGAGAATATACACATTCCACATATACAGCTGGGTGAATCAAACCCACAGACCTTACATTTGATAACCACTAAACCATCCTTTCTCGCAGACTGTGGTAAAATTATCTGAATTCCTTGTAATTAAAATTTCTTTATTTAAACTTCTGCATAAGAAATCTATGTTTATAATGGTTGAGTCCAGTGTTACATTGAATGTTAAAATACTATAGAACATATTACCACAAAATAATACAGAACCTGACTCTGTTCACGAAATAGTACAGTACATACCATATTATTTATATTTTACATTTCTTTATTGTTGTTGTTATTATTATTATTATTATTCATTGCCAAGGTGTCTTTGATCCTCCTAACCAGGTTGCCAAACCACAGATTGCCTGAAACACAGATCAAAAATCTCCCACAACTGGGACATTTGGTCCTGCCACACTTACAGCCAATTTTTTGCTGGTACATCAAAGGTACCTGCTATGTCCTACCTGATTAAAGCACAGCAGGTCTCTCCACCTTAACTTCACCTTTTCGATTCATTCACCTCCAATAATATTAGCAACATATGTCTCCAACACAGTGCCGTGCTGCATCTGTGCATGCTTCATTCATTTTCATTCCACCTATCATTCAAACAGAGAGAGTATATTACCGTTTTTAGTTTTATGTAATGGTTAAAACAAGCTACAAGGTAAGCATGCATGTTAAATATGCAGTTGAACTGTGGTGATATTAATTGTCCTTGTATACTATTTTAAAAAAGTTAGAATGCCACTGTTTTTAAAATCAAGTAGTGATTATGATCATTGCAATAATATGCTTCTTATAATTGCTCTTTATATTAATATACTTGCAGCTGTCATGACAAGAATAATGACAAGATATATAACACTATCTAGCAAACTCAATGAACAAGATAAAGTTACCTGAAAAATAAATAAAAGCTGGCTAATGTGCTAAAAATGTTATGCATTAAATCACTATTGATGTATGTTGGCAGTGAGTATATTTTAAAAATATGGTTATTTCAAATCTACTACTTAAACAATTAAACAATTCTACTTTAGTTTTCTAGCTCACTAATGGAGGCTTAAATTACTCAGAAACTGCTCTATCCCTTTTATGGAAAAAATGCTCTGCAATGTGCTTTCCTTTCACTTTTGAACAAATGTTTTTGTGTTCATCGGATAAAGAGATATATTTATTTTCCTCTTTTAAAGTAAACTTCCAGCTAAAAGAAGTTGGATTTCAGGACAGTTTATCATACCATTAGAGTAATTTTCTCATTAGAATAGAAGAATATGGAGATCATTGATGTGCTTTAGTGGAAAGTTTATAAAGCATAGATCCTTTTAATTACAAGATATTTGACATTCAAAACATAACGAAATATAAAATAGATATAAGAATTTGGGTAGCATGCTCAGAAAATAAGTGGTCAGCCTTTCTAAAAAGTAGAAGATATCTGTAGACATGCATAATAAAACACATTTTTACTCCTGCTAATGTATAGGTGCAACATTGTTGACAAAAGAAATATTAAAAGCAACAGCAAGAACCTAAAACTGAAATGTGTGGGGCGTGTATGTAGAAGATGTGACTGGTCTGTCATTCTCCGAAGTGACATATTTCTAGAGCACTTATTTTGTATTTGAGGCCAAACGTGCAACCTTTACGATGCCATTTGCACCCTGCTGGCTGGACTGGATATTAGAGAAACCCCCGATGGAGACAAAGCTCCCTGCCAGCTCTCTGACGGTTTCTCCTGCAGCATTCTGCTCTGCCATGTGGAGTCCCAGATGTAGGAAATGAAATAATCCACGCTTATACAGTCACGAAAGTGCCCATCTGTTCCATGGAAATACTAAGCCTTAAAATCATAGTCCTAGGCTCACTTTTCTTATGGCATTTCACAGCCTCTGTCATATGTGTCGAAATCCATTCTACACACCAGGGTTCACACAGGATATACCAAACGAAATTTAAGGACTTTTAATGGTTTATTTGAAAACCTAGGCTGAATTTTTCAGAATGTTTTTTTTTAGAAAGATTCATTCACAAACAAATATAGAAATGTATTACAATCATATCTTGCTCATGGTATTTACAAAACAGCCTGTAAATGACTTGCAAATATAAAACAGTGGGTTAGTATTCAGGGAAATTAGTTATAATTGAACATTTACAAGCTCTTTAGTAAAAGTTTTGTGAGACAGGAGTAAGGTATCTTTGTAAGACATTTCTAAACTTTATTGGAAGTAAACCCTTTTATTTATTAATATATTATCAAATGCTTAGTTTATTAATAGTCAAATCTTAAATATCAAGTCTTTGCACTTCCTCCGTAACTACCTGCTGCATAAGGCCCTTATTTTGCTTTCTACACTGTTAAAGGTAAATCACTGCAGCTGATGTATTCGTGTAAAACCTGGACATATATCATCCTGCTAAGGATGACAAACAAAACAGTGTCACCCAGCGAGGGCTAAAGAATAATAGGCTTATTGAATATGTAGCTTCTAGAGGCTAATCTCAGGTGTGTAGAAGGGGAACTTACCAGATGTGCATCAGGGTTTCAGTGGGTTTACAGGAAATAAGATGACATCACATACATTAAGAAGTGTAATCGTGAACTACAGACAGGTGAACTGAATTAACAACCCTTGTCAACAGACTCTCCCTCATGAGATGGAAAAACCTCCCCACCATCTCAAAGATTTTAAACTGTTATTCTAAACTAATGAAGTCAAATGAAGGTGTAAAGGCCTAATTTAAATTACGTTTATAGCAGTAAGAGTCAGAGTCTGAGAGTTGACTTCACGGGAAGGTAAAGCCCTGAAGTAAAACTAAGCTTAAGGAGCAGCAGAACAGAATGTCCCTTTGCATTCAGCTTTGGGAGCCCCTGCTTCTCATTTTTCTTTTAAATATCTGTTCTAGGGGCTTCACTGCTCTATGAAGTCGCCAGGGTGTGTAGACAATTCCAGCCAGATCAGTGGCAAAATACTGGTATAGGAATAGCTGTGGACATTTACAGACACAGAATCTGTCGATAGTGTGATTTTATACAATGGCGCGATCCAAAAGCTTTCCAAAAAAAGTATGAAAGCAGGGACAGTCCAAAAAAAACTTAGAAAGACACTGATACATGCTTGTTTATTGTCATTTTTCTTCATCATAGTGGTTAGAACTTTGTGACCACCGCCCTCAAATGCAGGGAACTTTGCTGTATGAATGTTAACTGTGAAGATATCAAGCCTTAAGATAGTGGCCATTAATATCGCATGCAATATTATTTTATTTGAACTGAATAATTTATACTTTTCTGATCACTTAACTGTCAAACTTAAATTGAATAAAACCAACTAATATTCAATGTGTCAAATTATTCCACCCATAGCTTTCTTTTAATTGTTTCCTAAAGCATGTGCCATAGAACTATTTTAAAATTAGCATTGACTCTAGGAAATTTGAGTGATTTTTTTCGTCTTGACCGAAATCTCCTAACTGGGGCATCCAAAGCTACTAATATAATTTCAATATCCTTTAAACAGATGTCCCCTCTGTGGTGTCTGTTCCATTGTCACATGGCCAAAGTTGCCAGCAGGGAAGAAGCCAGTCCAATCCAGAAGCTAAATGAGACACTGAGAGTCAATCTGTTTTTTTCAGCGCTGTCGGGCTTTTCCCCGAGTCGTATCCGGAGGCCTGCTGCTCGCCGCTCCTCCGCGAGGCTCTGGGCTCACACTCTGGTGGGCCTCGCTGACCTCCTGGATCCCTTCCCCCGTTTCGGAAGCCCACAGCTGCTTATGAGATACGACCAGCTGTTGTCGGCCCACCGATTATTTCCATCAGGCGAAGGTCCCCCTCACTGCCCGCTCCCCCCCCCCCCCCCCCGCGAAGATTGCGGCACCAATTACTAAAGGGACTTACAAGACTCCTAAGTACATAGAATACCAACCAAACAGTCGGTGAAAATTAAAGGAATTAATTTCTTTCTCGGTGCAATTTCTACTGCAATTTAAGGATTCCCTCCCCATCGTATTTTGATCATTGTTTACACAGAAGTAGGTCTGTATAATTAGGAAAGCCTAATCTCATCATTATTTCTCTCCCCATATGCCCCCTTCCAGGCAGAGAGGAATCTCTTGAGATCTATTATCAGTTGACGACAATCCCGCGCAACTGTTTATCTCACTGCTTATCCGTCTCCAACAGTTAGGAGCGTATTTGATCTTACCGTTCATGCACATCCCGTCTGCTTTTTGATCGAATGACTGCTGTGAAATAACGATACCTGCTGCAGTTTTTACAGATTTGCTCAGGAAAAAAAGTTCAAGTAAACAAGATTACAGGCAATGATGTAAAAACAGAGGATAACATGTTCATTTAATGCTCGAAAGAATATATTATAGTAGCAGTATATATCGCAATATAACTGAAAATGACATATGGCGGGATGGGTAGTAAGTATGTCATTTGGGGGACAGTTATACAGGACAGCAGGTTTAACCAAATTAAAGGAATATATTACAGGAAAAAATAATGATGGAAATGATGAGGATCCCCTTAAGGAAAGCCAAGTAAATGTAGTGTGAAAAACACATGCAGTACATCTCTAAAAATCTCACTAGGCATACAGACGTGGACAAATTTGGCGGTACCCTTCCACAAAAAACAAAAAAAATACAGCTATCTCCAAAGTTTAAAGTTTAATGGCATCCCTTATTGTTTATTCCACATTTAACACAAATTGGACTTTTGATTATTGATTCATTTGAATATTTTATATAATTAAGCAGATGAAAATGGCACTGACAAAAAGATGGTAGCCTTAATTTAATATTTTGTGTCACCGCCTTTTGCAGCAATGACTGCCAACAAGCCATCTCTGTTATTCATAATGAGACGTCTGCATTTGCCGACAGGTAGTTTGACGCACTCTTTCTGAGCAAAGGGTGGCGTCTCCACTCAGCAATTTTCAGATCTTTCCATAGATGTTCAATGGGATTAAGATCTGGGCTCATGGAGGGCCATTTAAGAATAGTCCAATGTTTTTTTTTTTCTCAGCCATTCTTGAGTACTTTTAGCTGTATGTTTTGGGTCATTATCCCGTGTTTTAGGACCCATTACCTGCGACTGCAGCTGTGCTTTCTGACACTGGGCAGTATGTTTCGCTCCATGATGCCTTGGTAGTCTTGAGACTTCATTGTGTCCAGATGCAGCAAAACAGCCCCAAATCAAAACAAAAAAAAAGCCCCCCCCATGTTTCACAGTAGGTATGGTGTTCTTCTCTTTTAAAGCTTCATTTTTCCTTCTGTAGACGTAAAGCTGATGTGACTGGCCGAAAAGCTCCAGTTTTGTCTCATCAGTCCAAAGGACATTCTCCCAGAAACTTTGGGGCTTGTCAACATGCATTTAGTGAATTGCACTCTGGTTTTTTTATGTTTTTCTGTCAATAGTGGAGCCTCCTGGGTCTTCTTCCATGGAGCCCATTATTGTTAAAAATGCAACGGATGGTATGATCAGAAGGTGACGTACCTTGACCTTGGAGCTCAGCTTGAATGGTTTTGGATGGTTTCCTTGGCTCTTTTTCTACCATCCACACTATCCTTCTGATCAACCTGGGGTTACACGTCCACTGGCGTCCAACGTCCTGCGTGGTTGTCTACCATCCCATGAACCTTATACTTTTTAATAATATTGCAACTGTGGTCACAGGAACATGAAGCTGCTTGGAGATGGTCTTATAGCCTTTACCTTTAACATGGTTATCTCTAATCTTCTTTCTGAGCTCCTCAGACAGCTCTCTCCTTTGCTTTCTCTGGTCCATGTTCAATATGATGCACACAATGATACCAAACAACACAGAAGCATGTTCTTTCCCTTTAAATAGGCTGAATGGCTGATGAAAAGCTTGAAGGCACCTGTGATACTAATTATGGTTTGAAACATGACCATAATGCAAGGATAAATCTGTCCATACTATTTTAGAATATCTTTGTAAAATAAATAACAAATAATTTTTCACAATTTTATTGGTTTACTCTATCACATACTAAGGGCATGCTTAGACAATTGCTATTAATTGAATCACTTTTCAGGAGAAATTAAGCATTGTTTCAATGAGTTGTAAGGGTACCAACAAATTTTTCCATATCTATATATCTCAGTGGGATCACATGACTTGAAATGGACACTGCTGATTGGTTTGAGTGACCATATACCCATAATCCCTTGAAACTGATGAGTACTGGATTCCGGTTCTGGGGAGTATTCATCACTTGTTTGGAATAGAGAATGCAAGTCTGATGTTGTAGGGGGTTTGTTAGCATTTTCAAACATCCGGTTCCCTCAAAAAAAGCCTATGAGGAAAGTGAATAGGTTTCAGAAAATTGGCAGAAACGGTGTCTGTGGTTAAAATGAGTATTAACAAATCTTCACATTTTGTTGTATGAGATAAATCCTTTGTTACTTACTGGTTGACAACATGAACATTGTGAATCACATGATCAGTTATATCATTTAAATGTGAGCATCCATGATTAATGTGTGTTGTGTGAAACCCTTTACATGTTTACCTGGCTATGTAAGTACATCATGTTTCACAATATTTTATTTGGAGCAAACTGGATATCAGAAATGCAAGAGTGTTTTCATGTGTTTTAATGTGTTATTTTAAATTATAATCCCAGATGTCAAAAATAAATGTGATGACCTACAGCCACAAAGTTTGTCATACCATTATGAAATAGGAAACAGCATTTCTTTGACATAATCCTCCAAAAATTCCTGACATGGTGTATAAATTCCCCAAAGCATATCTCTATACATTTCCTGTTTGCCAGGCTTTCCCTTATAATGCATTCCCTGTAGTAATTTGATGTTAACACTTTCTCTGGAACATTAAATGGAATCGATGTCATCTCCCTAAAAGCATTTATACATGCTATCTTTTCAGGTTGCACTCTTCCTGAACATGTATATATTTCCTTGCTAGGTATATAGGTGCATACAATGCGGTCAGTATTGTGATTCCAGTTTAATCATAAAAAAGAAAAAAGTTTTTGGAATTTTACAATTGTGGTCTAATTTGAAAACTTGAGATTGAAATATTTTAAGCAGTCAACTAAGCAAACTTTTATACTTTGTGTCCAGAATCTTTTAAAGTGGGCATATATTGTATTGAAAAAGCAACTGCATTTTATCATTCTATTGCATCCAGATGATATGCTAAATAAATGCTGTGGTTTTGAATGGTCACATGACCTCTCGCTTGCCCAACTTATTTGCAGAAACCTTGTGGCCTAGTTTGTATTTACTGGGGAGGGATATGCAATTATTGACATGCAGAGATATTCGTAGATTACAAAATGTAACTTTCAAACATGCTGGTTCCATTTTGTTTGATGAAGAGACTAGTAAAGTGACTAGATCTAAAGCAGAGTAACAAGTCTCTAAAATGAAATTTCTTATCAGGGTTCTTACACACGTTCTATTTTAAAATGCCATGTTTTTCCAAACTGTACGGGGGGTAGAGACAGTAAAAGTTGCCGAGAGGGGTGGAGGTTGGTGCCACCAGAGGCAACTGGCCATCTTACCAGGGTCCACCGTTGGCTGCCACTAGACAGCAATGCTTCCGCTTGCCCATGTTCGAAATGGTGAACAACTTTACACAATAGGCCTACTTTGCATTTTGCTTTCTGTTCATATTTGGGATACTTAGCCAGCTAGCTGCGATATTTGGGACTGGCAAGCCCAGCAGGTGGAAGCTTGCATTTCCCCATTGTGAGCACTCTAAGTTTCAAGGTGGCCTACATCAATATTTCCTCCTGAAGATTAATTAAGCACGTATGCCACAGAAACACCCCCAACTTCATCGTTTGGGACGTTGCTTTTTAATTTTCACCCTGTGCACATTCTGGTGCTAACAAGCAGCTCACACTGGTGATTCTGATGATCACAAAAATCAATAAGTAAATGCAGATATTCTATACAGAATATATAGCTGGCCTATTAGGGCGTTTTTCCACCGCACCAGGTACCGTACTTTTGGTACTTTCGGTACTTCCATGAAGTGCCGAAAGTTTGGTACTTCTTTCATGTCGGTTTTCCACTGGCGTAAAAAATGGTACCGGTGCCAAATGACATCATCAGTGACCGCCCCTGACTGACAGCCCAAAATTAAAACTAACAGTTGAGGCTGGAAAATGCGGTTTATTGTTATGAGAGCTTCTATCACAGTATAAGATTTAGTAAAATCCTAATCATGCTGCCATCAATTACATTTACGTAGGTACACTTACTTTGGCTAAGCTGATCAAAGCAGTAAGAATTAACTTACTGCTAATTCAGTCTTTTGAAAGCAAACAAATTATTTTATTATGTTTTTTGATTTTCAATCGGCATTGTTCGGTGTTTCGCGTGTGCCCCATTTCTTCCAAGTGGCTTGGTATTACGGTGTTCCGAGCAATTCAGTTTCCCTATGTTTCTCCTGTCTATCAGGAAATAATGTTTCCCCTAATATTAAAGCAAAGAGGTATGTGAAATGTCTGAAAATCACTCAGGTACATTATTACATGTGAATACAGTAGATCGTCACGCATAATATAGTCTTATAAGCAATACTATACCGTTTTCATCAAGAAATATCTCTATCCAGAGAATTAAGTAATTTCATTTATTATCTGTAAAAATAAAAAACATAGAAAAGGGATGTGATGTTTTAAAATTAATATATGGCCTGTTTACCTCAAGAGCTTCGTAAAAAGACATGAAAACAACAGCTAAATTGTAAAAATCAGCGCGCGACAGGGGAAACATATAGGGAAACTGAATTGCCGGGAACGGCAAAAACTTTTTTATTTCGAGTCGTGCCATCCAAATCCCACTGGATCTGTTCATCCGACCATATGGCGATTAAAGCCTGCGTTTCCTCGTTTGTCCATCCTTCCATTTTACTTTTTTATATTTTTGTTTCTACTGCTTTTTATTTTGTTTCTCGCTGTGATCGCTCTGTTCGCTGTGTGTTTCAAAAGATGTTGGTTGTATTTTGTGTTTCAGCGGCAGGCTATTTGCATAACCAATCGACAGCAAATACGTTTGCAAGTCCCACCCCAAAGTACCGAAGTACCAAAGGAGTACCCCAACTGGTTTGGCACTTTCGGTACTCGAGATTTCGGTACTGGTACTCGACCGGAAGTCAATGGAAAAGCGAAAGTACCGAAAGTACCGTACCGAAAGTACCGTACTTTGTGCGGTGGAAAAGTCACTCTGCTATTAGTTGCAATAGTCAGGAAATATCAAAATATTTTCATTTTTTCCCCGTCATCTAAAAATAATGCTTTATATGTAGATATCTATACGCATATTATTATTCAAAATAAGCTTTTGAAACAAACTCTGTGAAGATGAAGAACCACTAATACCCTTGCTTTGCCTTACAAATGATTCTGTAAACATAACTGAAGTACTCAATCTAATTCCACCGAAAATAAACATGCAGTCTTAGCCAGTCAAAGCAAATGCTTAAAGCTATTTATCTGGGGAGTAAGGGTATATTGGATCAGAAAAAAATACATTAGAACATATGCCAATTAACAACAGCACAACAAAATCTAACAATAATTTCTTCTGTTCTCTAAAAACTTACTGATATCTTGTTGGATGGCTAGATGATCACCGTTTCAGTTCCCAAACCTCTCCTCAGGGGCACCCCAGCCATTCCATGTATTTGTTTAATTTTCACCACCAGCTTCATTAGTTAAATAACTCAGGGAGGTATTAATTAGCTACACAAGGTGGGGGAGTGGTCAAGTCAAAAAATACACTGGTGTATTGGATGGTTGTGGCAAATACTTTTGAAATGGCTAAGCTGACACACTTTGACAGGCATAGTGTCATGAACATAAAGATCATTTAAACATTTCATTTGAGTGCTGAATAGTACTATAGGTGTGCACATAAATTCCAATGTCCTGAATAGCTAAAGATAATTACACCAATTATCATAAACAGATAAATGGCTCTTAGCTTCATGAAAAAATAAACTAGTACTATAAGATTGTCTAAGGCCAGTAACATTTCAAATAATTTATGGGCTTCATATGTGTTTATTCAATACCACCATGTTTATTGCAGATTAATATCTTCAAAATCGATATATCCACCCATTCATCCATCCATCACCACATATCCATACAGGGCTGTGGTGAATCTGGAGCCTATCAGAGGAAGCAGAGGTAATGAAGCAGGACGCCCATTGGATGGGGCTCCAGGCCACCACAGCCGACCACAGCCCACAGGCACATACACCGGGGGAGGGGGGGGGGGCAATGAGCAGCACAAGCCACTTCACATGCAGAAGCTGTCAATCACTTAGTTCCTCTATAGACTCATGTAGCAGATATGGAGGAAAGAATTAATCCCTTTACTACCTGGCAGAACGCACAGTAATATAGCCAGCTAATTCATCCAATGGAAACAGGTTACCCCATCAAGTTACAGTACTGCGAAATGGTAAACCGTAGTCAAGAAGAAAGTAAAATTCTCCCTTATCACCATTGTGAACCACAAAAAAACACTAATATTATTACTTATGACAACTACATGTTAAATATGACAGCAGTAAATAGGAGAAAGAACTTAAAATGAACTATGAATGAATACTTCAAAGCAATTCATACGTTAAAAACAGACATTATTTCTTAAGTATGCATGTAGTCATTTTGAGAATTCAGACATCGGTTACAGAGCCTGTAATTACAGTGAATATAAGAAGTCTGCACACCCCTGCTAAAATGGCAGGTGTTCGTACGTAAGAAAATGAAACCAAGATAAATCAAGTCAGAACTTATCCCACCTTTATTTAAAAATTTCAATCTACACCAAACACCAGGCTGCATAAATGTGCACACCCTTTAATAATGGGCTGTGGGGAGGGGTAGCGAGATGAAAGCCTTTAATCAAAAAGAAAAACATCCTCGTCCAGTGAAACCTTGCAAAAAGGTATATCCACTCTCCCACAACTATGTGTAAAAATGCATTATGATCTGATGATGTGATGTGGCCATCATTTCAAAAGGTAAGTTTGGCGCAAAAATAACAGCACATCATCAAAAGACCACCACAGCCACAGTGAAGCATGATGGAGGTAGTATTGTGCTTTAGGGCTGTTTTTCTTCAGCTGGAACTGTGCCTTTCTTCAAGGTGAATGGAATCAGGAATAGCTCCAAAAGTCAGTCTATTCTGGTACAAAGCATTCAAGCATTTGCTAGGAAGCTGAAGATGAAGAATTTCACCTTTCAGCATAACAACCCAAAGCATACCTCCAAATCAACAAAACAATGGCCTCACCAATTAGGATCAATGTTATGGAATGGCCCAGCCAGATATCAGACCTTAATTCAATTGAAAATCTGTGGGGTGACCTGAAGAGAGCTGTACAAAGGAGATGCCCTTGCAATTTCACAGATCTAGAGTGGGCAGAAATTGCCAAGTCCAGATGTGCCAACCTGACTCTTGCCCAAAAAGGCAGAGTGCTGTAATAAAATCAAAAGGTGCTTCAACTAAGTATTAGTTTAGGGGTGTGCACACTAAAGCAACCAGGATTTGGAATGATTTTTTCCACAGTCTGGTGTGTTTTCAACTTCTTTGTATAGGTTGCAATTTTGCAATAAAGATGGAATAAGTGATTTGTCTTGGTTTCATCTTTAAAATCACACAAAAACCTGCCATTTTGGCAGGAGAGTGTACACTTTTTATATCCAGTGTAACTTTAATGCTTTAGCAGACGTACACTCACGGAGCACTTTATTAGGAACATTATACTAATACTTGGTAGGGGCTCATTTTGGTCTCAAAACAGCCTCTTTGTGGCATGGATTCCACAAGATGTTGGAAACATTCCTTTGAGATTCTGGTCCATGTTAACATGATTGTATCACACAATTTCTTGTCAGCTGTGCATCCCTGCTGCAAATCTCCTGATCTGTCACATCCCAAAGATCTGGATTCAGATCCGGTGACTGGGAAGGCCACTGAAGATCACTGAACTGCTTGTCACGTTCATGAAACCAGTTTGAAACAGATTTTGCTTTTTACATGGTGCGTCACCATGCTGGAATTAGCCTTTAGAAGACGACCATGTGGCCATGAAGGGAGCACATGGTCAGCGGCAATATTCAGATAGGCTGTGGCACTCAAGTGATGAACAACTGGTATTACCGAGCTCAAAGCGTGCCAAGAAAACATTCCCCACACCATTACTGTACACCACCACCACCAGCCCCGACTGTTGACACGAGGCTGGGTGGATCCATGAATGCTGACGCCAAATTCTGGCCGTGCCATCTGTGTGCCACAGCACAATTCGAGATTCATATGACCTAGCTATGTTTTTTTGAGTCTTCCACTGACCGGTTTTGCCGATGCCTGTGCCCCATCTGCCTCAAGGTTCAAAGCGTTGCACTTTTCTGCTCACCACAGTTATACATAGTGGTTTCTTTTGCACTTATATCGCACAGCACAATCATTGTAGGCAAGTCACTTATGTAAATATTATGTACAACTGAATATATTTCATATATTTTTTTATTATCTTCATATTATATATTTTGCCCTTTTTCCATGTTCTTATTCTCTTATTATGCACAGCTGCTTGGAGTGACCAAGGTTACATTTCACTACATGTTGTATGTGTACAACTGTGTATGTGACAAATAAACCTCTTGAATCTTGAATCTTATCAGAGTTCCTTTAGCCTTTCTGTTAGCTTGAACCAGTCTGGCCATTCTTCGCTAAGATTTATCATCCATATTGCGTTTCCATCCACAGAGCGGCAGTGTTCGTCACACCATTCTGAGTAAACTAGAGATTATTCTGTGCAAAAACCCTAGATGATCAGCAGTTACAGAAATACTCAAAACAGCTGTCTGGCACCAACAATCAAGCCACGGTCAAAATCACAGAGAACACATTCTTCCCCATTCTGGTGTTTGATGTGAACATTAACTGAAGCTCTTGACTTGTATCTGCATGATGTTATGCTCTGCGCTGCTGCCACATGATTGGCTCATTAGATAACAGCATGAAAAAACAGGTGCATAGTTGTTCCCATTAAAGTGCTCAGTGAGTGTACGTCCACATGCTTTTATAGCTGTACACTGACAGACTAAAACACATACATTCAGCTGAATGAACTTCCTCAGGCTGCTCTACTATACAGAAGGACTTTGATTCCAGTTCTTCAGTATAACTTCTGCTGCATCCAGAGTGCTGTCTTGCTGCAAAAGTGGAAATATCTATGTAGGAAACTGTGGCATTAAAACAGAACAGCTATTCAAGATTGACATTCTGCCTTATATAAGTCTTGACATGTGATAGAAATTGTATAATGTAATATTTTACATCCTATTGGTTCTCGTTTAATTCATTAATCATTATCATGCTTTTGATAACTACAGAAGCCATTTCAAAGTCATTCATTCATTCATTCATTCATTCATTCATTCATTCCTCAGCAATGTACAATGGACAAAACAGGGTCAAGGTTAAGGGCCTTCCTCAAGGGATCGATGGTAAAATCTCTCTGCCGACTACGAGATTTGAATTAGTGATCTTCTGATCGCGGGCACGGGGTCCTAACCCCAAGAGTGGGAGAATCTTATCTGGACAGTCAGTACAAATTGGCAAACTTCTCTGGGAAAAAAAACACTCACCAAGGATGCCATTTCCTTACAACTCTTTTGCAGAACATATTTCAGTCAGTTCAAATGTTACCTTGATGAAGCACAGACGAATATATTTCTCAAACTGCCTCTTGGACGCCTCCCCACAAAACGCTGTCACAGGAATGGAAGCCAATTTCTAGATAAGAAAAGAAGGTTTGTAAAGATTTTATATTACTAAAGCCAGTACCAAGGACAAAATTTACAGAACAGAATACAAAAAAACAATGCTGTGTACCTTCTCACTGATCATCCACTTCACAAACTTATAGTCATATGCCTCATCGTCACCCATGTGTGACAAGTCTTGGTCTGTTTCCAAAGAAAACAGAATGGAGTATTTATCACAAGAATTAAGGTATTCCAAAGAAAACAGAATGGAGTATTTATCACAAGAATTAAGGTATTCCATTAAATGCTTCATGCACATTGCCCAAAGGACTATATTGGTAAAATGGATCTTCACAATTTCCCTGTAATATGTAAACAGCCTAGTGAAAGTAACAATTATCAAAACATTACCCATTTACAGCAGCAACACAAAATACTTGTCCCAGAGCATCATCATGAACAGTAATGCACACTTTTAAATACTGAACAGCATGGTAACAGACAGTTAAATGTGTTTTTAATAACAGTTTTTTGCCTTTTCATGGCAATTGATCATGAGCTCCCTGCCAAAAACCCCTCAGTTCAATTCAGCTGGCCCTAATTATTCTGATTGTTTTGGCATGTCAGACATTCTAAATTAGTATTTACTGAGCAGTAAACTGAGAAGAACAAATGTGAAAATATTCAGGGCTGAAAAACAGACACTCAAACTCATCACCCATGCAAACTGAAGAGCAAACGTCACTCACCCACATGTAACATTTTTGAGAAAATCAACTTGAACATTTAATATTAATTTTCTTTGTTCAACAAATTCATCATCCTCCATTTCTGTTTACTAAATCTGCATTGGTATAGTTCTCAAATAAGCACCATTTCTGTGACTGGGTGAATTCTGTAAAAATCACACTTCAAATAATTCTATGTACTGTAATTTCACAAAAAGACCATATAATGCTGTCAAATGCAACTTGCAACTCAAAACTGTAATAAATTGTATTTTTTATACAAGAACTACAGCAAAAAGTAAAAAAAAAAAAATTAATTGTAATAACAAAAATGTGGTATTTGGTAATTATTTCAATTCTGATTCTGCTAAGCAGGAAGTCAGTTCCTTCAGCTGTAAAACTCCTTTAATGATTCATTTATGATGATGATTATTATTATTGTTGTTAAATTAAATCCACCTTTGAATCGCTTATGCAGGACAGCAATATTATTACTTTACTACAAAGTACAGTACTTTTCTATATGATAGTTATTTGTATCTAGAGCACTGATATTTTGCAGGCGGCACAGCAAATCCAACACTGGAACACCATGGCCAATAAAAATGAATGGTTTGGGTAATGAAATATTACAAAATATGAATATTCAAACAAATCATTGAACAACCACCAAAAACTATTCATACTTAATGCAGTGACATCCACAATCATGAAGTAGCCTCCGTCGGGGATGACGGGAGACATGCCTGCAGTCCTCACGATGGCAGCCATGCGGTCTCTCTTTCCCTCCAGCTCCATGGCCAAAGAGGAAAAGTAACAGTCAGGGGTTCCCATGAGCTTAGATTCCCGGAGAAACCCCTGAGCCACCGCCTCCTACAGGGCAAACAGAAGAATGACACTTCTTTAAAGGGGCAAGTCAATCACGGTTAAATTCAGATATACAGAACCTTACAGTTCTACTTAGGCTATTCAACACTTAATGCAACACCGACAACAAATATAAGAATATACCTGTAAAGGAGTGGGACAGGTGTACAGGGTATTCTGCATCACTGTTTGAAGGTGTTTAATCAAATGATCAGGGCCAATAGACCAACCGAGCTAGAAACAAAAAAATGTATACAAATTAGTTGCATATAGTCTCATAATGATTTAAAGGAAAATTTTACAAAAAGTACAATAAACAAACAAGTTTAATTATGGTTGAGATTAATACTTAAACCCATGTGATGGGAAAAATAACAAAGTTCCATAATAAACATTAAATGGACTACGGACCCCAAGTTTAAATGGACTTCATCTTCATTCACTTACATTTAGCCCAGATCACTATAAGTCCGACAAGTTATCCAGCTAAGAAAGAAATCCTGCTTCATGATACAGGCCCCCAGTTGTATTTCCCAGGGTTCTAATTGACAGAGCTATAGACCAATAAAGAGCTGAGTCCCCCCTAACTAGTTCCAGGAAAGCAGCGCCATTTTTGTCCCCAAGTGGCTTCAGAGGGCAAAATGTCAGCATCGGCCAGTTGTGAAAGAGCTCTCTGACAAAAACACTTATATTTTGCACTCGGAATATCATAGAAAGAACATTTTAACACAGATTTATTCCAGAGACACTAGAGAATCCAAAGATTCCCAACTGGGTAGGTCCTGAATAACCCCTGGTAATCACTGTAGTCAGACAGATGGGACTTCAGTGTTAAACAGGTCATGCTTTTAAGGGTTTCAG
Source organism: Paramormyrops kingsleyae (assembly GCF_048594095.1). Lineage (NCBI taxonomy): Eukaryota > Metazoa > Chordata > Actinopteri > Osteoglossiformes > Mormyridae > Paramormyrops > Paramormyrops kingsleyae. Next base: position 21,866,024 of record NC_132797.1, read on the forward strand.
AGCCAAAAACCAAACCAAAGCTAAATTCATTTAGTAAAAGTTAGCAGTCAGCGGTTTTTAAGTTTTGTTAGCTTACACATTTTTTTTTTGTGGTGTATTGATTTAGCGGATTAGTTTTTATCAAAGCTACCTTTTCGGTTAGCTGTGCCCAGTGCTGTTTATGACACAGTAAAACTGTTTTTGTAAAACTTAAAACTGCTGAGCTCGGGGGGGAGGTTATCACAAGATTTCAAAATCCCAGAACTGTACAGCAAACAAAAATGTTTTTGAAAACACTGTATACCACAGTATAATGTCCAGACAGTTTGAAGGCATGCAAAGGCCTGATGTCAACCCAGCTGACTGCCCAGCCCTACACATCACCCAGCCCTATGAGAGGAACTTGACCCTAAAGGTGAGCGGAATTTAAGTAGCTATAACTTAAATGTACTCCATTATTAATGCACATTCTTCCTCTGATGCATTTTGTCCATTAACCTCTGAGCATTGTAGGTTAATCTGTATTGATCTAGTTTTATACTAAAATGACTGATTGCCAAATTACCCAGAAGTGGGAATTTAACCTCTTCATAAAAACTGTCCCATAACAGTGAGACCACCAGTATCCAACATACAATTACAGCAGTAAGCACACTCATTTAGAACAGGTAATTCTGAGTGCTGTGCTGAGTCATCCAAAAATTCATGATACTAATTCTAATACTTAGTTACTTCTAGTACTTACTAGTTACTTATTTGATCCTGCTTGTGAATTAATTTCACAGGAGATCGTGGATTTTGAACTACACCCAGCTACACTTTTTGTATACTTGATGATTATTATTGATAAAGAGCTAGAGGCAATCAAATTACTTTGCATTTCTCAGTGGGTCAGATGATCCCTTATAACAGCCTGATTGCATCATGATTGTTGCTCATTTGTGTTCGCAATGTATCATTATCTACAGATAGTTCTGTGGTTCAATTACATTTTAGGCCAGGGCTCTTCAAATCTTAACCTCGATTCAAAATCCAGGCCTTGTTTTCAGTTCTCCCAGGTAGTTAGTTTAATAATTACTGATTCTGATTGGCTACAGAGGCTTCACACCCGGTTCATAGTGAAGGAAGGCTGAAAAATCAGCAGTGCTCTGCCTTTTTTTATAGTATACTATTGTGAAAATGTAGGCAGACGTGTCTAAAGCTAAAGGTTCTTCAAAGAATACAGATCAAAAGCCTTTTGTTGTCTCTTAGGTCTCCATAAGATTTGTTCATACTGTCTCATGTGTCCCATGGAAATGGGGCAAAGAGAGAATTTCCCCATGAGAATGAATAAATTATCACTATTCTACTTATTCAATTCTGTGTTTTGCATGCATCTATATATTACATTATCAACCATATCTAATAAAGACATAGGCACAAATCCCTGTTTTCCCTGAAGCCAAAAATGCCTTTATGCAAATATGCAAAATTTTCCGCACTAACCTTCCATCCCGTGACACTGAAGGTCTTCCCAGCGCTGCCAATCGTAACTGTTCTGTCCCACATCCCAGGCAGAGTAGCTGTCAATATAGAAGGCCAGATGAACCGTTATATATTCTGAGACAGGAAGAGAAAAGCTGTAGTGTAGGTATACTTCAAAGCATAAAAATACCTATTTTTGTGTGGGTGTGGCCCTTGTACACCAGCCATTCATAGACTTCATCACTGAAGCACAGTGTGTCATACTTGATGCATAAATCACTGATCATATGCAGCTCTTCTTTAGTGAATACCTAACAGAGGGACAAGATGAAAGACTTGCCCATATACATTTATAATTTCCTCATATATACTGCTCAAAAAAATTAAAGGAACACTTTTTAATCAGAGTATAGCATAGAGTCAATTAAACTTCTGGGCTATTGATCTGGTCAGTTAAGTAGCATAGGGGGTTGTTAATAAGTTTCAGCTGCTTTAGTGTTAATGAAATTAACACAGGTGCACTAGAGGGGCAACAATGAGAGGACCCCCCAAACAGGAATGGTTTAACAGGGGGAGGCCACTGACATTTTTCCATCCTCATCTTTTCTGACTGTTTTTTCACTAGTTTTGCATTTGGCTACAGTCAGTGTCAGTACTGGTAGCATGAGGCGATACCTGGACCCTACAGAGGGCGCACAGGTAGTCCAACTCCTCCAGGATGGTACATCAATACGTGCCATTGCCAGAAGGGTTGCTGTGTCTCCCAGCACAGTCTCAAGGGCATGGAGGAGATTCCAGGTGACAGGCAGTTACTCTAGCAGAGCTGAACAGGGCTGTCCGCCTGTAAAATTCTTCTTTGACTGCCATTAGGTATCAGGATGAAATCCTTGGACCCATTGTCAGACCCTACGCTGGTGCAGTGGGTCCTGGGTTCCTCCTGGTGCCCGATGCCCGGCCTCATGTGGTGAGAGTATGCAGGCAGTTCTTGGAACATGAAGGGATTGATACCCTTGACTGGCCTCCACACTCGCCTGATCTAAATCCAATAGAACACCTCTGGGACATTATGTTTCGTCCATCCAAAGCCTCCAGGTTGCACCTCAGACTGTCCAGGAGCTCAGTGATGCCCTGGTCCACATCTGGGAGGAGATCCCCCAGGACACCATCCGTCTTCTCATTAGGAGCAGCCCCGACGTGGTCAGGCATGCATACAAGCACGTGGGGGCCATACGAACTACTGAGTATGATTTTGAGTTGCTGCAATGAATTTTTGGCCAAATGGACGAGCCTGCCACATCATTTTTTCACTTTGATTTTTGGGGTGTCTTTGAATTCAGCCCTCAGTAGGTTGATAATTTTCATTTCCATCAAACCATTACCCAGTCCGTATCACTATAGATATCCAGTATGATTTTTTTTCCCCCATTGAGATCTGATGTGTTTTCAAAGTGTTCCTTTAATTTTTCTTGAGCAGTGTACTTTCTGTAATTATCAGTATTTTACTGTTTATCCATTTGGCACCTGATCACTACATTACAGACAACCATGAAGAATAATGCAGTCACCAATTTGACTTAAAAAACAGTCAAGACCACAAAGATAAAATACGTATGAACAGAAAAACAGAAACTGGACCTATTAAGATTGGACTGGACATATAAACCTAAAGGTGCAAGGGAAACAACAACTGTTAAATTAGCTTTGCAATGGAAATCATGAATATGTTCCTTACCGTCAAAGTCTAAAAGTTACATTATATTCACATGTCTCAGCAGTGAAGCGGCATAAACCAAATACTTTTCACTCACCTTCCCTATAGGATTGTTAGGGGTATTGATTATGATGGCCTTAGTCTTGGAGTTAAATTTACTTGCTAGTTCATCGGGATCCAGCACCCACTGCGCGCTGGTGATGTTTGCTTTGTTTTCCGAGTTCTGAACAGTGGAGAAACACACTTGGAGCTGTAGTCTGTGTCCAGTTTATACTTATGGCATAAATGTACAAACACCAATCATACTTACTAGTCTTAAAGGTACTAGAAGAGGTATCCCTCCAGCCATTCGCACCATAGGTACGTAGCAGTCAAAGAAAGGCTCAATGATTATTACCTACAACAGAGACATGCTGAGTAGAAGGCACAGGCAAATGATGTGACGATAAAAACCTGCAGCATGATGCATCCCTGACCTCATCTCCTTCTTCTACAAGACCTTGTATGGCACTGAACAAAGAGCCATATCCTCCAATAGTGACCAAAATCTCACTAAAGGGGTTGATGTCACGGCCATACACCTTTCCGTAGACCTGAGACAGTGCTTTGACTAGAGATGGGTGTCCCTGAAAAAAAAAACATAAATAAAATTAACCAACAAATAATCTTAGTACATAAATCTGCATGAACGAACACGGACTTAAAACTAAAAATACATGTGTCTGCAGTACCCAAGTACCAAAATAAATGTAAGGATTTAGTCTGAAAATAACATTTGCATTTCTTTAGCAGACGCTTTTGTCCAAAGCGGCGTACTATTGAGAAAGCAAGGTCAGTCAGTCCCTGGAGCAACTGGAGTTGAGGGCCTCACTCAGGGGCCCAAAGGTAAAATTCTGCCGACCCTGGGATTTAAACCGGTGACCTTTCAGTCACAGGTACAGCATCCTAACCTGCTGAGCCACCACCCCATAATTAACCTGACTATAAGATATCTCACACAGAAGCATAATATTCACTTCCTGCTCATGTCCATCATACAGAAGCATCAGAATGACTCACTGGTCTTACAATAACAAATGATTTGAACTGAAGCAGCTTGGGCAGGATCTTACAAAGCCTCTGGTGTACTGATTCATCCTGTCGACTGCTACTGCTTGTGCCAGGCCTTCTTTTATATAGGAAGGTGGGGGAATATCGGGGTATCCCTGGCCCAAGTTGACAATGGAGGGGTCTGCTGCCACAGAAGTGAGGGCCACCCTGACGACGGATGAATGAGAGGACAGACATGCAAATCCCCAGAATAATAACAGCCAAACATCACTAAGTGATCTGTTGTCAGCATTTTAAATGCTGGCTGAACCAATAATAAATTCACTTTATATCTATACAGTGTCATTCCACCCATTGCTCTGCATTTATAAACACACTAAGCGCACTGTACACACAGAAAAGGAAAAAACATTAATTAGAAGACACCAGTGACCTGCACTACGAAGCAGGGTTGCTGGCTTATCGGGGTATCTTGTCGGATTTAAGGTACCACAGTTTAAATGGACTTCATATTCGTTCACTTACATTTTGCCCAGACTACCTTAAATCCTTCAAGTTACCCCGATAAGGAAGTTACCCTGCTTCGTACTACAGGCCCACAGAAGAGATGTATGAAAACTCCTCAGGTTTGACCAGTAGGGGGACAAATGAAAAAAGGACCACCTCTTGGGGTCAACTGGCCGCCTGCCCCAAGGGTATGCTAACCATACAGTATATAAACATAAACATATAAACATAATTACACTGCAGAACAGCATATATCTCAGGATGGCAACACATATGGTGTTAGAACGCAGCCAAAGATGCTTCTACACTCACCAAATGTTCTTATCCAAACCCTCAATTCTTTTTGAATTTTTATGCCTAAAAGATGCCATGTCACGTTTAGAGGAATGCGTCTGCTGTCCGTAGGTGATCTAATACAAAACATAATAAATGGAATTAATAACCAAATACCAAAGTGAATAATCATTATATTTTTACATTGCATACTTGTAACTTACTCGTAAAGGAGAAACTTGTAAATATCCAGCTAAAGGTAAACGCAGTAGAGGATATTTAGAACAGAAGCATCTAAGTGCAATGTTCTGTACAATGTTCATGTCTGCAAGATAGAAAATTCACATTATTATGTGACGACATGATAAGTGGAATTAACCAGTAAAAAAAATCAAAGTCAAAATTGAGATGCAATTTAAATTGAGTGTAGTTAATATTGCACCTGTGAGGAATACAGAACGCAATGACCTTAACGCTTATTTGTAGTGTCCTAGTTATTAAAAAAAACGTATGATTTTCGGTTTCAGTATTACAGTTTTAAGATAACATCAGAATGTTACACAGAACAGATTATCGTGTAATTAATTGTGGTTATCTTGTAATTAATTACTTTTAAAGCTTTAAGTACTGAAATTGGATCGCAATCTAGCGCACCTTCCTGACTGTCTTAGGACGCGTGACCCACACCGGAAGAAGGAGCTTGGTATGTCCAGGAACCCCGGAAATGACATCACTGGGTCACGCATATGAAGGCGGACCGCTGCAGTTCATGTGTTTCCTTGTCGGACTGTCGTGTTGGTAGGGCGGATTTATAGTTATGTATGGAAGTCTATGTTATTTATTGCAATGCGGTAATAAATGGTTTTAGACTTTAAAAAGGGGAAGTACTAACGTTCTGATGTGTTGTCAAAATTTATAGTGTAGCAGGTATAAAGTGTACATCATTATATTTAGTATGGTGGAGAGTTACTAGATCGCGTTTATTGTGATCATAAACTGCACTTAAAACTTCCCAGGATTCTCCGAAATTGACCGAATTGAGAATATGTTAAGCGGTAATTAGAAGGCAGTACTTATTAGTAAGTGTCGTTACTCGATTTTCCCCCGGAGTACAGTACTCTGTGGGTTCGATAAATGTAAGATACTAAACGAAATTCTATTTACTTCACCTAATGCCAAAGACACTCAAAACCCACGTTATGGTTGTTTAATTTCAGCACTGCAATATAGTTATCCTTAAAATACCATTATACTTTTGTGTTTAACGAGTTGTCAAAAAACATGCAATGTCTTTCAGAGCAAACTGTCACTCCATGCAAAGCTTTTACTAGTATTTATATTATACATTATGAATGCATGTATTTGTTGGACAATGATAATAGTCTACAGAGAAGAGTCACATACGTTGAAGTCAACTAGTATGAGGGAGTTCATAGTCACTGAAAAGCAGCGTTATGTTAAGCGTAATGTGCAGTGTAAGTCATAATGTAAAGTCCCAAATTATTTGAATTATACACTCACCTAAAGGATTATTAGGAACACCTGTTCAATTTCTCATTAATGCAATTATCTAATCAACCAATCACATGGCAGTTGCTTCAATGCATTTAGGGGTGTGTTCCTGGTCAAGACAATCTCCTGAACTCCAAACTGAATGTCAGAATGGGAAAGAAAGGTGATTTAAGCAATTTTGAGCGTGGCATGGTTGTTGGTGCCAGACGGGCCGGTCTGAGTATTTCACAATGTGCTCAGTTACTGGGATTTTCACGCACAACCATTTCTAGGGTTTACAAAGAATGGTGTGCAAAGGGAAAAACATCCAGTATGCGGCAGTCCTGTGGGCGAAAATGCCTTGTTGATGCTAGAGGTCAGAGGAGAATGGGCCGACTGATTCAAGCTGATAGAAGAGCAACTTTGACTGAAATAACCACTCATTACAACCGAGGTATGCAGCAAAGCATTTGTGAAGCCACAACACGCACAACCTTGAGGCGGATGGGCTACAACAGCAGAAGACCCCACCGGGTACCACTCATCTCCACTACAAATAGGAAAAAGAGGCTACAATTTGCACGAGCTCACCAAAATTGGATAGTTGAAGACTGGAAAAATGTTGCCTGGTCTGATGAGTCTCGATTTCTGTTGAGACATTCAAATGGTAGAGTCAGAATTTGGCGTAAACAGAATGAGAACATGGATCCATCATGCCTTGTTACCACTGTGCAGGCTGGTGGTGGTGGTGTAATGGTGTGGGGGATGTTTTCTTGGCACACTTTAGGCCCCTTAGTGCCAATGGGCATCGTTTAAGTGCCACGGCCTACCTGAGCATTGTTTCTGACCATGTCCATCCCTTTATGACCACCATGTACCCATCCTCTGATGGCTACTTCCAGCAGGATAATGCACCATGTCACAAAGCTCGAATCATTTCAAATTGGTTTCTTGAACATGACAATGAGTTCACTGTACTAAAATGGCCCCCACAGTCACCAGATCTCAACCCAATAGAGCATCTTTGAGATGTGGTGGAACGGGAGCTTCGTGCCCTGGATGTGCATCCCACAAATCTCCATCAACTGCAAGATGCTATCCTATCAATTTGGGCCAACATTTCTAAAGAATGCTTTCAGCACCTTGTTGAATCAATGCCACGTAGAATTAAGGCAGTTCTGAAGGCGAAAGGGGGTCAAACACCGTATTAGTATGGTGTTCCTAATAATCCTTTAGGTGAGTGTATATGGATAGGCAAAGTTATTGTATCCTTAAAAAATACAATTGAATCAAGAAAATTTGATTTCACTGAATTTATTTTTCTTAAAACCCAATAACATTTAAAAGTCAAATTTACAGGAACCTACTATTGTAGTTTAATTAAACTGATGTTAGATATCTGTTCAATGTTATTTAACATAATTTCCATTCTCAAGCATATGGAATGGAAGAGCAGAAAGGACTGATACAATAATTTCCTTTAAAAATGTCATAAATCTAAAACGTATCTACTGGTAGTCTCCAGACTATGTAAATATTATATCAGGATAAATGCATGGAGGAATTATTGCATACATCTGCTACATACTGTGATTAAGAGAATACGCCAAGGGTTGATCACATGCGGTTGTTAGGGGACAAAAATGTAATAGTGCATATGTTTTGTGTGCATATGCAAAGAGATTCAAATCAAGCTTACAATTTTATTAGATAAAACAGCAACATTTTGTGTCACTGTCTGGTGTGTGTATGCAAGTAAACTAAGAGACCTGCTTCACTGTGGGAAAATATATGCTAAGTAGATGTAGTCATTAAAATTAAATAACTGCAACAAAGATCAACAACAATAACTTAATGGAAGGAAAATGAGGCAATGACATAAAATAATAACTAATAATAACTAATAACAATAATAATAATGGGCCCCAAACCATCATCCTGTCCAGAACATTTAGTACAGGTAATGCTGACAATAACATGACGAGGTGACTTTACTGTCTGATGCTTTACAACTCTTATTTAGGGTTAGTAATTAAAAAAAGATATGTATTACATAAACACACTGCTATTGTGGACAGATATAAGGTTAAAAACCACCATATTAAGTAAACACATAACATTTTAAGTGTTTTACTTGGCGAACATAAAAATGTGGACAATGTGGACTGTTGGTGACATATTTAGGTGATACATGGCATCTGGAATGGATTTAAAAGGGAAGAGCGCCATCTGCTGGTACTCTAACGTTTTTGTTTTTTGTTTTTTTTAAATAGCGCAAAAATAATGCATCTGAAAGACGTGCTATTAGTCTACATAATTTCCTTATCCGTACTTCATTAAGTATAATAAGTTCAGAGCCTTTTAAATGAAATGGACTGGTCAAGTAAAAATCTGACCAACAAAAAACATAAAGTTGCTTATATACACACAAACAACCCAGGTGTCAGTGTGTTGGTACCTGCTCATTATCGCAAACAACATGCTCTACAAACAGCAAATCAGGCAGCTGCAACTAACTGAGGTTAAGCTACTGTATGAATAAGCATTTTAATGACTTGGATACATAATCTAAGAAATTTTAACATGGTGTGATTGTTGATGTCAGACTTCAGGGTTCCAACATCCTGGAAACAGCCACTCTCCATAGATTTTCATACGCTGAAGTCAGAAGTGTGAGAATATATATGTTCATTCATTTTATCCAAACAACTTATAGCCGAGCACAGGGTCACAACTGATGTATGTGCTCCCTGGGACTTTTTGCTATGTGCACAATGCTTTGCTTGTTGAGCTACAGGAGCTGATATGTCAGCTCAGAACAGCAAAGATGTACAGAATGGCTTCTGAATGAACAAGTCATCAAACCTAGAAGTGGTTCTGGAGAGAAAAAGGGGTTATAACTCGTAATACAAGTATGTAGGCGTATCTAATAAAATGGCCACCACGTGTATCTATGTAGGTATGGAGGAATCTTTTTTTAAAAGTGAGGTAGAGAATCCTCTGAACTAACTCATATGCACCGAAGATCCAGGACAGCAGGTAGATGGTTAAGGACAAGAACTTGTGACTTTGCAACTCAAATGCTAGGAGGTGATCTGCTTTGTATGCTTTAGAAAGAGAACTAATCATTTGCTTCAGTGAAACTTCCATAACTGAAAAATTTAAGAAAAGCAATTTCCAAAACAATTAAAAAAAAATCATGATTAAGTTACTAAACCATATCTCACTAATACTGTATACATCGTCAAATAACATAATGCTATTTTTAATGAACACAGTGGCTAATATTTTCCAAAGTTGTCTGAATAAATTAAATAAACAATGTGTTGATAAAACCAAACAAAAATCATTTATAGTACAAAATAATTTTAAATGTTGGTTGCTGTTAATGTTTTCCTTCTGCATAAAACAGGTCAAAGCACACCCTATCGATCTGCAAACCAGACGCTTCAGTCAACTGTCACCACTGATTGCAAGTGATGTTAAATTTGTTTTTTATGAATAATAATATTAATAATAATAATAATGTTCTGCTGATTATCTCTACCTAAACACCATTTCCAAAACTAACACTGGATTCTTGACTGATGCCTTCTCTAACTTCCAGAGGAAGTGTGTCAAAAAGATGGTCTTCAACAATAAGACCATTTTTTCGGAGGAAGCGACATTGCCCCAGCTGGACCGGAAGCCGATCCAAACAATTTCCTTTTAATTCCAAATGTGTGAGATGCACCAACTGGCCTATTTTCTCGGGTAGGCTAGAAATAGAATTCTGTCCAAGACACAAAGTCTTTAGCTTGGTGCATTTGAAGAGTTGCTTGGGCACAACCTCAATCTTGTTACTTGAGATAGCAAAATGCTGGAGGTTTTGCAAGAACCCCACTTCAAGTGGAATCACAACAATGGAGTTATGACTCACATCCAAGTACCTCAACTTGGGTAGACTGAATAGAGACGAAGGCAAAGACTCTAATTTGTTATGTGAAAGGTAGAGGGATTCAAGGTTTTTGACATAGCTTATAGACAAAGGAATTGTAATGATTTTGTTATGCCACAGTTTTAGACATATTAATCTTTTTAGATGCTGGAAACTAATGACTTCTTCAATGGTCCGGATATTATTTGATTTGAGATCCAACTCCTGCAGGTTAGTCAAACTGAAGATAGCATGAGGGATTCGTTCCAGTTCACAATTATGTAACTCCAGTTCAGCCAAGTTCATCATCTTCTTCAAACTGTTAAGTACCAAAAGTTTAGTACCGTCATTATGCACCACCAGTCTTGTGAGATGCGGGGAAAGATCTGTTATGTTCGAAGGAATTTTTGTGAGATTGCTCTTCAGATGCAAGATCTTTAAATTCCTCAAGTCACGGAGTGATTCTAGACCAATCATTTTGTTATTTTCAGAGTTCAGGTTGCCCACCAAATATAGTTCCTTCAAATTCTTCAACAAATATACCCACGTGGGAATCTCTGCAACGTCTGTAAACTTGACATGAAGGCACCGAAGGTGGTCACGAAGAAAACTGAATGCAGTCTGCTCAACTTTGGCAGGACAGTGATAAAAATGCAACTCCTGAATATTAGTCATTTGAGAAACCTTAGCTGTGATCCTAGCTTCGGGAATTAACTCCAGTTTTAGGACTTCCAGGTCAGTGAGATCAAACACTGCATCAGGAACTCCAGAAAGCATAAAGAGATGCAGTTCTAACTTGTCTTGGCTGTTACGAGTCACATGCTGACGCAGCTTCTCAAAGGTCCACTCGTGGTTCAGACTTATCTCCCGTAGCTTGTTCTCACTTACCTCGGATAGAAATACACCAAAACGCTTGGAGTACAGCTGATCGTACTGGTCAACCATGTGCAAAAGAAAAGCAAAGTCATTCTTAACATCTGGAATGTCACTGAAGCTGCTCTCCTCTCTGACCTTCTCAAAGGAGTACTCCTTCAGAGGACGCCAAAAGAGCCAACACAAAGTGTATATGCATACTAGGCCATAGACACATATAAGAGAGATATAACTAACAAGTAGCTTCTTTAACATGTATGCCATATTATGCGTACAGTGGAAGCTTGCATATCCAGTTAGGTGTTTGATATTAGGTTCACACCTGTGATCAAAATTGATGGAGGCAACAAAAGTTAAAGTGTAACACAGGATCAAAATGAACTTCACTGTTTTGATAATGGTTTGTGCAACATAAAGCTTGTAGATCATATCACTGTCCTCAACATGGGCTCGGAACTTTCTCACCTTCTCAAAAAGAGCTTTAGCCTGCTCTCCGTCTTTCTTATCTAGGATTGTCATGCTCGGAACTTCAATGATAGGCTTCTCAGTGGAGAATTTCACCCCTGCTTTTGTCAACACAGGGGCAGATTGGTTAGGACTTCCCTCTTCACTGCTCATTGAAAAATGCTTCGGTAAAGAGGGTGCACCAGTAAGTCTCTGCTTATTCTCCTCCGAGTCCTCGCAGGCTGTCTCAGACAAAGCTTTTGTAGTCCAAGGAGACTCAAAACATTTCCCCAAGATTGATACAAAATGTTCAATTTTAGAACTAGTCTTTGGGTACTTGAACCAAAAGTTACTGCTGACCATGAGTACAATGGTATGGATGAGAGCAAGGTACGGAAAGTACTTTGAATACCAAGGCAAGGCTACATGGTAGCACATCTGGTTGACAAAGACATACTGTTGAAAATCCAAGTTTGTTTTAACCCCTGTTGCCAAAGGCTGACCTGGTATTTTGTCTTCTTTGACGGAGACTGATTGAGAGAGATGGAATTCACGAACAATACTGTCTGGCTGATCCTTAGAACTTAGTGGTGCAGCAGCTAGCGTGACCCTGTTGACATTCACCGCATTTCCAGTGGTAGCGCTCTCAGATGGCCTTTGCACTGTGAACGTGTTTGACTTGCTTGTTTCTTCCCCAGATTCCACAATGGGAAGACAAGCCACTTGGTCTTTGGTTAACTGCATGGTGCCAGAAAATATCGCCAACATCAGCATGACAATACCGAGATAATCCATGAAGACGTCCCACCATGGTTTCAATATTCGGTATGTTGGTTGGACTTCGTTAAGAGAGGCTACTTCTGTTAGGGTAAACATTCCTAAAACAGATGTAAAAAGAGGTTTTAAAAATTTGACTTTGTAGAAACATTCCATTTTACTTAATCTGTAGTATGTTTTAATTGTAAAACCAGAGCACTCTCTGAAATACAACTTATCAGCTGAATAATTTACTTCTGAGCCATGTTGCATAACTTTAAAACAAACAAAGTCAATAAATAATGCAATGCATGTCAAAAGCAAAGAAATTATAGTTTTGGCCCAAATATAAGACAGTGAGATTTTTTTTTCTTTCGAAGTTACATCTAAAAAACTGTGGTCGGCTTTGAGGGCTAGAATTTAAATGTCATTATTCACATATAACAGTGGGGTTGTAATATTGGCTATCTATCCTTTCCCCCCTTAAAAATAAATGTTTTTTTGAAATGTTTGCTGTTTACTACACTTATCGTGAGGCGATTGCCTGTGGTTGCTTTTTTAACAATTAGATGGTTAACTGCTTATATATTCTTGTGAAATAAAATTATTTTTCTTTAGAAAGATAAGATTTGGTATTCCAATTTTTTACAAAAATAGTTGCTGAAAAAGAAGGGGAGTCATCTAATATGGCACATAATCAGCATCATCTAATATTCAAGCCAAATCAGTACATAAGCATCTGTCAATTAGAAGTAACCTTAGAATTTTTTTATTTGACAATCGTTTAGGTAAACTGTCAATAACGAAAATTGTTTTCCTGTTGAATTTGTATTATCAATCTATCTTCCAGCTACTTATCTAGCACAGATTTCCGAGGCCACACAGGGCAGGAAAAAACCTTGGACAGGAAGTTAATCAATAGGAAAGCAGACAGACACACTCTGGGCAGTTTAGAGATGCCAGTCTGCATCTTCTGTAATCAATGTATTTGCAATGACAGTCAAAAGACTGGCCAAAGTGTTGGTAAAATATTCAGGAATAGTATGTTACTAACTATAGATCATTAAAAATCTGGGGGTGGGGGCAGTGCTGTAAACATATATCAATATATAAAGAATCAAGTTTTGTTCATTTTTCTTTACAGACATCTGTGAAATAGGCCCATCCTGGTTTATTCCCTGCCTTGCACCCATAGCTACTGATATATGCTCTGGAGCATCACAACACTGCACAGGACAAGCAGGTATAGAAAATGGATGGATCTATGAAATACTCCAATCTTCAAAACACTTAGGCTTCCTCTGCACAGTGATACACAGAGTACAGAAACATGAGGGAATGTCATAAATATAGCAAGGTTAATGGGCCTCCTGAGCCAAACATCTAATATAGCCGCCAATATAGGGTCCCCATGGGGGGGTCTTTCTCTCTCTCTCTCTCTCGATCGCTCTCGATCTCTCTCTCTCTCTTTCAAACCTCAGTGTCCGACCAAAGACAAAGAAAGGACATCCAGTTGTAGCGGCAGCCTCCGGCCAGCTATAAGATCAGGTGACAAAGAAGCTTTAGACCATTGGACAGCAAGTGAGGGGGAGGAGTGAGGCTCAGCAGGTTTGGGTTTCCAGTTCAAACTGGCAGAGGGATGCCACAGTTGGGCCCTTGAACAAGGCCCTCAATCCCTATTTTCTTCCGGGACTAACTGACCCTGCCTTCTCAGTCATACAACACTTTGGATAAAAACATCTGCTACATAAATGTTGAAAGAGAGAGAGAGACCCCCGTAATGTCAAGTACAGAGTCTCTTAAGATTTGCAGTTGCTATATATGGTTTCTTTGCTTTTCCCTAGTAATTTTGGTGAGCAAACCACGAATAGCTACCTGGTGCTTGGAAGTCAGGCTGGCTACCCGATGCTCTGGGTGCACTACCTCTGGAACTGACAGTGTCTGTCAGCCGCCTCAGGAGATGCTGCTGCTTGGCTGCAGTGTAGCCTCAGATGCAGTGCATGCCAGCTGCCAGGTCACCTTATGTGTGGCATGTTAGACCTATCGGATGACCGTCTGCGTTTTGCAGAGCAAACCCCTGGGCAGGTCCTCGGAATCCCGCTCAAACTCCAGCATGTCCGTCTGTATTCTCAGCCTTCTTCTTCTGGCTGAAGTAAACAGAGACCATGCAAGTTAATACTTCCAAGCCCTTCCAGCATTCCCTCTACCTTCCATGCCTCTCATTCTTCTTTCCTTACTACAAAACAGGTTTGCTCAACCTGGTCAGCTTGTGATGTTTGAGGTCCTCCTTTCTGGGTGATACGGGCCTCCTTGCCCTACTGACATGCTTGCTAAGCCATGCCAGGCGTAATAATTAACCCAGAATCCCACTGCCACTGGCTCTGCCCTCTCCTGCTGCACCCATGCCACTGAGAAGAATTTTAATTTTCTAGGCCCAGCAGATGTCTAAGAATTTATAGAATTTATTCTCACATACAATAACTCACACGCTCATGCTACGTGACTCAGAATATAACATTTTAATAATGTACACTGTGTTGTGGATACTTTTCATCTCATAATAGAGTGAACATGTTCCTGGACAAACAGTGACTGGTCAAGTTGGCTCTACTTCTTCAGCAACAATGTTCTAGCTTATATTCCTCAGCAAATCCATTTTTACATTTTACCTTCTGATGGGTTATACATTTTATAATTTCTTACTGCATTGTGCCTTAGCAACTTTTTTGACTGCTTATTATTATTTAAAAACTAAAATAAAAACAGAATGTGCTTAATCAATGCCTCACAAAAGAGGAGTAAACTCAATAAACAAAACTGACTGGACTTTATACCTTGTAGCACAACGGCAATCCTTAGTTTAGCATAACAGCTCAGGTGTAAATGTGGACTATCCAAAAAATGTCCCTCAAGAAAACTTTCAGTAATCACCAGAGTGCACAGTGGGAGGCTGTTCCCAACCTTGGAGGTGTGAAGCCACAGCACATCTTACTGAGTCACCCAAAATGACATCCCCGGACTCAAAAGCAACAAACAATTTCAGGATCATTAGCTGCTTTAACACCATCCAATGATAAATTCAAAACCATAATGTTAAACGAAAATGATATTTGTGTAAAAAATTATAACGATGTTAATCTTCAAAATCAATCCACGCGGTGGCAACTATCAAAGTGCTCTTACACACTTTCAGTACACATGCCAGGTTTGGTTAATAAAACCATTACCATTTAAAAATCGTTGGCATGGTAAAAGTACTCCACTACACACTATACTAAATCCACTTTCATGATTTTCAGTATAGGCTACACATTTTAGAAGCGCAAGATAGCCTATTTCATGGCACTCTAATCACCAAACGATATACTGAGCATTAATATTAGAAAATCTCCAGACCAACCAAAGATAATCTATATTTGAACACTTCAGGTTGGTGTAACAACTGCATGGACCTTACAAATGCCTGTAGAAAATATCACGGCAATATTATGGGTTCATCAAAGCGGTGTACATAACATGAAAACCACAAGCCTTATGCTATTAATAATTAATGTTATTCATACTACGTGACAGCAACGGCAAACATGTAGATATAAAGAAAATAAATCTTTATAATATGCTGTTTTGATTAAACGGGTAACGTAGCCTGTTGTAAAATAAATGCATTTTCACGAGGCTATTAAACTTGCATTGCTTAATTAACACTCATACCCCACAAAACTGTACACTGCTAAGCCATTCTGCTTTATAATAAACAAACTGGTCGTTGTTTAGTACACCTTAAAGTTCGCCATAAATAAACTGACGTGAACTAGCATTTAGAAAAAAATAACATACTTACTGATTAGTAAGACAGGCAGACATGTGAAATAATACATTCAAACCATCTAAGCCGCAGAACATGCCTTGTACCAGATGATCAAATAATGTTCAGTATCTCTATACAGTTATGTTGGCATCAAAAAATCCTTACTGTTATAATGATTGAATAATTATATACGCCATTGTTATAAGCTGCGCCATTCTTATAAATATAAACAGTAAACGATTGTTTAGCACGCTACAATATTACACAATATTTTTCGTTCCACCTGCTAACAGGCCTATCTTAAACTAGCAGTAAATACAATAAAACCCTCGTCTGCAGTCACAGCATGCAATTGGCTCGCACAGTTTATAGGCTTTAGGCCATGTTCCCATGTATGCAAGTAGGCGCCGGCATTTCTGTCTTCTACAGTGCACAATACGGTGTCCTATATTATTATTATAATATATACCTATGCCTGCAATGCGAAATATGCCGATTAGATGGTAGTTTAAAAGCAAGCAAACGCGATGTTTCGTTTCCCTTTCCGATGCCAATAATAATTCCCTCTTCCGTCCGACTTAGAGAGGTAGAGCCGCGCTGGATCGGCTAACCAGTCTGCGCCAGTTCCCAACAAATTCCCAGCAGCGTCTCTCCCATGCTGAGGTCTTATTCAAATGGAATTTAATGTTTAATAGATACAGAGAGATGATCTACCGATCCTATAAACGTGGCCATATTTTAATATTAATTTTGGTACCTTGTCTGATTGATGGAAAATATTGGAGCTGCTTAAATTGTTCCGCTTCCGTTTTTTTTTTTTTTTTTTTTTTTTTTGTAGAAGTGGTATACATTTGTATGGACAGTCTTATTATTAGCTAACATCAATGTATTGAAGCTACTACGTACAAATACTAATACTACAATATTTGCATGTAATTGCAGCATGTAAATGAAGATCTTTGCTTCTGAAAACACACAAGCACTATATCTGCGCTGATGTGGTGGAGTGAATGTGGCTGATTGGGGTTATTTAACGGGCGTCCCTCCGCATCAGTGGGCGTAAGGTGTACTGTTCTGTTTCGTAATGCCCTCCCCGCCGCCCCTGGTCCCGTTTGTAATAGTTCTGCAGTTTATACGGGTATGTTGCTTTGTTTGTACTGCTGTAGATGTTGGGTTAATATTGTTGACTAAAAGTTGTTTTAAAATTGCTTTTGGCAGGGCATCTGAATGGATTAAGTGGCAGTAGTGCTGGTGACCGTCTTGAAGCTTCTCATAGTTCAGGTGTGTTTCTTTTACATGTGGCATTTCGCTGACTGGTGTGTCATATCAAGTCAGCGTTCATATTGCCTAATTGAATTTGAATGTTTAGCTCTTAGCAGCCAATGCTGCCGTTTTGAGCGAGACCTCGAACTACGGGATTATCATAGCTGCAGGCGGGACGGAGGTGGCTTAGCTTTTCTTTAAGCTTTCAGACTCTTACGCCAACATCAACACTAGATGTACTATGTTCTGGGATAATTGTAGCCCCAGTAAAGTGTTCTTGGACTGGTCGGGACTTATCAGAGGCAAAAACAGCTGCGATGTTGTTTGTGTGGATTCATCATCTGCTCCGGACGCTTCTTTAGTTGGAGATTTTGTCATTCATCTTGGAGAATTGCTGTGCCCTCCGACCTTCATTTTGTTGTTGGATCGGACTGTAGAAGCGTTTGGGGCTGTAAGTTAATGTCTTGTTAAATTGCCTGCGTATATGTCTTGTATCGGTTGCCATGGCTACGTATAATGTAACTTTCTTGATCTGGTCTGCGGCTTTGTATTTTACCAGGTAGGCTACAGCTATAGTACGTTTGAAGTTAGTTTGCGGTTCGTTATTCACGTTTCAAACGGCCATAAAAACCTTATATATGCACGAAACAATACGAATTATTGCTCCTTGTGCTGGTCCTGATTTGTGAATTCAGAAAATACAAATAAATTACCTTAAAACCGCCTACAATGCATTTTGGCCATTTATTTTCATTAGCTTCTCTCGTCAAAACTAGACGTCCTCATGACTCCAAAAGCATTTCATATTAAACATATTGATTTGTGAAAAAGTTCACAACTGATAACATGTCCACAAATTGCGTGTAAAACCATAAAAAAAAAACATTGAAAAACGCGCGTTTTAAGGAGGACCGGAGAGATAGGTCTTAAGGTGGACCAACAATATAGCCCAAATCCACACATTTTAATAATTCCATTCATCCTACATGCATTTAAACTGGTTAAAACAGACCAAGATGACTTGTGATGGTCAAACAAGGACCTTTCACACCTTCATATACCCTTCAGACACTGACATTGATTTGTGAAAGTTTTCGCAAGTCATATTTCATGAGTTATGACTGATGGGAGTCATTATACTGTATTTTGTTTGCGTAACAAAAGACAATGGCATTGGGAAGAAGGTTTGTGTTCTCAGCAATGTCTACAATGTGTGTTTTTGTGTACATGGCTGCTTCTTTTTGTCTCACCATGATTGTAAACAATACAGTGTGGAGTCTTCCTGCATCGTCAAATGCTATCGAACCTTTTTTTTTCCCATTTCTTGTTTAATCACGTGACTACTGACATTTAGTCTCTGTATGTAAGCACATAATTCACGTCATGTTACTGTAACTGTTGCTTTGAAAGTTTTTTGAAGTGTACCTGTATAATGTCATTTAACCACAAATCACTGTACTGCTCTAATATAATTTGTGTATGTAAGTATATGCAGTGTTTAACTCATGTAATTTAATCTTGTTACTGTGCTGCAGCATATAGCAAGGTGATGAATATGGAGCTGCAAGGTAAGAGGAAGAGAGGAAGGCCTAAGAGGAGATTTATGGATGTGGTGGGAGAGGATATGCAGGTGGTCGGTGTGACTGAGCAAGATGCAGAAAAGCTTAAAGATGACAACCATATTGCAGCATACACCCATTCATGTCGTGACATGTAACTGTACTGATTAGTAATTTGTAATGATAGTGTAACTGATACTTTGAAAGTCATTTGAAGTGTATGATGCTTTGATGCTATGCAATTAGTCAAGTAATCACATGAGTGACTGGTGATTTTTAATCTCATTTGTGTTTATGTAAGTACATGCAGTGCATAATGCATGCAATTTAATCATGTTACTGTACTGTTTTTTTAAAGACCTCTGAAGTATATTTGTGTAATGAAATTATATGTAATGCATGTCCTTTGAAGTTTTTTCTGTGCAGAATATTTTTTATATATATTTGCATAAGCACGTGCTGTGTATTGTGCTGCATAACATTTAATCACATTACTGTAGTGATTTGTATTTATAACTTTCTCTGAAATACATTTCTATGAGCAATTGCTGTGTAATTCATGATATTTACTCCCATTACTGTATTGATTTTTTTTTTAAATCCTTAGAATCAATTTTAACATTTTTAATCAAAAGTATTTGTGTGATAATTCTTTGTCTTTTACTAAATGACATTTATTTACATTGGACACTTGTCATTGAACTGCTGGGAGATTAAATGTAGTTTTTGTAATTCTGAACCTCATTAAAGTGCTTTAACATTTCTGTTGCAATTAATTGTCATTCCACAAGTAAAGTTTTGTTTGTATGTCTGATTGTTTGTGCTATTTGCAAAACGCGTGGAGTCGGACAGTCAGCTCTGAGTCCGTCAATCAGGATGCAATTTCGCTCCGAGCCATGCCATCGCACTTACAAACTTTGGGTTACTTGACGTAATCCCTGGTTCTTTGATAATAGAGTGAGATGTTTCACTATGGGAATCGCTTTGGGCGTGACCAACTGCGGAAGCTCCAATGACACCACGTCCGTCCGTGATGAACAGGTCGACCTGCGACCAGGCTCCGCCCCTGCCCTACTAATGCGGTCGACCTTCCCTGACGGCTCTTTCTAAAAGGATTTCTTCCTGTGCCTGCGCAAGACGGGAAGTGATGGTGAAACACCTCACTCTGTTATCAAAGAACCAGGGATTACGTCAAGCAACCCAAAGCTCGATGTTTCACTATGGGAGTTTTGGCACTAATTTAACGCCATAGTAATCCAACAACCTGGGGCGGGGATATTGCAAGCACAGCATACAACACAGGGAAAACTTCAATGACAGGTCTGGGTGACAGTGTTACCTGCCGTAAGTTCCAGGGGGAGCCCTGCAGAATCTCCGGACCTCCCTCCTTCGTCGTCATTCGCCGGCTGCATCTTGGCTCCGCCTCCTTGACTGGACCCCGCCCACATATCCTCTGATGCATCACGCGTCACTTCCTGGTTCCTGTGAAGAAAAGACCGCGGATCGCAAACTTCGGGAGCTCTGCTCATTGTTTGGATTATCTTTGGTTTGCTTATTGGTTTGATTATCTGTGTATGACTGTTTTGGTTTCCTGGTTTCTGACTTTCTGCTTTGCCATATTGGTACCTTTCCCTTCGGTTTGTTTGTCTTCGGGTTTGAAATCTTGCTTAGGTCCTGAGTACTCTCTTTGCCTCGCCTTTTTGGATACTGTGTTTCGGACGACGCTGAAGTTGGCTCCTTATTCGGATTTTCCGGTCCACCTTAAATGCTTCGCAGCCCAATGCAATGGCGCTATTGCGCCTGTAGGGGGGCAATTTTAATACCTTAAACTTCTCTGGGCCAGGCAAATATCAACTTCTCAGTACATATCAGGTATCCTACTATACAGAAAAAGTGTCATTGTCCTGGCCCAGACTGATTTAATGCTTTAAAAATCAGATGGAAACAAGGCACGTCATACTATAGCGCACAATGGTGTTAATGGGAAACCTGGTTTCCATGCCCATTTTAATGCCTTAAACCTCTCTGGGCCAGGCAAATATCAACTTCTCAGTACACATCAGGTATCCTACTATACAGAAAAAGTGACATTGTCCTGGCCCAGACTGATTTAATGCTTTAAAAATCAGATGGAAACAAGGCATGTCATACTATAGTGCACAATGGAGATTTCATTTGACTATTCAATTGTTCTATTAAATTGAATTTTACATTCGCATTTCATGCTGTTGTTGTTGTTGTTGTTGACGACATGGTAGTGCATTTAAGGTCAATTAAACTGCAGCATGAAATGCGAATGTAAAATTCAATTTAATAGAACAATTGAATAGTCAAATGAAATCTCCATTGTGCACTATAATACGCATTACTTCCATCTGATTTTTAAAGAATTAAATCAATCTGGGCCAGGACAATGTCACTTTTTCTGTATAGTAGGATACCTGATGTGTACTGAGAAGTTGATATTTGCCTGGCCCAGAGAGGTTTAAGGCATTAAAATGGGCATACCAACTTGAAATGCCCTCTTAAACTTATCTAAACTTCATGTATAATAAACATGTTTTAAATGTTTTTTTAGATATTGTCATTTTCGAATCTATATAAATGCAAATGTGATTAAAGAAGAATAGCAGTAGGATATAATAAAATTTTAGACGCTGCTCACTTGTGAGTTGTGCTATTTTTAGAACAGGTCCGCGGGGACAGCCATGGAATCAGGTAGGATGTCACAGAAATTGTAGGATATGCAGTTTTATTTAAATGTAAGTATAGAGTGAATAGATATATGCCTCTCATTAATATTTTAGGCATACTAATAATCTGCTTACCAAATTGTGGGCGTTAGTAAGTGTCTGCATAGCACCAAAAAGATGCAGTAGATTGTCTGCGGTTGAACTGCAGTATACGGACTTGCATCTGGGCTGGAAACGCGACGGCCAGGAGCTAAAAAGCACGTCAATCCTCCATTAATTTCTACCTCAGTGTAAAGAGACATAAAAAAACATGTGTGACGGGATAGGAGCCTGCTGGGTCTGGGCAGCACCCATCTCGACCTATCCTGCAAAAGATTACCAGTAGGCTACATATGCAGATCAGCTAACTGGCTCAACAAGCGTCAGTGCCAAAATTAGGCCTACTTGATGGGAGACGACTAACGAATGTATGCGTGAATCAGACAGCATTTCCTTTATTTATTTATAAATATTTCAGCCCAAAGGATGCAACAGAAGCATCAGCCTTACTACCGCGTTACACCAAGTAGCCACCAGAAAGGAAGCTTGCAGTAATAACAGCGCCGCCACTGGGGTAGAGGATTACAAGCATTTATTCAAGAGCAACTCAAAATGTGGCACTTATTTGCAAACTGATATATTAAACGGCTACATGCTTGACAATAACTTTTTAATATTTAGTTTTATATGATATTATGAACAATAAATATATAATTGCACATTATATTGACATAGAACTAGATTTTTGGTAAAATTGGGCAAGATTTTTTCAAATTATATTTCAGTTTATCCATGCACTGACATTCAGATGTAAAACAATGTAAGTGCTTTTAAAAATCAACTTAAAATGTGAGTGCCGAACGGCTCATTAAAGCCAAATTGTTGTCGCCTAATTACTCTCTGAATTTTTTTAGGTACCAGATGGACTTTGTGGAATTTGGAGGCCAAGTCAACACCTTGATCTCTTTTTCATGTTCCCCAAACTGTTCCTGAACAATTCTTGCAGTATGGAAGGACACATTATCCTGCTGAAAGAGGCCACTGCCATGGGGGAATACTGTTACCATGATGGGGTGTACTTAGTCTGCAACAATGATTGTGTAGGTGGTACATGTCAGAGTAACATAGCATTCACCCAATGTTCCCCAGCAGATCATTGCCCAGAGCATCACACTGCCTCTGCTGGCTTGTGTTCTTCATTGAGTGCATCCTAATGCCATCTTTTCCCCAGATATACCAAGTATACACACCTGGCCATCCATATGATGTCACAGAAAATGTGACATCAGGACAACAGGACACCTTCTTCCATTGCTCCATGATTGTTCACTTGCATTCTTTACAGTTGCCATTGTAACGACATAATCAATTTTATGCATTTCACCTGTCAGTGGTTTTAATGTTATGGCTGACTGGTGTACATTGGTTAGGGTTAAAAAGTTTAAGAAGTAATGGCTGATATAAAGCTTAGCTGGCTGGCTAAAAATTCACCTCCACACTTTGTACATATTTATTGCCTATTTTGTGCATATTATTTACAAATTAGGTCAAAGCATCATTGTGCTGATTTGTTCAATGACAGCAATAAATTATTGAATTAAATTGAACTGAATTATTAGAGTCTATGTAAATGTTCATCTGGTGGATAAAAACCTTCTGTGGCAACTTTGTGTAATTAAGACTTAATAAAGTTGCTTTTTACTTCCCCGGCACAAATGCAGACACATAAATGACTGTAACTGTTGTGTCAGCAGGTTAGTTTTCATGTATAAATCATTAACCTCACATTCAAATGTTATGGGAGTAAAAGGTGCACATAGAAATGGATACATGAAAAATATATATTGTTATATTTTACAGTAAACAGCTATAGTAGTCAAGTTCTATTTTTTATTCAGATAATTGGCATTTTTGTGCTAAGAAACCAGTGTGCTGTAATGGTAATATATTTCCCGGCGCGAATCAAGAATAAAACATATAATAAGTATGAAATTGAAATAAATAAACTGAAACAGGCATGTAGCATATACAGTACAGTATAAAACCTTGACTTCATAATAAAATGCAGACATAGAACTTTTATCTGAGAAACTGTGTTCAGATTTTGAAAGCACGTATAGGGATCTTTAAAATGTTTTCTGCAAATACTGGAAACATTTAAAAACATATGAACCAAAAAAAAAAACACTGATGTTAAAAAAATATATAACACATTTCATTCATAATGTGCCAGTCAGAATTGGGAGACTGGTTACTCTAGGTTACTCAAGCTTCATTTGTTCCCTAACATCTGATGGTAACGTCTCAAAGAGATTGTCCTCCACAACAAATCCACTTCGAGTAAGGTTTCGGCAGGAGCGCAGCTCAGCTGGCAGAACCTCCAAATGATTGCCCTTTAACTCTAAGTGTGTTAGCAGAACCAAGTAGGAAATCTTTGGTGAAAGTAGGGACAAAGTATTCTTTCCCAGCTTGAGCGTTTTGAGTTTTTTGCAGAAGAACAGTTCATCTGGAAGGTTCTCAATCTTGTTACAGGTAACAGAGAAGTATTGCAAGCTCTGGAGGACACCAATCTCAGGAGGAATGAAACGGATATCATTGAAGGACAGATCCAGGTAGCGTAGCTTGTTGCATAAGAAGAGATGGGAGGGAAGAATCTCGATCTTGTTGTGGTTAAAGTGGAGGTGTTCCAAACTACCCAACTTCTTGATATTCTCAGGTATGTAGGTTATAGCATTGTACCACAATTTGAGGGAGGTAAGCTTTCGCAACTGTTGGAAGTGTACTATTTCCTCTATAGACTTGAGATTGTTGTCTTTCAGGTCCAGATCTTGCAGACACGTAAGTGTGAATATGCCACTGGGAATCCGCTCAAGATCACTGTGCACCAATTCCAGAATGGTTAGGTTGACCATCTTTTTCAGATTATTAAGCATGACCAACTTAGTTCCATCATTATGGACACAGAACTGCTGCAGATGACTAGACACATCAACGATGCTCTGGGGAATCTTAGTGAGGTTACTCTTCAGAGAGAGAATCTTGAGAGACTTCAGCTCACGCAAGGTCTCCAGGGCAATATTCTTTGAAATGTCAGGGCTCAAGGATCCAATCAGATATAGCTCCTCTAGATTACGAAGGCTGTAGATCCAATGGGGCAGCTCCCTGCTATCATCAAATTTTACCCGTAGTATCTTCAGATTTTCCCTTAAAAAAGAGGTGGCAGCAGTGTGAGTTTTTACAGAGCACTGGTATAGCGACAATTCTTGTAAGTCTTCCAACTGAGCAATGGCTGCAGGTATTGTCACATTGTTCATAATCTCAAGCTTTAGAGACTGAAGCTCCGTCACTTCAAAGATGGTGTCTGGCAAGCCAGACAACATGAAGAACTTGAGTTCCAGCCTGTTGCTGGAGTTGATCTGTAACCTCTGCCGCAGTTTCTCAGCGGTCAGTTCGTGGTTGAGATTGAGCTGCTTCAGTTTGTTCTCACTAACCTCTGAAAGAAACACTGCAAACCGCTTGGAGTATAAAGGGTCATATTGGTCGATCATGTGCAGCATGAAAGCAAAGTCATTTTTCACATCTGGGATGTCATCAATTCCGGTCTCCTGCCGCACATACTCAAAGGAATACTCCTTGAGTGAGCGGTAAAACAGCCAGATTGATGTATAAAGGCACGTGAGTCCATAAACACTCACAAAGCACAAGTAACAATATGATAGTTTGGAGAATAAGTCTGCCATTGTATGGTTACAAAAGAAGTGTTTGTATCCAGTCATGTCTTGTATGTCTACATTGCACATCACATTCATCCGCACATGTGGTACTAAGTTGCTGTTGTAAATGATAATTAAAATGAACTTCAGCACTTTCAACACAGTCTGGCGAACATACATAATATACAGCAATTCACCTTCTTCAACGTGCAGGCGGAATTTCTTTACTCTCTCAAACAGAGCCTTGGCTTGTTCACCTTCTTTCTTGTCTAAAGCTCTCGCAGCTGGCTTATCAACTACAAACTTCTCAGCAATGGACCTGAGGGAGTGGCTTTCTTCTAGATTGCTCTCTAATGTGGATATGTTAAGGTTTGGTTTCTTGCTTTCTTTTTTTTCTGGGTTATCCCCCGACACCTCGGACAGGGCTCTAGTGGTCCATGGTGAATCAAAACACTTACCCAAGATGGAAATAAAGTGCTCTATTTTTGAACTGGATCCTGGGAATTTGAACCAGAAATTGCTGCACACCATGAAGATGATTGTATGTATAAGGACTAGATAAGGGAAATACTTGGCATACCAATGCAATGCTCTATCGTAGCACATCTGGTTTATATAGTTGTATTGCTGCAGGTCCAGGTTTGTTTTTAATCCCTTCATTTCATGTACCACTGGTTCAGGTGAAAAATTAGCATGAGGAGCTAAGGTAGGATCCAGCATGATCTCAGATGTGTTTTGCGAAGGTACAGTTTCGTTTGGCAAGGACATTCTTTTGGGAAGGCAAATAACTTTATCTTGCATTACCTGAAATGAAATAAATGGATAATCACAATCAGATAATGAACAAAACTGATTAACTGGTCTTGGTGGGGGTGGGGGTAGAGAGATTGGGGGCTAGAGCTTATCCCAGGCAGGCTCGGATACACCTCAGATGGGATATCAGTGCATTAGATAATCATCATCATCATCATCATCCTAATGCTCATCAGCATCATTAACATCATGTAAGGAGAAACCAGTGGTAAAACATCCTCCTGGAGATGAAAACATGGCCCTGTTTGACACAGGATGGCACAGACCTGCAGTGTGCATCCAAAGACCCCGATCATAAGCATGGCTACAGAGAGGTAGTCAGTGAAGACATCCCACCAGGGCTTGAGGACACGGAATGCAGGCTGCTGCTCAGAGAACTGCCGGAATTCCGTTACCGGAATCATGGCTCCTGTGTGAATAAACAGGCTAAAGTTATGAAATTATCATTCTAATGATGTTCGAGGATTTATTTATGCAGACTGAGATTCTCTGGTATTTAGTTTGTGCTTGATAATAACCTTTCTCCGTTGTTTACTACACTTAACGTTGTACTTCTGTATATTAACTTTGTTGTACCAATATTGAGTTGGATGTTATGATTTATGTATATTATATATTTATTACATATTATATATTTATATATGTCATCTAAAAATAGCCTTCAGGACTTTACTGTTTAAAATGGCATCAAGCCACCACCAAGATCTACCAGAAGGGCTAGAAGGCCATTTGGAGAGGCCTGGACATTATACGGATAAAGTGTCAGATTTTATTGTTTGGCAGAAAGTCCCTGACTTTATTTTGAAGAATAGTTATTAGAGACCGTGTCTGTTTGGTTAGAAGTTCACACAGACATTAAATTATATGAATGTGGTCCAAGAATATTGTGATATGCTTTTTGTCACATACATATGACAGACTTTTATTATTTTTATTTAGCTATTTTTGCTGTTACCATACTTTAATACTTTCCAAGAGCAACCAGCTTAAGCAACAGAAATCTTCTGTACTCCTAAGTCACAATTTGTGCTATGGAGAACCAGAGCAATATGGAAAACACAGCAGCCTTTCAGGCTGTCAGGCTCAGTGGAAAAAATTCACTGCTTGCTCCTGTGAGGAACAAGACAAACAGAGCAAAGCCAGAGGATGTTTATGCATAGCCTACTGATAAATGTATACATTTACAGCTTCTCATACACAGAGGGCCACTACATCCAGCACTGGTTTGCAGTTAGTGTTTGTTTTGGGGTAATTTAGATTACAGTATATGCAACTCGCAATGTGAAGTTTAAACAGTAAATGAAATTAACAGTGGTTCCTCTCAAATGGAAAGTATCTTCAGTGCTGTTAATGAATTATTATCAAAACAGTAAGATGTGATAAGCAGTGGCGTCACTGGGACTGTTTTTAATATGTTCTTTAGCCCCAAATAGGCTAAATGAACACTAATTAGTTCTCCTTCATTTTCATTGAAATATGTCACTCCCTCCCCCTTAGCCGCCCTTTTCATAAACATCCAATGTCTTGACGCTACTCATGATAATTCATCGTATTTCCGCCCATTTTCTCTAAATAAAAGAGAAACATGTTCTCTCCGTTTTCTACATCTGTATGCGGCCTTTCCTTCCGTTACCCTTTGCCAGTGTCTTCCTGTTAGGAAACGTTGCAAAGCTCAACAACAAGCTGCGACAGATAGGACAATCCTTCCCCAGGGTGACGCTGACGGTCTAAATATAACATTCACGAAATCAAAATACGTAACATCTGTTTTTTCCAGAGAATTTTGTCATGTAACTTTATTTTATAGTTTGTTCTGAAATTATAAAAATAATTTACCCCTACGTTGAACTGTATTTTATGCACCTATTAATGTCATGAACCTCATGGGACTCCAATAGTTCTTAGTTCTTAACTATAGCTTTGTCCTCCCAGTTATTTTATTTCTGTTGTATCTATCTTCATATAATTCAATTCATTAGCATTACATTCAGTTTCTTTATTTAACTTTTGTCCAAACCGACGTATACAAGTGAGGCAAATATAGTAGCCTACATTTAGTATTACTGAGTTAAATATTAAACATATTAAATGGCTAATTAAATTTAAATGTTGGTCAGAATCTGCATGTATTAAATCAAGTTATTTGATTACATTACGCATATTGCAATATTTATTTTGTCTTGCTTTACATCGGTTATGTGAAGAGTACATTTTTACTCACACCGGATCATGGGAAAATGAAATGTGTAAATAATATATATATATATCGCGCACTGGAATACTTGATGAATGATAAGTACAGTAGTGAAAAATAAATACACTGCAAGGCGAACGAAAATGAGAGGACTTACCCATGCGTAACATTTCACTGCGCACGTAGTTTGTTTTATCATAAATACTGACGAATTCTCGATTTTCTTAAGTTTGATTTAAATGCTACACTGAAAGCAACTACTTTCTAAAGATCAGAAAAACAACTAAAACAGAACAAAAGTTTGTAGGTTTCTCTTACCCTGTTGTCAACGGAGGTTTCCGTTTTGTTTTCACACAGGGAGATCGTCCTGTGGAAAGCAGGATCCATGTCCCTCTGACCTGTCCTGTCCCGCCGATTTCCGCTATCCGGTATAACTTACGAGGCTGGAGGATTACAAGGATTGTACTTACTGGCAACACCAGGGCGGGGGCCTCATATTTCACTTTGATAAACTATGTCCCTGTTATCTGAAATTTAATTTTAGAAATGAACAGAAATGCTGGTGTTCGGGTAGAGATTCATCATTCATACTGTACATACATAATTTAGGTGTGTTTTTTCCCGGCAGATTTGATGAGGCATTTTACGTTACTGACTGCCGGTGTTCTGATAAAACGTCCTGCTTTATCAAAACATATCCTACCGTAGTGCTAATCGATAGCCCTAACCCTAACTCTTACCCAAACCGTAACCCTAACCACCCCCCCATCCCAAAAAAACCCCTAAAACCCTTACCTTAACCCTAACCCTAATCCCAAAACGGTGGAACTGCACATGCGCAGAAAGGTTCGATAGCACGTCTCGATAGGTAGGATGTTTTGTCAGAACATCTGCTCATATCTCTGAGGTTTGGGGTTTTAGTCTGCGTGTGTGGAGTTTGCATGCTCTCCATGTGTCAGGGGAGTTGCCTCTTTCAATCCAAGTACATGCAGTGAGAATAACATCTCCAAATGAAGTGAAAGTGATTAATTGGCATTGTTAACACACCACAGCACACACTGCAAAACAACAAAATGTGTCTGTCGCATTTAACCCATAGGTGAAATAGCAGTGGACAGCTACTATTTAGTAGTGTTGTAGTCAAGACCGCCTAAACCGAGACCAAGACATTGCCGAGACCGGAGGGTATCAAGACCAAGACACTGCCGAGACTTGAGGGTACCAAGACCAAGTCCAAGACCAAGACACACTAAGGCGAGACCAAGACCAAGACTGGTCGAGACCAAGACCGAAAACAGACTAGGGCTAGAATCGACATCACATTACCCAGATCAACTGTAGAGAAAAAAGGTATTGTTGTAAAGTGTCATTACTCGTTAAATCAAATTCATGTTATCTTTTCAATTATATTGTCCATATGTCCATATGTCTCTCATTTAAAATCTCCCAGATTTGTCATAGTTACGAGACCTGATGGAAAATAATATTCTCAGCAATCCTCTCCTATAACCATTTTATCAGACCTCGTCAAGGGAAAGAGATGGGATGTACCAGAAAGATGTTCATATTAAGTGTCTTATACCAGGGACAGAGGCCTCGGGTAAGCTATGAATACGGCTATGTAATGATCCTTTGCTTTGAATTGAAGAGAATGGAGAGAATGAGCCTCCAGATTGACTTGCACCTCCAAGACCGTGCTTTGTAATCAATGTAAAATACCTAATTTATTTGGATTATAACTATGCTATAGACTTCGCGGACATTTTCGGACATTTCTTTGCCGATGTATGATACGATGTGTATGATGTGTGTGGACTGTGAAGCACTGGCCGTGTCCGTGAAGAAAATGTATAAAATGAAACATTTTTGAAATGGATGCATCTGACTGGTTGCATTTGAATTGAGGCGCGTAATAAATAATGATACTGTTCTGTGAGGATGTGCAGTTTTCTCTTTTTTTCCCCATCCCATCGAGACCGCTATGTCCGAGACCAAGACAAGACCGAGACCAAATAGAGTCGAGACCAAGACAAGACCGAGACCAAATAGAGTCGAGACCAAGGCAAGACTGAGACCACAAAAAATTGGTCTTGAGACTGGTCTCGAGACCAAGACCGGTCTCGAGAACTACAACACTACTATTTAGTGCATGCATGGGTGCTTCAGTAGCACCCTGCTTGTCAGGGATTCGAACCAATAACCTTTACGATCACAGGCACACTTCCCTAACCATTAGGCCACCATTGCCCCTACAATGTATGTAGAATGTATCTATATCCCTGTAATGTATGTATCACGCCTTGTCATTGTGCAAGTTACATATACAACATGTTTCAATCTCCTACCCCATCTTGCTCTCCTGTGGGACACACGCACATAAACAGATCAGAGGAATGCTTGGCACTAGAGGGCGGGTCATCCATTTACCCGGCAGCCATGAACACATGGACTTTGCTCAAGGGTCAAACAGTGGCATGATGACTCTGCCAGTGGCGGGATTTAAACCAACAACCGTCTAGACACCTGCATGGACACTGAACCCACAGAACCACACACCACCTTATGTAAGAGTGTATGTTACTGTGAGTATGTGCCCAGTGGTGAGCTGGCATCCCATTCAGAGTGTACCCCAGCTCTGTGCTGCTTAGGATAGGTTCTGGGCACCCAGATCAAGATAAGCAATAACAAGATGGATGGATGGATGTTGCTGATGAGCTTACTAGGTTTCTTTTTTCTTTAATTCTTAAAATATTTCCCTGAACCTTCTAATAAATAAAAGCTTGAAAAATGTTAATACTTCTACATATTAATATTAAATATCTTTTTTAAATTATGAAAAGAGTGTCCTTTGTGAAGGGTCATGGGATTTAATCCCATAACCTTCCAAACACAGGCACACATCCCCAATTCCTAATCCAAAAACACACCACAGACTCATTTAAATGCAAATAATTTACTTTAAATTTAACTCATGTTTAAACCATCCATCCACCTAACCAATCTTGCAATGCTATAATCTAGACACTAGAGGGCAATCTAACCACAATTTTGGTATTCTCTGAAAATGAGCAGCAGTGACAGAATTTCGTTTACTAATAAAATAAAGCATTAAAATGAATTTAATGTCAAAGTAATGCAAAGCTGATTGTAGACCATTGTGGAATGCTACTACCTAACAATAAAACCCAGATACTGGACTGATGAAAAGAATTATGGTAAGTGTCCCTTTTTCTCTATAGAAAAGAATTCTACTTGACATCTGGCAAAATTATTAATCTGCATTCAATCAAAAAACCATGAATAAGTTTTCCACAGGAATGATAATTTTTGAACGATTAGTTAAATACAGTTAGCAGTATTTTTTTTAAATCAATATTAATTAGGTAAATATTTCACCCTTCAGTTTGCAAAGATTGAACAGTGAAATTTGGATTTGATCATTATTTCCAAGCTTTAATTGAAAGCTGGAGTCCATCTATTCATCCATCTTCCTGCTGCTCATCGTACACAGAATGGCAGAGGGGACCTGAACCTTTTCCCAGCAACACAGAGCACAGGGCAGTGGGACACTGCAGACAATTACACTGATTAGCTTAGCTGTTGACATGGTCAGCCCATGAAAACGCCACACAAATAGACTGGGGCAGTGCTGTTGTTCCTGGGGTCCCACTCAAAAAGTCACTTCATACCCCCCGCCCCTTGAGATCTAAAAAAATAAACTAAATAAAGAGCTAGCAAGTAGAGTCAGAAGATCATAGCTAGCTGGTGTCCCGTCCTGCCGGTCATGTCCATCTGACCCTCCTGTCTCCCCCCTAGCATGGCCCTAGCAAGCCACATCTGTTACTCATTTGTCTTATCTCTCATTCCTTCCCCCTTTGATAATCAACAAACAACAAAGAAATGTATTTTTGTATAGCACAACATTACATCGTCTCAAAGTGCTTCCCCACCCAAAGCCCCCAGTGAGTAAGCCATAGGCGACAGTGGCAAGGAAAAACTCCCCAGAAGGAAGAAACCTTAGGAGGGACCAGACTCAAAGGGGGAGCCCATGCTCCAGGGGCCGGCAGGGAGAGTCAAATTGGAGAGATGGCTAAGTGCCGAGTCATACTGTCCAAATCAAAAAATTTGAGACACAACCAGGGAGCAGGGGGGAGATGACAAGCCGATGCCGACGGTCCTTCCAATCGCCAGGCAACCAGAAGTAAGGCAGCGGGTTGTGCTGGACATCTTGATAGAGTGAGGTCTCCAGGCAGCACCCCCCCAGGAGGAGTAGGGGAAATAAAATGTGCAATTAGTCAAAGTAGGGGAGACTATAGGCAGTGCTAACAGTTAGGTGAGTGCAATATGAAGTGCAATGTGCAAGCTCTGGCAGATATGGCGATGGCAGCATAAGTAGAAGGGAATTGGGAGTGATTCCCAGCTGCCTCTTGTTACTCCTTCGTTTGTTCAATATATACCTACTTCCCAATCCGGTGTTTCCCGGTCCCATCATTAATGTTGCCCCTCCTCTCAGTTTATGGCCTTCCTCATTGTAGTCCTATTGTTTTGACCGCTCATGGTCTAGTTTATTTTCAGTCTCTCTTTAGTTTTAAGTCAATAAAACCACTTTTGTTTCATCAAAATGCCTTCTCTCAAGTCTTTTATCTTGAAAGCCGTGACAGTTAGCTAGTAGAACATGTTCCTTTGACATCTTCTAAATATCCATGATTTCAATGGTTGGTAAGTACCACCAGAGCTACTCACCCAGCCAGCACAACATCTCCAGTCTAGAGACTGAAAGAATATCATTTGACATATCCCTTCTGGAGCTGAAAGTCTCAGATGTTTCCTAAATGATTGCTGTTGTAATTGAATTTGTGGTGTAATGTTGGCCTTATCTTCCTATGCTTTGGCAGTGTGGGAGATCTTTTTGCACTTCTCAATTGCAGAGCTGACAGAACCTAGCAAGAAAACCCAGGGGTGCTTCAAGAACACACACCTCACGTAGATGTGCCCTCTAGCATGTTTTGTCTCAGTACTGGTTTAGCTCCAGCACACAGCTTTCTTTCTTTCTACCATAAAAGTAGCCATGTGCTTTTGAAGAAAAGAAAAGGGCTGACAGAAAATATTTGCACTTGATTTTGTGAACCCTATAGTCTTTTAATTCAGTTTGATGGTAGGTTTCATTTTATAGAAGGATGAACACACAGTACATTGGACTTTCCAAAAATGTGATTGAGAGCAAAGAGCAATACTTTGATATAGATTAGCAAGACAAGTCTAAGTATTAGATTAAATTAACGACACTGTTATTGACATGTTCATTATAATCTTCCAATATACAGTATTAGATGGTACTAAGGATACTGCATCTGTGATGGTTATTTCATGCTCTCTTATTTTACATGCTATTATAATGTGTGACTCAGCAGGTTAGGTCTTTGTGCCTTTGTGTCTACTCTCATTTTGTCAGAATAGTCACCTGTCTTTCGGGCCTTTGAGCAAGGCCCATGTAACAACACATTATGTAATAATGCTGCATTATGTAATAACTCGACAGAATATACCAAATTGACAATGCATTATGTAATAAAATTGCATTATATGATGAAAATTTGTTACATTTTGTCGAGTTATTACATAATACGGTGTTATTACATAATGCATTGTAACAGCCCTTAACCCCCCAAAATGCTCCAAGGGTGCTAGATAATTATTCCGATTACACAGGGAATTTTTTTTTCATTTGATATTAAAGAAGCCCCAGCTTCGGCAACTCTTTTGCCAGATGTATTTGAAACATGTTTTTAAAGAAAAAATCTGATATTGAAGTTGGTTGAGGTTTTGAGTATGGTGGTGTAACCTCTGGGTCTGGTCTCTTTGTTACAATTAGGAAGTCTTCCGTAAACAACCTGTTTCTTCTGGAAAGCAATTGGATCCACTGGACAAGAGGATTGGGGTTGTAATGGGAGATTTTATTAGCCGCCTTCTCTTAAACCACAAATTGTTTTATCCAGTATCTTAGAGGAGTAGACAGCCTAAGCCCTGAGTTCATCGCATCAATGCTCAGTGTAACAATGTTATCCCTGTGCTTCACACTTTTTGTATTTTAACGATTTGTCTTATAACTGATCAATCTATTAGTAACCCCACTGTTTCAAGTATAATCAGTAATAATATTCTGACTGACATTTTATTTATTTAGCTGACACTTTTATCCAAAGTGATGTATAGTACGAGTCAAGTCTGGAGACACCTGCTGAAAAGCAGTTGTTTTTCAACAATACAACAACCCTACGCACACCTCTGGGTTATGGATTAAGTACTATTTTGTGAACAAGGAAATAGATAGAGTGCTGTGACAGATGACCTGGCCCCCACATTCCCCTGACCTAAACCCTATAGAGCTGGTTTAGGATAAGTTGGATTGAAGATGCTGTCATTGAATTCAAAGGGGCCTATTTTGAAGAGTCTAAAATATGAGAAAATTTTGAGTTGTTGAACATTTCTGTGTTATTTCATTGCTTTGGGGCCTTTTACTATAAA
Organism: Paramormyrops kingsleyae; assembly: GCF_048594095.1. Lineage (NCBI taxonomy): Eukaryota > Metazoa > Chordata > Actinopteri > Osteoglossiformes > Mormyridae > Paramormyrops > Paramormyrops kingsleyae. The sequence goes on from NC_132797.1 coordinate 21,901,095, forward strand.
GTGAATAAAATAGGCGAAATAGAGACAAAGGCATTAAAAGTATGTGTGTCCTGACTTTTGACTGAAACTGTACAGTGTTTTTTAGAAAGTAAGGTGAGACAATCTCTGGAGCAACTGGGGTGCTGCTCAAAGCCGTACAGTGACATCACTCTGCCAACCATAAGATTTGAACTGGCACCTTGCTGATTATATGGACAGTGCCCTTGTCATAACCTCGTGTGTGCCACACCCCCTGATCAACCACGTGTGCTCCCCTGATTGTGCCCAGCTGTTTTCCATCAGTCTGATATGTTCTGTGTATTTAGGTCGCGTCTGAGTCCGTTTCCCCCAGATCCGTCATTGATGTTAGTTTGTCGCTGTTCCATGTTTCCTGGTTCCCCGAAATAAACCCTGTTTTCTCGATACTCTGTCCGCCTGCTCCTGCTTACCCGGATGCGATCATAACAGTCCCCATCAACTGAGCCACATGCCCCCCCAAAAAATGAAGAAACATGACCAACATGCAAACATGAAACAAATAAGCCTACTCAGATAATAACAAAGAAGTGGGTATGGAACATAGATGGATGGATGAATGATTTTCTTACACTTAAATAATGAGTAGCAGTACAGATATTTGTATTTAATAGTGTTATCTGTGAATTTGACTAGGGCAAAACAGGACAAGAAATTAATTATCCAAATTCAATTATGACAGAAAATCAGCCCTTAAAAACAATTCTTATTTGTCAGGGGTGAGAATAATTTAAACAGGTTAAACAATTCTTACTAATTTTATAGGAAGTGCTAATAAATACAACAAGTGCTAACTGATGAACAACTCCCACTGGAACACTGCTAAATGCTCGTGGTGGTTGGTTGCTCGAGCAATTTGCAGTAGATTGATCTCTATTAGTCAAGGAGATCTGTGTGGGTTTTTGCAAAGAAGAGAAGACTGCTGGGATTTGACACTCTAGTCAGGATTGGTTTTACAGGAATCTTGTTTTTTTTCATTTACACTAATTGTACATTACAAAAGAAAAACCTAAATACTAAAAAAAACATTTGTGGTGGAAATAATTATTCTTTTTAAAGTAACTGTTTGTCCATTTAGGATATTTAGAATAGTGAACTTTTTGGACAACCAGGAAAAGAAAACAAACATACTAGCAATACACAAACTGGATACACAACGGTGTTACAATAGTTTTGAAGTTTTCATTAGTTTTCATTTTTATTTAGTTTTTTAGTCTCTTCAGTTTAAGTTCACGTACAGCGCAAGTTTTTTTGCTTTTATTTTCTGGAAATTACTTGTTATACTTTTGATTTAGTTTCAGTTTCAGTCTTCAGTGTCAGCTGCTTTTCTTTTGCTAACTGGATGATTAATACTACTTTTGTGTTACTGCTCATTTTTAAATAGTCTAATGTTAACTTGTGTTTTTTTCTGAACAAACATACACTCAGCACCCAGATTTAAACATTTTCTTTAAGGGCCTTTTGCACAGTACTGCACATTAAGTTACAATGCCATGTTGCCAAATTCTTTTACACATTTTCTTCCATGTGTCAGTCAGCTATTGATCACAGGGGCTGCAGATTCTCTCACTTCTCTCCTCATCACTCACTCTGCCCACCACTGTAACACCTCTGTCTCTGGTTCCTTTCACTTTTTTGGGTTTGGCTTCGCTACAGATGTTTAGTTTTTACTGGCTTCCTTGACATCTGTTCCTTTTATCACAAGGACACGACTTTCCCAATTACCTGATCCAGCTTATCTGACATTATTAGGCCACATAAAAACCTAATTTTTTTCCAGGCATCAAAGACTTTCCAAGGGTATTTTTTTAATCGAATCTAATTCTATCTATTTTAGATAGATCGATAGATAGAATTAGTAAAAAAAATATATATCCTTGGAAAGTCTGTGATGCCTTTGATGAAGTGTGAAGTACTGAAGTGTTCCTTGGTCATGTTACTCTTTTAATAAGGAAAACAGCCTTATCTTCCAAATACAAAGATGAATAACGGTTATATGCCATCAATTTGGGTACCTCCAATACACTTGCTATGAAATACAAGGTGCCAGCAGTGAAGGTTGTATAATTAGGGAGTTGAAGTTATGGTTGGAATATAAACAATGATTTTAACTGGGTTAGGTGCTCATTCTTGTTACTTTGAATTCAAGTTGTTAAATTCTTGGAAAGGAACTGGAGAATTTACTATGTCACATTTTATGCTTTGTTTCTTTGTTCCTAATAAGTTCATCATTGTTTAGACTTCTATCCATATCTGGATGGACATATGATGTTTACATTGATCGAGTATATATGAAAAACTGAAACCCTTTAGCTGAAGGATACTGTGTGTAGATTGGATATTCTATAAATATGATGCTTAAACTATAAGATACTGATCAAATAAACACCTTCAAGACTGTGAAGGTGTTTTTTTAAAACTGCAACCTCTTTCTTCTCTGTTTCTCATTAATGAAGGGCTTCTTCCTTGCTTTATGGGACTTTAGTCCTGCTTCTCGGAGCCTGATATGATCCTGTCCTAGCAGTGCACTTCACACCTGCACTTAATGTTTCCTGTTACTTTTGAAGGTCACTTGATGTCATTTTATGATTCATGAGAAACTGTTGTATAAGTTAACAGTCATTTCTGGCATTAGAAAGTTGCTTCCACCCTTTACGTGGCTGGTTTCTGGTCATTCCCAGTGTCTCCTGCTTCACCGTATTCTTCTGTACTGCTGTCTTAGAAATTTTGAACCTGGAAGCAACCTGCTGCTCAGTGTAGCCTTCTGCCAGCAGAACCAGGATTAAACCAGGATTTAAAAATGCAGATTTGTTTAAAAATATAGAGTGGTCTAATTTTTTTTCCACAGCTGTATATTCATAACAGCTAAGACCTCATCAAGGCTGACATTGGATGGGCAGAGATATTGATTCTATTTGCCGTTTTAATTAGCCCTGTCAATCAAGGAACTTTAAATATGCATGGCTGTTTGTCCTGAACTTACTGGCACTTACTGGCCCTTCTATATGATATATTTATATAATCATTTACATTAATATCATGCCCACAACCCTGACCAGGACAATTGATTGGAATATGGATGGATGAATGGATGGATGAATGGATGGATGGATGGAATGCTGTCTACAAAATTATCAAATATTTTGATTCATGGACTGATGTATATCACGCAAATAATTTTTCAAAAGCCTGTAATTTTGCTGCTATTCTTTCCATTAGCATCCAAAAGTAAGATACCTGCACACGTGTCACATGCTTCAGAAAAGTGTTTTTAAAGAAAAATGGACAAATTTGTGTTTTTCTATGTTTCTAACCTGTGTTTAACCTGTGCCAGTTTTCAAATACAGAGAAACCGTATACTTTTTGTTTTCATGTGCTCACAATGGGATTATTCTGTGTTAAATCCTTCCTAGGGAAGAATGCAAACATAAGCAGGGGACACCCTGGGCAGAATCCCAATGCAATGATTATATTCGGATCGCAAATCCATTGGTCCACTACTGTGGTAGCAAAATTCATTAAAGTAAACCCCCAATTGCTCCAGAGACTGCTTAACCCTGCTTTACCAAAAATGGACATTGCTTTGAATAAATGTATCTATGGAATTAATAAATTGTATAACATTTTGTTCATTGTATCCTTTCTAAAACAAAGGGAAGTATACCAGTTCTCAATTATGGCACTTCTGTAACTTTATTTTGTTAGCAACTTCAAGATTTAAAAGAAGCAATGCAAAAGTATAGCAGAAACCCCATTCATTAAGCCTTGTTTCTAATTCTGACCTTTTAACAATTGTTTATGACTCAGAATGACTTCAGTTTTTGTCACAGATTTTAACCAGGGATGTAAACTACTGGAAAAGTATTACAGTACATGATCCATTTAAAATTAAAAGTATCACATGATACAGCATTTATGATAAGAAATCTGCATGATGGTTTTGTTACTGTGTAAATAACTCTGTCTTTTAGATGTTTTCTAGTTATGTTCAGAAACCCTATTACTGTAATTCCCTAGTATTATCACTTGGGAAATGAAAGCCCACAGGATTCAGTTCTGGGGCCAATGTCATCCCTTTTCTACCATGCTATTAATTGGAATTCATAGATAGTCATAAAAAATGCTGCATTCATTTTCATTCATGTACTAGATGATGAACCAATTTATTTTTCAAACACAATGTAACTCAGCCCCAAATGGAAGTTGTCTCAATAAAGCAAAATAATATGTAAAAAATATAATAAAATGTTCTATTGGTTGGCAGTAACACCACCATATTATTGTTGGAATCAGTTGCTGGTCACCTCTTTCCTAGTGTTTGCGTCCTTTATTGTCCCCACCCGTAATGTTTGATTGTAACTGGCCCTGTCCCTTGTCTTACCCTCATTATCTTTGTATACATGTGCCTGCCCTTGTGTACTGATATGTATACAAGATATTTTCTTGGAAAAGTTATGAATGTCTCTAGATATTTGGGGAAAAAAAGTGACAGGTGAAAATTGTAGTGCATTTAGCAAAATGCTAAATGTGGAAAAACTGAGCAGGATACCATACAGCATTTTGCAAACAGCACCCCATACTCAGATAGGCGCAAGTGCATTTGCTATTTAAAAGAAGTGGACGCTGGATGGGAAAATGACAACTGTGTCCCTCTTATGCTATAGCAAAGACACCTGCATCACGCCTGGTGCTGCTGTGCACCGTTGTGTCTGGCAGATATCTTTCCATTAACATTGGGACTTTATTATTAATTTAATTTATTTTTTTGACAGGCTATGATTTTTAATTTAATGGAAACATCAATGAAAAGATTGAAGGGCATATCAGTGCTATCATTAGCTGTTTTTCTTTCTTGCATGGTCGAGGACGATTAACCATGAAAAGAGAGCCAGAGATAGGTCTGACTGAACAAATGAAACCCTCAAGGACTTGAAGACTAACCATGGTTAAAACACTTTCATTTGCATGCAACTTCTTTAACATGAATTAGAATCTCTACAATCAAACGTCAAACTGTCAAACACTGTCTCTATAGTTCTAGATGGAGCCGGCACACAATAGAGCAGTTTGTTCTAAGCTTGATGAGTTAATTAAAAATAGGTGGGTAGGCAATTAAGATCTTAATCAGCTATTTTCGGCCAGTGGAAGGCACTGTGTGCTAGGAAAGGAAAATACACTATCCCTATTGTAATCAAAGAACAAATTTTATGCTCATATGGTAGGGTAATAAAAAAAAATACATCAGATGTCAACATGTTTTATTTTGTACACATCTATTCATTTTCTAACTGCTTATGCTTGTCAGGGTCACAGGAGGTCTGCAGCCTGTTCCAGATAGCATAGGGCACATGCTGAATAGGATGTCAGTCTGTCACAGGGTATCAAGGAACCTTCAAAAATATGTCTGTACTTAATAATTGACAGCAGCACCTGCAGCTCAAGAAACAATCTATGGCCAGGGATGAAATATTTATATTTAATTAAATTTTCTTAATAGATGCAATTTTACAAGCTGTACGATTGAAAACACTAAGATACAAGAAAAATCCTCCATAAATTACCCATTAAAAAGAACACCACAGAGCGAATACTCAAACTTAAAAAAGAATTTAGAAAACTAGCAAAAAGTTGCCAGAGTACCAGAAAGTAGCATCTCAGAGCTCGCTCTAATGCATGCCTCAGACTTAGAATTGGACCCTGCTTCAACCTCCAGCTTTTATCTTCTTTGTGAAGTGACTGTACTGAGAAAGAGGTTCTCCCATTTCTCCCCTTCATGGTTGTGGATCAGAAAAAAAAGACGATGATTGCCTCCTGGTAACACCATTCCTTCCCCTCTCCTGTAACCAAGCTCTGTGCTTAGCAAACATCAAAGCGACCTATCATACCCTGATGGTTTAAATCTTTAAACAGGGAATAACAGCCTGGGTACATCCAGACCCTTCACATCCTACAGTCATGTCACTGTGTGTTCCTGCGACAATTACCAGGGGAGCAGCCAAGTGATGCTGGGAGAGCGTGCTCTGTCTCTCTCTCCCTGGACTTTGAGCTGTCGCTGTGATCAGGAGCTGGGCGAAATTCTGTTTGAAATGAGAATGGGCTCGTTTTCATCTGCTCCTCCTTGGGTAGTCTCAGGTGTCAAAGGCACGCCAAGGGTCATCATTAGAAACACCACCTTCAAACGCACCCGGGAATCTTAGGGCCGTACTCTCTCTCTCTGGTTCATTTATCAACATTAATGATCAAATTTACGCCACGCCGGAGCTCATTACCCTTCACCTGAGCAGTTCTACTTTACTTTATTTCTTTCTTTATTCGTTTTCTTTCTATATCACTTAATATTGGCCAGGGCTGGAAGGAAGACAAATAAATAGCTAGTAAAAAGAACCAATGAACAATTGAGTGATAAAAGGACAATCATCAGAGAAAGAGAGAGAAAGGCTTCTGTGCGATTTGAAAGTCAGAAAGATTCGATGATCAAAGAAAACTCCCAGTAACTCCAAACTGTTCAAAGGCCCTTGTATAAAACAATTCTGCAGAGAATGACAATGGCAACTCATTAAGGGCTAATGCATCAGGTGAGGCTGTGAGATTTGATCCCTGGTAATTCTCATTCATCCTTTTTATATTGATTATGGAGGGGATTGGGGGAAAAGGTGGATTCACATAGTTTCCTCATTGTAAAACAATGCCTCTGTTTATGTACAAAATATCTCCAAGGGTCAAAGGCTTTTCTTTAGGCCTTACAGGTTTAAGCTTATATTTTGGGGTGTGATATCTAACTTACAGTGTATATAATTATGACTTTTCAATAAGGACTTTTGATAAATGACAAATGATCAAATGGGTAAACGTGTCAAGAAAAAAAAATTCTCTTTGTGACTGGAACTAGAAGTAGACAAAGTGAAACTGACATATCTTCTCTTATTCTAATCTTATTCATTTTAATATATGCATGGCACTGTGTATTTATTATACCCAATTACATCATCAGAAAAAATACTCATTATTGACTGCAGTGCAGCAGCATTAGACACGCATTGCATATGACTTCAATGTCCTTAAGGCAGGATTTGCATCTGTTTCAGCACTTTGGGCGATGACCTTCACGGCACTCATCTCTGCTCGAAGGGGTCATGAAAAATTCAGGCAGCATGTTTGCCCGAGACCAGGCTGGTGGCACTGGCTTTGTTAACATGGCTGTTTTGTCTGCCTGAACACTGAAGAGCTCACAGCTTTTTTACGACAAACCACAAAAAAAGCACAAGAGACATCATGCGGAATATGGCTTTTAAGTTCATTTGTTGGGTGACGTTAGACAGGTAATAGAGTCTAACTTGCTTGGTATCATATTGGTCTGTATGGCTTTTGTAAGCATAAAACACTTAGATCATCCCAGTCCTCAGGGACCCCAGACAGGCCACATTTTTGTTCCCTCCCAGCTCCCAACACACCTGCACCAGGTATTTGGTCGTCTTGTTTGTTTTGTTTGTTCCTGATTGTGTGGTTCAGGTGTGCTCTCTGGCTGCCCCTGAGGACTGTGTTGACGAACATTTCTTTAGATATAACGCCAGATTTAATCAATTGAATGGAGCATATAAAAGGAGATACTCTTCTTATGAAAACAATTAAGAGGTTTGATAAAATATATTTTGGTCCATGAGACTGAGGAATCTTTGCATTGCTCCAGGGTGAACAGTGTTTGGATATTACACAAAAGAGGGTTAATGTGCTCAGATAAATACCTGATACATATTTAAAATTAGGCATTAATATTTTATGAGTATCAACCATTTATAAATCATTCATTTTATTTTGATCTTCTTTGTTCTGTTACATGATAACAAAGACCTTTTGAAGTCTCATTTGTCTGAGGGCACAGGAGACAACTAAGTATAAAATTCAGAAGAAAGTCTGCCAGTGGTTTCACTTTCGGTGTATCTTTAGTGGGCATTAAACCGCGCATCACGTGATGCTGAGCCACTTAGATAAGAATGAGCACTGCAGCAGAAAAAGGTGCCATTCTGCCTATAAACTTTTCTTCCTCCTTAATGACTCATTTGCTATCAGTACGACATTAATGAGTCACACCTTTTTGCAGATTTCCATATGTGAAATTCAGGATAATTCACTTTCATTCTCACAGGTACATAATCTGGAGAAAAGACTGTGGTGGAGAAGTTAATAGTGATTTATCCTTTGGGGTCACTGAATCCCTATTATGATCTGTACATACGCCATATCCTTATTATGGTCTGTACATACACTACATCCTCTGCAAGTTACCTACATTACCTAAATCTGCTTAAATTACTTTGTTTTCATTCAAAAAAAAAAAATTATGAATGTTATACTACAAATAAACAATGACATATATAAAATTTATATGAACTTTAATGATTTTTATTATACGATTATAATTATACCAAGTATAAAATTTGAGATAGGATTAGATATGAAAGATATAGTAACTTAACATGAGGCATGAGAATAAGCTAATAATCTGCAACTACTTTCTGGGAAATATTTAATGTGATGTGAACATAGTGTTACAGAGGCTACCTGGTGGATCCAAGGGCAGCAAATGACCTCACAGATCACTGGGGGGTAAGAATCCTGCCGCCACTCTGTGTGTGCAGAGTCTGCAAGTCCCATCCATGTGGAGTCCAATGCAAAGATGTGCAGGCAGCTTTACTGGTATCCATAAATTACCCATAGTGTCTGAGCATGTGTGTGAGTGTGTGCCTGTGATGTACTGGCATCCCATCCCGGGCGTCCTCTGCTTTGTAGCCTGTGCTGACTGACATACGCTCCACCTTCCAGTGACCCTGCCCTGGAAAAGTGAATGCACAATGGATTTTTCAAGAAGAAAGTAATACGATGCCTGATTTGTGCAGGCCTACGCTGACTTCCTGCAAATATTCACAAACACATGCGCAAATAAACGCAAGAAATTTATAAAATTTAAAAAAATTATCATTAGAATGCACCGTTAGGAGAATAATACATTTTATTAGATTACTTTTAATTACATCAATGTTTCTCAGTGACATGCTTGCAGGTACACAGTCAGACACTAGGTGGCACTATGTGACCTAAACACAATGGTGATGCTGCAGAAATGGAGCCAAGTTATAAAAGGAAAATCGAAAGGCGCCTGTCTGACTCGGGACGCTGCATTAGATTTTGAGCCCCATGAAAGCATATCATACTGGGCCCACAACCCACTCAGACGAATCTAATTATGTTCCAGATTTTTTGGAGGCCCTGTCACTCAAGGGTTCTTGGAAATTGCTTTGCATTTTCTGAAGAATACTGACCAATAAAGCAATTGTCTTCATTTCTTGTGAGAATTAACACATCGGTCCAAGGCCAAACCATTGGATTTGAATTGCTCGTGCTTAGTGAATTTTCCGTAATTTTAGATGGCTGGATGCGTAAACACATTATAAAACTCCAAATATCTTGGGCACTTTTAACATTTTTTGCTTAGCAAACACAACAAAGCACATTATATACAATTTTTCTAACGTTATGGGAAACTATTTCTATTTGGTTGTTTTGTTGAGTAAACCGAGCTGTTCATTAAGTCGTCACATATCTCCTGGACCCATCCACTTTCCATTAAATCAATAATGCATCACCAATTAAACAACTACAAATATAACAATCTCACCCAGAACCTGTCTCTCATTGTAGCTCCTGCCGAATCTGCATAAAAGAAGTAAACTCCAGCTTATCTGAACAAATTGTATCATCAGTATCTACTGCTAGCAAATTGGGTTTACCATTTTCTGTTTGGGTTCACAATATCACAATATCAGAAACAATATGGTGACTGTCATATCCTCGAGGTGAAGTTCACAGTTTTGAAACATCAGAAAGAAAAAATGCTTCGTATGAGCATCCTAGAATTTTACAAGAATCTACGCAAAGTATACTTCTCAAAGTGACTATAGGTCTACATTTTAATATTTGCCTCAATAGCGCCTAAAATAAATAAATGCTTTTGCAAATTAAGACATCTTCATGCATTTACAATACTTCATTGAAACCAGAAATTGCTGTTTTTTATGATGAGGATATCACAAAATAATTAAAGTGAATGCTGGACCACATTGCTGTTTAGTTTTAAAAAGTAGTTTTCCTCTGTCAATTATAATAAAATCAGATTTGAAACAGCTCAGTATGGGCATGACAGCTCACTAGTTCAATAGATATTACTTATGATTTTTTAATGTTACAGTCCTATGCTTGAGATCAGATTTCCATTAGGGGCGACATTAAAGGGATTCGGGAGTCGTCCAAATGGCCAAGTAATTAATGTTACCAAGCACACCCAAGACATTAAAATGTTAACAGTGCGGAGCCGTGTGATCCAGAATACCGAGTGAGGGCTTTATTATAGCCGCACAGACAGGGGGTGACATCCAGCCTAATTGAGGACATCAAGGTTCTTGCTGCTGGTTCTTCTCTACAGTTCAGATGTCCTTTTAATTTATTCACCCCCTCCACCCGTCACTGGAATCTGCTCTCATTACCAGTCTGCCGCGCGCCTCGTTTGCATTTCAAGCACAGGAGTACGCGGAAAACCGCTCGCGCTCGCGGTTTAAGGGCTCTTCAGAAGACAGTGCTTATCACGCGCAGAAGCCTCATCGCCGCGCGCCTGACATCTGGGCTTGTCTACTCCCAAAGGCACCGGGGCGTCATTAACGGGATTAATCAGGTCCTAATTTCATAATGATTGCTGTTTTAATGTATGTGAACAAGCACGGTCTCTTGACTCATTACCGCCAATTTACCTGAGATGTTTAAACACATGCACTAACATTTATTTTTGCTAATACATTCTTAAATCATAGATTAAGAAAATAGTTTATTGCCGACTGAGTGAATACCTCATACGTCAGGGCTGCACGTAGTCACATTTGATCTAAGAAATGATGAGCTTAATTATTACTACAGCTAGCAGTTTTTTTCTTTAAATTTTGCATTAACAGCATTTTCATCAAAGCATGATAGATAGATAGATAGATAGATAGTTAGATAGATAGATAGATAAACTTGTGCAACACAGAAAGAACATGAGAACTCCACATATACTGCACATACAATGGTGGAACAGAATTTAAACCCCCACCCCAGCTATACTATATAGTATACTAACTGTATACCACAGTATACAGAATACTGAGACAGTCCCCTACCCTAAAGACTAATCCAAATTCTTAAAGTTAGAGCATTTTTGGCCTTTGATTTTAAGAAGCAATGCAGCATTATAAACATAACTTTACTTGGATTTTTATGTGCGTTTTACTAAGCTGATACCATGCAACTAAACTTATTTAGACTTTTTTGTCTAAAGGGTATATTCGGTATAATCAGCATCATTCACATTAAGGATGAGCCTATAACAGTTTCAATGAATGTCACTTCCTGCACCTTACCTGGGAAATGTTGAATTACAAATGACTAAAAATGCTTTACTTTGTAAGCTTCAGTACATTATGTTACACATGGATTTATTATGTCCCATTGAAATAATTTACCATTGTGATTACCCATTTGCTTTTACTTAGTTAAATCTGAAAATTAAAATAAAACACTGTTAAACAATATTCAATGCATAAAAATCACTATAATGCAGTTACTGATGGGCTATCTAAAACTATTGCAATGGTACTAGCAAGCATGTATTTACAATAATTTAATTTGTTTATATAAAATAATTAAATAAAAAGAACTATATTGAATATTCTGCTGCTGAAGTTTCAGTAATTGTGTTACATATATGCTTTATATGCTTAGCAGGTATAATTGTATTTGTAATTGACGTTTACATAATATGGCTATTTATTACACAAATGTAACGGTCAAAGTGTTTTGGCATTGCTTTGGTTTGTCTTTGTGGAGATGCTTTTTTCCTCTATTTGTGCAATTCCCTCTGAACATGCTGCATGTTAAACTGACTCGAAAATGAGATTTTCTGCAGTCATGATATAATAACAGGGATGCAGAGACTTTGCATTAATCCTTATTAATGGGGAATCCTCACAAGAGAATTTCATGTGACCGGGTCAAATGGGAGCAAGTGGAAATAAGTGCTGTGCATGATCAGGCAAGAAGTTAATTAGAAGTGAGAAAAATACAGCTTCCATGTACTGCAAAAGAGCTGGAAATAAATTGAAGTGTTATATTTAAAAATGGGAAAATGAGAATAAGAGAATTATTGCTTATTCATATACCATCAAGTAATTGTGTGTTTACTTATTCTTTGACAAAGAAACAAAATTACCAGACTTAAGTTAAAATACATTTAAGATTATTGTAAACACATTTAAGAGGTTAAATTTTATTTTCATGGTGTATTAATTTTATGAAAGTTCATATTACTCTGTGGTAGCTTTACACAATGTTCTGTATATCCTTTGGTATACAAGAGAATGACATATAACATGACATGGCACATGATTAATATACACTATATTGGCAAAAGTATTGGGACACCCCTGCAAATCACTGAATTCAGGTGTTACAACCACTTCCATAGCAGTAGGTGCATAAAATCAAGCACCTAGGCATGCAGACTGCTTCTACAAATATTTGCAAAGGAATGGGTTGCTCTCAGGAGCTCAGTGAATTGAAGTGTGGTACTGTGATAGGATGCTACCTGTGCATTCATGAAATTTCCTCGCTACTAAATATTCCATGGTCAACTGTTAGTGGTATTAAAACAAAGTGGAAGCAATTGGGAACAGCAGCAACTCAGTCATGAAGTGGTAGCCTTACATCCAAGCCTTAGATCACCAAGTGCAATGGAAAGCGTTGGATGCAGTGGTGTAAAGCACACTGTCACTGGACTCTAGAACAGAGACGTGTTTTTTGGAGTTAGGAATCATGGTTCTCTGTCTGGCAACCCGACGAACAAGCCTGGGTTGAGAACGGTACTTGCCTGACTGCATTGTGCCAAGTGTAAAGTTTGGTGGAGGGGGGATTATGGTGTGGGGTTGTTTTTCAGGGGTTGGGCTTGGCCCCTTAGTTGCAATGAAAGGAACTCTTAATGCTGCAGCTTTCAAAGCCGTTTTGGACAATTTCATGCTTCCAATTCTGTGGGAATAGTTTGGGGATGGTCCCTTCCTTTTCCAACATGACTGTGCACCAGCACACAAAACAAGGTGCATAGGGACATGGATGAGCGAGTCTGGTGTGGAGGAACTTGACTAGCCTGCACTGAGCCCTGACCTCAACCTGATAGAACGCCTTTGTGCATTCAGGAGGCATCGTCCATAGATGCCCAAACCACCTCAACTGGCTCCTTTTGATGCAGAGGAGCAGCATCTCTACTTTGAGGCCCTCCAGGATGTTCAAGCCCCACACCCTCTCTCTCAGGCTGAGCCCAGGCACCCTGTGAAGGAAACTCATTTCTGCCGCTTGACCACATGACCACAGGTGAGGGCAGGACCATAGATCTACTGGTAAATCAAAAGCTTCATCTTCCGGCTCAGCTCCCCCTTTACCATGACAGAACAGTACAGCATCTTCATTACAGCTGACGCTGCACCGATCTGCCTGTCAGTCTCCCGCTCCCTTCTTCTCTCACTCATGAACAAGAGATACTTAAACTCCTCTGCTTGAATCAGTAACTCATCTGCCACCTAGGTGAGTGGCCTAACTATGCATGATTCACATAAACTCCTATACTCTTATGATGATAGATAATAAGGACCTTATCAGGATTGGGGGGACCAGGGCCTCACCCTGGAAGCCGGTCTGGGAGGGACCTCGCAGGAGAGCACATGGTGGCCAGACTTCTACCCATGGGGCCTGGCCAGGCATAGTCCAAAAGGGTAACAAGGGTCCACCCTCCTGTGGGGAGGGCGTGGGAGTTGGGTGCAGTGTAGATCGGGTGGCCTTGGCAGACCGATCGTCAGCTACCTAATCTGGCTCTAGGATTTTTACCCAAAACAAAATATAAAAAATTTTATAAGCTTACATATAATTATATCAAGATGCATACCGAAGATCATAAATCAAGTACACAAAATATGGTGAATACTACATTTAATTCTAATGCTTAATTAGCTGCTGTTGTGTGGATGTCACTGTGTAACTTCCAGTTACTGTCAAATAACAATGAAACATGAATGAAGGGGGTGGAGTATCTCTCAAAAGGTTATGGCGCTAGGCCAGTGTCCGGAATGAGGTCGATTCAGCTCCTTGGGCTAACAGATAATCATACCTCCATTGGGCTCACAGGCTGTTAGAGGGCTGTGTCAACCAGCATCCTGAGCCCAAGCCTCCCTTCCTTTTGGATAAAAATTTGTGATAACCACTTATCAATGAACCTCATAGGATTCTATCTTTCTTATTTATCCTGCCTCCTAGACTATTTAATCGTGGAACTAGAGTATAAAAAAATGCAACAAACAGCTGTATTTTGTAAATAAATATGTCTGAGCTCTGACCCTACATCCTGTCACAGTAATGATTCCAATCACTCTGAAAAAATATTAAAACGAATAACTAAACCATACTTCACCAAATTTCTCTGAAACAGTCATAAAATCTTTTTTAGAAAATGTATGTGCTTGGTGCCAGCAAATGCAAGCTGCCAGTGTGAGAAACTTAAATAACAGTGGAAACTGTTTATGGTCATGATTTATTTATCATCATCTCTAAGTAAGGGTTTCAGAGGTATTACATGACAGAAACAGAAAAAAAAATCAAAGCAAATGTCAGGCAAAAATCAAGTCCATGTTGACTCAGTACTAGGTTAATAAAATGAAGGTTTATGGAACTGAGAACAGCTAATGAGTTTCACTGAAAATTTTTCTGAAGCTTTCTCCAGACAGGGCTACATAAATCAATAAGGATATAAGCTTGCATTAATCATGAAAACTTTACATTTACAGCTGCCCCCCCTCCAGAATTGCAAATTTGACATTTGTCGTTTCGGTTATTTGTGAGTTGGCCATGACAATAAAATGGGAATTTTTCTGGAGCTTGACAAAGGAGCTATAAGTTAGGGTTGGGGCCATTCCGGAATTAATTTGTCAATTTCAGTGCAAATCAGGAAATGGAACTGGAGTTGGGATTGGAAAAAAACTATGGGGAACAGAATTGGAATTGAATTAAATTCCAACTCCAGTTTCAATTCCTGACTTGGATTGGAATTGACAAATTCATTCCGGAATGGCCCCAAACCTGCCATAAGCCTCTCTCTCATATTTATATATATATATATATATATATATATATATATATATATATATATATATATATATATATATATACACTCACCTAAAGGATTATTAGGAACACCATACTAATACGGTGTTTGATCCCCTTTCGCCTTCAGAACTGCCTTAATTCTACGTGGCATTGATTCAACAAGGTGCTGAAAGCATTCTTTAGAAATGTTGGCCCATATTGATAGGATAGCATCTTGCAGTTGATGGAGATTTGTGGGATGCACATCCAGGGTACGAAGCTCCCGTTCCACCACATCCCAAAGATGCTCTATTGGGTTGAGATCTGGTGACTGTGGGGGCCATTGTAGTACAATGAACTCATTGTCATGGTCATGAAACCAATTTGAAATGATTCGAGCTTTGTGACATGGTGCATTATCCTGCTGGAAGTAGCCATCAGAGGATGGGTACATGGTGGTCATAAAGGGATGGACATGGTCAGAAACAATGCTCAGGTAGGCCGTGGCATTTAAACGATGCCCAATTGGCACTAAGGGGCCTAAAGTGTGCC
Organism: Paramormyrops kingsleyae; assembly: GCF_048594095.1. Taxonomy (NCBI): domain Eukaryota; kingdom Metazoa; phylum Chordata; class Actinopteri; order Osteoglossiformes; family Mormyridae; genus Paramormyrops; species Paramormyrops kingsleyae. The sequence continues at coordinate 21,916,869 of NC_132797.1, forward strand.
AAGAAAACATCCCCCACACCATTACACCACCACCACCAGCCTGCACAGTGGTAACAAGGCATGATGGATCCATGTTCTCATTCTGTTTACACCAAATTCTGACTCTACCATTTGAATGTCTCAACAGAAATCGAGACTCATCAGACCAGGCAACATTTTTCCAGTCTTCAACTGTCCAATTTTGGTGAGCTCGTGCAAATTGTAGCCTCTTTTTCCTATTTGTAGTGGAGATGAGTGGTACCCGGTGGAGTCTTCTGCTGTTGTAGCCCATCCGCTTCAATGTTGTGCGTGTTGTGGCTTCACAAATGCTTTGCTGCATACCTCGGTTGTAACGAGTGGTTATTTCAGTCAAAGTTGCTCTTCTATCAGCTTGAATCAGTCGGCCCATTCTCCTCTGACCTCTAGCATCAACAAGGCATTTTCGCCCACAGGACAGCCGTATACTGGATGTTTTTCCCTTTGCACACCATTCTTTGTAAACCCTAGAATTGGTTGTGCGTGAAAATCCCAGTAACTGAGCAGATTGTGAAATACTCAGACCGGCCCGTCTGGCACCAACAACCATGCCACGCTCAAAATTGCTTAAATCACCTTTCTTTCCCATTCTGACATTCAGTTTGGAGTTCAGGAGATTGTCTTGACCAGGACCACACCCCTAAATGCATTGAAGCAACTGCCATGTGATTGGTTGATTAGATAATTGCATTAATGAGAAATTGAACAGGTGTTCCTAATAATCCTTGTACACTGTGTGTGTTTTCAGCTGAGAAAAGCTTTTATGTCTACTGCATTAAAACAGTATATTGGTCACAACACTTCTGGGATGTTAGTAAACCTGCAGCTCTGCTGTGGATGACGAATTCACTCAAACTGCCATTCTGCAGCATTAAAGTCTTTAATATTAATATTTATCTTTTCTTATTTCGACTATGAGAATTGAGCTGGAATGATTTTACACAAAAATAAAATTATAAATTAATTATATGCAATATATATACAAATAGGTAAACTGGTAAATTTACAAATGACTAGAGGAATTTTATTTTTATTATTATTAATAATAATAATATGTTATGCTAAGTCTCTTCTACTGACCATTTCTTCTGTCAATTTTTAGTTCTCGTTACTATAACTACAGAGGCCCGCCATTGACCTTTCGAGCAAACTACACTCAAAGGTAGGCTTTTTCTATGGATAACAGAAGTAAAGCATGACCATAAATATTTGACTGCTTTGTCAGCTGTGTACCTGAAGAGGAGTGTTTGAAGCTTGATAAGACATGGAAGTAGTTCTGCTGAAAGGATCCCTGACAGAGTCAGTGGAATGTTCACAGTCTTACTGCTGTTATTAAGATTTTTTTCTGAAGAAAAACAAAACTACATTTGCTCATGCTGTGAAGTTACATCACAGTGTTTGCTGTATTTTTTCTTTTGCCACCAATAATCACATTTCTTCTCTGAGAATTACAGGGTAAGTGTGCCTTCTGGAAATACAGCACTTTGGAAAAAATCTCAATATTGGATTCAGAAATATACCTCGATTAAAGCTAATAAATTAATTATCAGTTTAGTTTATGAATGAATGTATGAAAATTGATTCATCTATACCAAGGGTGACCAATCTTATCCCCAAAAGGGCTGGTGTGCATGAAGGTTTTTGGCAGAGGTAGAAATTTCAGCTCCAGAAAGTAAAAATCCAGACCAGGATTATGCTCAACCAACCAGTTGAGCATATAGAGTTACAGTAATATAGTACTCAAGAGGTTGGTTGAAACAAAATACTGGTCTGGATTTTTACTTACTGGACCACCTCCGGTTTTTGGGATAACCTTTAGGTCAGCTGTTCAAACCCAGGTGTGAGGACGCTTCAGCCAATCAATCCTCTAATTACTAATCTAATTACAGAGTTGCAGTGAGTGATATGCGGGTATATCAGCCCTTTCTGGATTAGACTGGCCACAAATAATAATGCGAAACTTTGGGTAGAAAAAATATTTCGCCAACAGTTTTTGGAGATTGCTGGCAAAATCTCCAGATTGGAGGCAAATCGGAGTTCGATTGCTATGTGTGAACTTATAAAAGATGTGATCCGACAGAGTCACTGATGTGTCACATCGGCATGATACTGTTTCCTCAAAGTTGTATATGAGGGTTAAAAGGTTGTAGCTAATTGATACTATATAGAATTGTGATTTCCTGGTGTCATTCTCATGTATGATTTCATGAAAAAACACAGTTTGGAGACCAGATGAACTCGTCTGCAATTCCTCCTGGTGAAAGATCTTGTAGTGTGTGACCCCTGTTGTTGATCAGTTACTTTTAACAAAGAAGGCATATATTTCTTTTAGCAAAGGTATTTCTAACTCCACTCAACTTGGGTTCCTTTAAATCAGAGCTAGATAAGATTTTAACAACTCTGAGCTATTAGTTGAGTTCTCCCCAAACGATCTTGATGGGCTGAATGGCCTCTCATTTGTAAATTTCTTATGTTCTCATGTTTCCTGATTAGCTCTCTTTGTTCAATGTCTCTTTCCCTGATTGGTTATTCTTCACGGGAATGAAGAATGTTTCTCCTAAGTTTTCACATGGAGGATGGGACATACCTGGCAAGTGTTCTTTTGCTTACTTGTATGCATCTAAGTCGTGTTTTGTGTACATTCTATGCTATTTACAAGCAAAGAAAACTAAGAACTTACTAATCGCTGCTTATTGCAGATGGAGTAAGACAAGAGTGCAGTGAAACTGAGGGAAAAAGAGTGAGATGTGAAGTGACTAAATTTCTGTATCTACAGTATGATGCATTTTACTGATAACTGTGTTGTTGCTTTGATTTTGATAACCTACATGTTCCTTTTATGTAAGACTTTGTGTTTGCAACTGTCACGCCCCGCTCCGTCCGCTTCCGATGTGTGCCACGCCCACCTCATTACCTCCTGTTTTCGCCCTGATTGTTCTCACCTGTGGCTCGTTCTCCGTGGCATGTCTTGTGTATTTAGTCTTTGTCTGAGTCTGTCTTCGGCAGACTCACCATTGAATGTTGCTCGTCGTACGTCCCCTGTCCTGTTCTGCCAATAAACCCCCATTGGTACCCGACTTCCTGGCTCCGATCGCCTGTTTTCCTGCTCCGTTGCCCGCGATCGTAACAGAATGGTGAGTCTCTACAACACGCTCAGCGCTACCGGGGAGGTTCTCCCCATGGAGGAAGAGGTGATCTCCTGGACGAACCAGCTGGAGCTCTACCCGGATCCCGTAGCCCGCCGGCTGGTGGACAGCTGCTGGAAGCTCCTGAATAGGAGGTTCCACATCGGCGAGGAGCAGCTGCACGAGCAGGTGGACGAACACCTGCGGCAGCTGAGGGCGAGAGCAGCGGTTTGGCTACCACACCTGGGGTGTGCTGCCCGGGAACCGCCCTCCCACTCGCTACCGGCCACCTTCCCGGTCTCCAAAAGGGCTGGGAATAAAACGCGCAATCCTGAGCGTCACGCGGCTACGGCCGCTCCGCTTCCCCGCTGTGGGGAGCTGCCCTGGGTCCCAGAGGGCTCCGCACTCCCCCACACCAAAAAGAGACGCTGTGGAAAAGGGAAGAAAGCCCACCCGGCGACGCTCTTCTTGGGAGCGTGCTCCCTTCTCCCCGCCTTGGAGGACGTCGCGGATGCCGTCCTTGAAGGGATAGACCCAGGCGTATCCATGCCGGACCTGCTGGCTCCAGATCCGGCTACTTCGGACCTGTCAGCAGCACCGGCTGCTGCCGCCGCTGATCTGCCCGCGGCTGCGCTGCCTGCTGCCGCCGTCGATCTGCCCGCTGCTGCTGATGCCGCCGCTCTGCCCGCGGCACCGCCTGTCCTGCTTGACCCGCCTGTCCTGCCTGTTTCGCCTGCCCTGCTGGCGCCAGAACTGCCCGAGGTGACCGCGGTTGCGCCCCCTGCTGGCCGCGTGATGGCGGCGCCCACGACGGCGCCCCCTGCTGGCCGCGTGATGGCGGCGCCCGCCGAAGCGCCCCCTGCTGGCCGCGTGATGGAGGCGCCCGCCGAGGTGCCCCCTGTCGGCCGCACGACGGAGGTGCCCGCTGAGGCACCCCTTGCTAGCCACGTGACTGCGGCGCCCATCCTGCTGGCACCTGAACTGCCTGTCCTGCCGGCACCTGAACTGCCTGTCCTGCCGGCACCTGAACTGCCTGTCCTGCCGGCACCTGAACTGCCTGTCCTGCCGGCACCTGAACTGCCTGTCCTGCCGGCACCTGAACTGCCTGTCTCGCCTGTCCTGCCGGCACCTGAACTGCCTGTCTCGCCTGTCCTGCCGGCACTTGAACTGCCTGTCTCGCCTGTCCTGCCGGCACTTGAACTGCCTTTCTCGCCGGTCCTGCCGGCGCCTGAACTGCCTGAGGCGGCTGCGGTTGCGCCCCCTGTTGGCCACGTGCTGGTGGTGCCTGCTGCGGCGCCCCCTGTTGGCCACGTGCTGGTGGTGCCTGCTGCGGCGCCCCCTGTTGGCCACGTGCCGCCTCCGCCTGCACCCACGCTCGCCGAGGTGCCTGCTCTGCCTGCGGCACCTCCTGCTGGCCGCACACCCAAGCCCGTCTTGCCTGTTCTGCCCGTCTCGCCTGTCTTGCCGGCTCCTGATCTGCCTGAGGTGCCCGCCGAGGCGGCCCCTGCTGACCACATGACGGCGGCGCCCGCCGAGGCGCCCCCTGCTGGTCGCACGCCCGAGGTGCCTGCCAAGGCACCCCCTGCTGGACACACGCCCGTGGCCCTGCCTGAGGCCGCCTCTCCCGTCCTGCCTGCGGCCACGCCCGCGGCTCTGGCTGCCCCGCCTGCGGCCACGCCCGCGGCCCTGACTCCCTCGCCCTTACCCCGGCAAGGCCGACGCCCCCCAGGACCCCGCCTTTCAGTGTCCCACAAGGGACGGGGACATAGGCCGGGTCCCGCCCTCCCTGCCCCCTGGCTCGCCCGTTCGGCCCCTGGCTGTGGCTCGGTGGCTGCCTGCGGGTCCTCCGGCTCGGGGTCGGCGGTCTCCTCCGGGTCCCCCCCTGGATCCTCGGTGCCGGTCCTCGGTCCCGCCTCCGGGTCCTTGTCGGCCGCCTCCGGGCCCCCCTGCTCCGGCTGCGCGTCGGACGGCGCCTTCGCCGGCTCCGGCTCCGGCTGCGCCTCCGCCTGCAGCGGCTTCCCCCTTTGGCTTGCCTGCACCGGTGTTCCCTCCTGCTCCCTCCAGGTCCCCTCCGTCACTCCCTCGTCCCGTTCCCTTGGCCCCTAGGTGGTCCCCTCCTGCTCCCCCCTTCCTCTCGCCTGCGGCCCCTCCGGCTGCTGCCCGTCGCCTGCTTGGGCTCCCTTGGGCTCCCCTGCTTCCTCCTCCCTTTCCTTTGGTCCCGCCTGTTTCTGCTCCTTGTCCCTTTGTTCCTCCTCCGTGCACCCCTGGCCCCTTCGTGTCGCCTGTGGGTGTCCCCGCTGGGTCTCCTTTTTCTCTTTGTCTGTCTGTTTTCCCCGTTCTCTGTCAGGTCCTGTCCTTCTCGTCCCTCTTTCTGTTTTGTCTCTCGGTCTTGTTTCCCTGGTCTTGTTGAGGGTTTTGTTCTTGTCTTTCAGGTCCTGTTCCGTCGTCCCGTCCGTCGCCTCCTCCCGGGCGCGCCCGGTGTGCGCACCTTTGGGGGGGGGGTTATGTCACGCCCCGCTCCGTCCGCTCCCGATGTGTGCCACGCCCACCTCATTACCTCCTGTTTTCGCCCTGATTGTTCTCACCTGTGGCTCGTTCTCCGTGGCATGTCTTGTGTATTTAGTCTTTGTCTGAGTCTGTCTTCGGCAGACTCACCATTGAATGTTGCTCGTCGTACGTCCCCTGTCCTGTTCTGCCAATAAACCCCCATTGGTACCCGACTTCCTGGCTCCGATCGCCTGTTTTCCTGCTCCGTTGCCCGCGATCGTAACAGCAACGGTACAGTACTGTGATATTTAGCTTTTGCTAAATAAAATTTGTGCATTTACTTTAAACACATGATGTTGTGTGAGAGTAATCAGAAGTCAGAAAGTCAAATAAAAGTCAAGTCAAAATAAATCATTCAAAATATATACGTTGCCACTTCTAGAATTATAAAAGAAAATGCTGGTTCACAAAAAACGGACAAATGACACATTGTGCTTGAGCTAGAACAAACAAAATATAAAGTTGTTAAGTGTACATGCTCTTTGTAGACTAATAAGCGTCATAAACTATGATATTTGCCTTTTACACGATGCCTGTTTCATGAAGCAGGATGTCTTGCTTAGTCAGATACCTTGTTGGATTTAAGGTGGTCTGAGCTAAATGTATGTGAACGAAGAAAAAGTCCACTTAAACCGTGAAACCTTAAATCTGACAGGTTATGGGTCTCAGCAAGAAATCCCGCTTTGTGAAACAAGCCCCAGTAGTTTGATTTTATTTTTTTTCTTCAGTATCACATGGCATGGTCAGTCAGTTGGACACCAACTAAGAATTTACGAGATATCTGAAATCACCCCTGAGACTTACCTCCATCAACTAGGTGTGAATTCATTTGATTGGTTTCATGTTGCATCCTGCACCTTAATTAAATTAATTTGGTTCTGTGCTTCAAGCATAGAAGAACATACAAGTCTGTCAAGCCCACTATACTTTTAGCCTATTAATAAAAATTGTTAGTTTTTATTTATTGGCTCTGGTTAGCCAGCCCCTTTCTATCACCCACACCAGCCCAGAAGCGGCCCATTAACATGGTCAGAGATCCCTGAGCTATTGGAATTGTCAGAGAGCTCCACTCTGTTTTCTACGAAAGCGTAGTTGTCAACTGGGGGGTGGGGGAGAGGTGGTGCTCAATGATAAAATATGCTAAGTGAGGGTGCCTGATGATAAGAATTATTAATGGGAGCTTCAGATTAAATTGTTTGGGTCCTTCCAAATGGCGCTGCACCCGACTAGCAACTTTCATTTTAGCGGTGGTGGACACACAAGATGACTCTACACAGCCATTTTAGGTTGAACCCCTTTGCGTTACATTGGTGGTCCCACCACAGGGAAGTCGCAGGTAAATACTACCTCTGCAGTTTGTGCAGCAACACAGTGGTGAGTGTTTGACAGTAGTCTGCCTCTCCAGATGGACATGATATGAAAACAGATTGATGAAGAGTCATGTAGGTTAAATAAACATTAATAGAAATAGGAATGCCATAGCAGAAAGGAAGTGTGCTGTCCTACCAGCGCAAGACAAGCACACTGTAATGTCAGTACTCACCAAAAAATGGCCAAAACGTATAGGAGAAAATGCTAGCTGCCGTTAGCTGTTTCATCAGCTATAAAACTGACAATGAGATTTAACCAAATCCACAATTGTAGATCTCTTATTCATAGTTATAGTACTAAATGATGGGGAAAATTTGAAGTCCTTCTGGGTTGTTTTAATGAGGACTTCTTTTTAAAGATCATAAAATGCCACCAATTTAAAACTGTCTATCCCCCACTTCACATGTGTCTGCAGTGAAAGATGGAATAACTAAGACCTCTTCCCATTCATGTAGTCATTTTCATCTCCTTTCAACTTTTAACAAACTCTTAACTTTTCAAAGGTTTTTCAGTCTGCTACCAGCAAACACATTATATTTTTAACATTATATGTTGAAAAGTGTTTGTTCAGACAAACTTTCTTAAAATACCTTTTTATTAGGATATAGGTGATGATTGTGATTTACTTTTCATGTGAGAGTCATTTAAAAAAAATTGAGTGGATGAAATTCACACTTCCTAAACTAGTTCAAAGCACTTTTTAAAACTGAATAATTGTCTTCAAGACTATTTTAGTTAGTGAAGGTGCTCTTAAGGCCTTCTTCCATATTCAGTTATTCAGGATTATGACAGAAATGATGATACTTTTATCGTACTTGCTTCTACCATACATATGGTTCAACTGGAATTCTTTCACTTTTAACTTTAGCTTTTAATCTGTAGTGGACTATAATATAAAATATTAGTGTTACTCTTTTAAAAAAAAATTTCAAGGTCAATGCAGGGATTAAAACAGGATATTATGAGGTACCAAAATTTCTTAGAGCAGTATAAAATAACATATCACTATCATATAGCCTTTGATGGTATATGGCATATTTTTATGCAATAGTATTTATTGCTACAAGGTGGAAAGAGGCCCACTGAAGTCTATTTTTTAGCTATTTAATGTTTAGTTTTAAAATAATTTTATTTAATATTTTTTTATAGTTTTTGGACTAATATCTTTCCTGCCCATTTTTGTATATTAGCAAACATTAGATTATTTTATAATAATTGTATAACAAAGACATATAACTTTACTTTTTTTTTTTAATTAAGGATTGTGTTATATTGTGAAATTTAACTGCAAATCATTTCATATTCTTGGGAGGTCCATCCTTTGGTAATTATTTAGGTACTAGCCTTTGTAGTAGAATCTTTACCCTCTGGTGCAGTATACCGGTGTCACGTCCTGCACACCTGACCCTCCTGTCTCCTCCCTCTCATGGCCCTGATGAGTCACGTCTGATGCCTGTTGCCCCTTCTTAGTGTTTGTATATAAGTTCCTGTTTGTGTCTTCAGCCCTAGTCTGGTCATTGACGTTGAACCCTCGTGTTGCCTGTGCCCTTCCTTGTTCCTATCATCCCATTTTGATATCTTGCAATCTTATTTCCAGTTTATGTTCACACAACGCCTGCTCTTGAGTCATTTGTTCCTCAAGTGCCTAGCAGCTATCCACAGGAAACTCTCGTGTTCCACTTCTCGGCTTGCATGCCTTCTACCTCAGCCCAAGCCTCCTGTCCACATACCTTGATGGGATGCAGACAACCTGTTGATAGACCCGCTCAGTAACAGTGATTTGGAGGAGTCCAACGAACTTGATAAGCCACCCCGCCTGTGAGCTGAGGAATTATTCTCCCTCCAGTACGCACACCTGAAGTGGGATCTAGATTCCACTATGTGGGTGGTGTCCGAGGCACGAGCGCTGTTAATGCGGGCAGGGGAGATAATAGTGGCGCTCGTCTCGGGTAAAGCCATTCAGGCCACTGGTTCTCCCCAGCTCGCTGCTGCTCAACCCACCGACTCTCCCCAGCTCGCAGCAGATCTGCCCACTGGCTCCCTGCAGCTTGCCTCAGCTCCATCCACCATTTCTAGACAGAAGGAAGAAGTGGAGGAAACGGGCTGTGCCCTTAGCTACCGACATGTCAGAACCAGTGCCTCCAGAGCCTGTTCCAGGAGAGGCTGCTGCCATGCCTTCAGGGCCCAGCCCAAGAGGCCACCACCACGCCTCTAGAACCTGCCTTCATTTCTGCTGAGCCTCCAAAGCCTGTCTTCACCTCAGCTGTGTCTCCAGAGCCTGGCTCAGGAGGGTCCACTGCTATATTTGGTCTTTGAGTACGACTCGCAAAGACCCGCTCCATCTGATCGTCCAACCGGGGAGGGACCTCACAGTCTGAGGTTCAGGTCGTCTGTTCAGAGGGGGCACTCCAGGCTTCCAACACAAAGAAGGCTATTCCACCCACATCCCAATGCCCCAGCTCAGAAAGGGTTGCCTGGTACCCTGGTCCCGGCCCAAGGGGGGCCCCTTCACCAGGTTTGCCTCCAGGTGTCCTAGCTTCACCCCACTTGCCTCCAAGTGTCTGGACTTTGCCCCCCTCACCCAAGGTATCCCGGCTTTGCCCAATTCACCCCAGGGGTCCTGGCTTCGCCTGCTCATCTGCTGATGTCCTGCCAGCTCCAGTGCAGTCTCCTGATGTTCTGCCAGCTCCAGTACAGTCTCCTGATGTTCTGCCAGCTCCAGTGCAGTCTCCTGATGTTCTGCCAGCTCCAGTGCAGTCTCCTGATGTCCTGCCAGCTCCAGTGCAGTCTCCTGATGTCCTGCCAGCTCCAGTGCAGTCTCCTGATGTCCTGCCAGCTCCAGTGCAGTCTCCTGATGTCCTGCCAGCTCCAGTGCAGTCTCCTGATGACCTGCCAGCTCCCACCTCATCTCCTGATGTCCCGCTGGTGCCTGCCTTGCCTATTGTTGTTGCCTTGGTGGCCTCCTTTCAGCCTCTTGGCTTGCAGTCAGCGGTCTCCTCATCCCCTACTGGTCACTGCCACCAGATTGGATTGGAGTGATCCAGAGGATGTGTTTTTGAAGGACTTGTAGTGGGACCCCCTGGACTTTGCACTGAGCCCCACTCTATAGGCCTAAACCTCAGTCCAGGGCTTAGGTCGACCCAGCCCTAGATCCCAGGGCAGCTACCGGTGTCGGCTGAGGCCCAAGAGAGGGGCTGGCCAAGTCTCCCACAGCTTCCCAAGTATACCTGCCTGGGCAAATCTCTAGATGAAGCCCAGAGGGAAGAACCCTTGGCGCCCTCCGACTCCTGCCCTGCAGTCCCCTCAATGCCCCCCTGCTCCAGCCCTGCTGGCCCTCTGCAGCCCTTAGGTCCTGTGGTCCAGATGAGCTCCACCTTACCAGTGCATAGGCCCCGGAGGATCCACATTCCAGGGTCATTGGCCAGCTCCACATTGTCCGGATGACTCCCTGGACGGCCCGTTTCGATCCATCATGCCTCAGCCCCTGCCCCAGTGTCCTGTCCTGCCTTTGTTTTACCCTATGTCCCTTTCACTCCCTCCGATGATTCCATCTGTCTTCATTGTTCCCCTGTTTGTCTGCCCTGTTCTTGTGTGGAGTGTTCTGTCTGTCTCTTCTGTTCCCTAGTCCCCTTTGATGTTTAAGGGTTCCAGTCCCTGGTGTGTTCCTGGTTCTTGGTTTCATCCCGTGTTTGATCTGTTTCGTCTATGTGGTTCTGTTCAGTGTTATTCAGCCCTGCTGTCCTCTAGTCCCTGATCCGGCCCCTGCCTGTTCAGTGTCCATGGTTCTGCTGTGTGTCCTGTCTGGTGCTTCTGCCCTTTGGGTCTTGTGTGCTACCTACCCCAAGTATGCTGCCAGTCCTGCTGTGCTTTGTCCAGCTCAGTATCCCTTTTGTCCCTGCTCCTTTGTGTCCACCCTGGTGTTTGGTCCACTTGGTCTCCTCCCCTGTTCATTCTTTCTTTATGCCCGGAGGACACACTTCAGGGAGGGGAGGATACTGTCACCTCATGACTGACAATCCTGCCCCCCCCTCACGTGGCCCCAATGAGCCACGCTTCATACCCCTCAATAGCTTTCATACATAAGTCCCTATTTGTCTCATCAGCCCCAGTTTTATTTCCAGTTTATGTTCTTTGAGTTCAATTGTTTCACTACAATGCCTGCCCTCGAGTCGTTCATTCCTCGAGTTGTAATAACCAGTATATAGTATTGTACAATCGCTGTATGTTTGCCATCTTCCATTGATACACTGGGGGAAAAAAAAAATATTTTATACCACAACAATGAAATAAATATGGAATGTTGTTGGGACAGAGAGGAACATTCAGATATCCCAGAAGATAATGTCTTCTCCAAATCTGTGATTAAAGTTTAATAGTGTTTGAAGTGTTTTTTTTTTTGTTTTTTTTTTTATGGAATTTTGCTCTGAGGCCCAGAATTGATTTGGGGAACGATGAAAGGAAGAAACTTTCTTGAAATCTCTTCTGAAAACTTAGTAGGCATTTCCACCTCTAAATTTCTGGTGCTGGTGGTGATATATACATATTACCTGCTTAGCCACACATGAAGACTCATAAACAGGACAATCTGTTGAGGCTCTTCCTAAAACTGCACTGTGTAGTACAGCTCAGGTAATGGTTGTAGTCAGGGATTTGTGCTGTGATTGTGAGCCCCCTAGTGGAAAGAAAAATGTGGCACTATTTCATAGAGAGAATTGATGAAGATGTAAATATTATTTCTACACATTTCAATGTAATGTCATTGTTCTGTAATGTTTTTCCTCAGTTTCAGAGCTATGGAGGCCTAATAATTAGTAGTTCCATTCTTCACCTAGAGTTTTCATGGATCATTATCGTGTAAGTCCAGAAATGTACGTCCGGGGTTAACAGAATGAAGAATTTTGATAGTCATTTTAATTAATAAAAAAATGCCATTTTTTAACATGGACATGTATTTTAAAATGTAGCCTACATAGTTTTTTTTCTCTCAATCAAAACATTTTGCCAGAGACACAGGCAAGTCTTACCAAAGATATGTTTACGGACCGCCCTCCACAACTATTGGCACCCCTTGTAAAGATTTGTAAAAAGGGTCAGAAAAAAATTCACCTTTTGGTGAAGAAGCCTTTATTTTGTCAGTTAACACACAAACGTAAGCACCTGGAGTTTGCGAAACACTACTACGACTTTGACTGGAATCAAATTCAATGGTCTGATGAAACAAAAATGGAGCTTTTTCCCAATACACATAAGGTGGATTTGGCATAAAAAGAAGGATAGCTATAATGAAATTAAACTTATCCCAAATGCAAAATATGGTGGAGGTTCTGTGATGTTGTGGGGCTGTTTTTCCTCCAAAGGCCCTGGAAACATTGCTAGGGTACTTGGCATTAAGGACTCCATGAAATACCAGGACATTTTAAATCAAAATTTGCCATGAAACAAAAACTGGGCCGTCATTGGATCTTCCAGCCGTACAGTGATCCTAAGCACATGTCCAAATCAACACAAAAATGGTTAGCTGACTGCAGAATCATGCTTCTGCCATGGCCATCTCAGTCCTCTGACCTGAACCCCATTGAAAACCTGCAGGCTGAGCTGAAGAGGAGAGCACACACACAGGGGTGCCAATAATTCTGGCACATGTTTTTGCTGAAAATAATTTTTTCTTGATGAAGGATTTGTTTGATCTGTTTTTCTTTCAATATATTTTTTTAGGAAAGGTTGACTTTTTCTCATTTTTTTCAGTGTGATATGAAACTCCTTCATCAAAAGGTGGATTTTTACTAACCCGTTTTACAAATCTTTAGAAAGGGTGCCAACAGTTGTGAAGAAAACTCTATTTTTAAACAAATCTGCATTTTCTCATGAATATTAGGATGACATCAAGTGACTTTCAATGGGAAGCATCTAGTGGAGGTGTGAACTGCACTGCTAGGCCAGTTTATATCAGGTTCATAGAAGCAGGACTGAAGTCCCGTAAAGTAAGGAAGAAGCCCTTCATTAATGACAAACAGGGAAGAACCAGTTTGCAAAAATATATATGTTATTCACAGACACACACCCATAAATTGAGAAAAGAGTGAAACAGAAAATTGTGTTGTGGTATCTTAATGTTTTTCCTGTGGCTGTGTATGTGTAGATAGATAGATAGATAGATAGATAGATAGATAGATAGATAGATAGATAGATAGATAGATAGATAGATAGATAGATAGATAGATAGATAGATAGATAGATAGATAGATGTGTTTGTTCTTCCTTGCCATGGTTTGTTATGGTGTTTTAGACTTGCAGGTTTTGTGGCTGATAAACTTCCAAATCCTCTACATGCGTCCAGCATCTACATATTGCCAGATCCCAGCAGCAGTGCTCTATTTCTTTGTGAGTTGTTGTACCAGGCAACATGTAGTGTGAAAATATACAGATTACTTTGGCAAAGAATGTGTCAGAGAAACATATGATCTCCTTCAAGGCATCTAGCCACACTCCAGTCTTGTTCAACACATATTTTCAGCAGTGTATTAAAAATAATTTAAATTTCAATGTCTTTCCTAACTTTAGCTTCGATCCTGAAACAAACATGATTTATTAGTGTAACTCCTTTTACACCACAGTTACTGAGAAGGGTGCTGGATGATAGTTGAATAAATGCAGATATATTAAGGGCTTAATTAAAACTTATTTAAATGTACAAAATGAATCAGCTTGTTCTGTGATAACTAGTAAGAAAGGAAAACACTCATAAAGAAGTAATAATATGGGAAACTGACTGGATACCATCATTCCTAGTATAGAAAATACCAATATTTACAAATGATAGTAACTGGATAGGTCTGTATTAGAATATATTTTCACTCATTTGCAATTCAGGCAAACACTTCCAGTGCTGTTATTTTTTGCAAGGTACTACAGAGTAATATTTTAAATCGTTGTAGATTAAGGACAGCACTTATCGTGTCATTCTCTCTCTTTCATTTCAGAAAGCGCATGTCCTATTTAGATGATTAAGGAATAGCTCCTAGTCTCTGTTGTGGCGCATCATGCAAAGCATGACAGGTTTTTCTGACATCCAAAAACAAGCGTTGTAGCAGCCACCGCTCGTTTGCCCGTTCGGTACACACAGGACTGACAGGGATAGATCCGCTCACGCCTAGCTACACATTTTAATCACATTCTTGCCACACTACAGGCCTGAACATGTACCTCACAGGTAGGTGCTAACGCTTTTTCGCATCCTCATTGCATTTAATGGCTTGTGTTGTCACTCAGCAGTAGCCAGCCAAAAGATATCTTTGGATTTAAAAGATAATTAACTACGGCATGTGTACATCTTATTTACTTTGAATATAGACGTGGTTGGGGGAATTCTCTGAACACCAAAGCTTCTCAGGTTGCATTATAGGAAAAACAAAATCAGGCACGTGGTCCTAAAGATATAAACACCCAAACATCATTAATATGATATATAGCACTCATTTGTACACTATTATAAAAGCTCATTATCTTGAGCAATTATAAGATGGTGGGAAGGGATATGATTTGTACACAGATCAGTCTCATCCAGGCTGTCCTCAGCCTCTTCTCCTGTGTTTCTCTGGACAGACATCAGGTTTATTGTGATCCAGCACTGCATATATAAAATTTATGTCATCTTCTCCAGCCTTAGATTTACTGATTTAAAACAAAAAACAAACGACCTTATCGAAACAGAGTTGCTACAATAGTGTATCTCATAATGATTTTAATCGTAATGAGCCATAGGAATAAGAAATCCCCTCCTAATATAAACAATGCAGTTATTTAAAGTAGTTGTTGGTCACTTTAAATCTTATCTCTTGGTTACAATAATTGACAAGAAGCATGGGCACCATGTGCACAAATGATCAGCAATAATTTAGATCATCATGAGGAGTTTTTAATCCCAGTCTTAGATCAATGCATCTCGATAACACCTGGATTATCTGCTCATTAACGCAAATGAACAAATCATTTTAAAATGATCAGGGTCCCTCTTTTTCTATCAAGTTCACTAGAAAAACATCTTCTGAAACTCTGTGACATGGACCATGAAATTCACAACTAACGTTCTCTTTAATATGTATTTCAAAGTCGTGGTGTATATGATTAGACATGCAGAGATACACAAACAGTGATAAATTCCACTTCCTTCCTTCCTCCCTTCTGGCAGAGAGAATGGAAACATCATCATTCGAATCATAAGGTTCACAAATTTTTGCCTTCAAGCCGTGAGGTTATCAAAAGCAGCAAATTGCAATAATAAGGGCACAATAGAATAAACTACGGATTATTTGCATACATTATCAGCACACTCATTTGGTATTTGTTCTACTGTGATGCCATTTTTGTTAGGTATTGTTATTATTTTTTAATGATCCGCTTGATGGATGCATCTCATTGCACAATAGCAATGAAATCTGAACAGTTTTTATTAACTTAAGAAACACAGAACAATTATGTTGTAAGCTACTGCAGATTCTTACTGAC
The DNA here is from genome assembly GCF_048594095.1 of Paramormyrops kingsleyae. Lineage (NCBI taxonomy): Eukaryota > Metazoa > Chordata > Actinopteri > Osteoglossiformes > Mormyridae > Paramormyrops > Paramormyrops kingsleyae. The sequence goes on from NC_132797.1 coordinate 21,932,432, forward strand.
TGAACTGTATTGAAACCCATATTTTAGTTCCTACACAATGTATTAGGATTTGCAATTTTTGTTTCCATATGAAAATACAAATTAAGGTTGAGTCTCCATTGATACTTAGAGAGAGCAATTCTTTTAAGTAACAAACAATGATAATCTTTTCAATTTTCATGTCACAATTTCGTGTCAGAGTATGTCCCAATGCAGCTTGTCGAAAAAAACACTCATTAATTAAAGAATTTTATCAAAATAAAAGTGATAAAACTTTGGCTAAGTATGTCATCTAGATCTAATCATCTGTGCACTTTCTGTTATAATAATAAACAGTCACAGAGGTGGTTGAATGAACATTTTATTTTGAACTAGCTAACACTTTTAAGAAGGCTTGTCGGATGTAGCTTAATATTAATATTGTATGTATATGGTCATGCCAGTTGCATTTTTGTACAGCTTTAAACAAATGTGTCCCTTTACTTTACCTAATATTGTCCACTTATATAGTCAGATTGTCACTCAGATATACAGGATATGAAAAACAATGCTTGGAAACTTTTAGTTATTAATTAATCCATATATATTAATTGAAGTTTTATAATTAACATTTAGGTTTACATTTGTTTTGTTTTAAATTGAAATTGTTTTGTTTTGTTTTTGGTAGAAATGACAGAAACAATAACCAAATCCTAGCCACTGGCAGATGGATAATAAGAAAAAAAGTAACATTTGGCAAAAGTATTATAAAAAACTTAAAAAGTATGTCACATATCAATGCTCACCAGTACAAATTAGGTGCCATAATGCGCATTGATTCATACAAACTAAAGATTTAGACAAAGGTTTCGTTAATTTACGAATTCGAATTCGTCTTCGCATGAATCTAACCTTGTTAGAACTATTTTCCAAATTCACCACCCATGAAAACTCATATGTTCACAACCTAGTATTTTAAAATTCATCTATTTGCCACCTTACAATTACCACGGGAAAAGTTTAAGATTCTAGCCAACCATGATTAAGTGACGGATGCCTTTCTTAGACGTTTTTGTATAACATTATTCATATGGATATGCAATGCAAGTGACAACACTCGATATGGTTTTTTGAAATGTTTACAGTAAGTGATCCTGCACCACTGTCGAAACTATGAAAAGGTAGGCTACTGCATACGCGTATGTTTAAACTGGAAAAGCTCCTCGTAATAGATGCTGGAGAGAGAAATCGTGCTGCCTCATAATAATGACAGAGACAACTTATTGCGTTGTATCAGTTTTAAAACCTTGCAATTAAATTTCACAACAGTCGCTCTAGAACAATCCAATAATTAAATGTTCCATTGTCCCTGTGTTTTTACAAATACTTATCATATAAACTATATAAATATTTATTTTTAATTGGCCCATTTGCTACTTTTCTTCTGAGTGAAATTTAAACAAGTACTACATAAAATGGTCTTGAAATCATTAATTCATACTGGACACAAATTAGTTTAAGCTGCAGTCTAGTTGTACCAAAACCAACAAACAAATTTAGGCCTACATGTCCCACACGTAACTCATCTATGAAGTTCGCTGCCTGTTCAATATTTTGTGCTTCAAGTATCTTACAAAGTGACACTCAGATTAGTTGAACAGAGGCTCTAGGATTGCGATAGAATTCGAATCAATATTTTGCCGGTTACTGGCCAGGAATAAGGCACTTTAATGTCCGCACTAACAGGATGTTGCAAGAGTACCAATGGTAGTAGACCAGTATTTCTTAAACTGAAAACGGCGAAAAGTAAAGATTTCTGCTTCGTACTTGCAGGGCTGACAGCGTGTACCTGCCACAATCTTATAATCAGTCCATTTGTTCCGGAAGATGGTGAACGGTAAATGAGCTTGAGATATATTTAAAGATACGCTTAATACAAGTGTAATACGTGAGTAACCTAGATAATGTCTCGCCTTCAGAATAGCATATAGGCCTACATTTAACAAATATTTCTTTTCTAATAATTGCTCCGCTATATTGTTGTTGGGTACCCATATTCGACTGCAGTTCACGCGTCTTGACCATTAATATTATGATTCCGCCTTATTTCGTGATCCCTGGGATATGTATCAAAGTCATAATTTATAAGTAATAAATTAAATTATAAATGATCGCATTGTTAAAATCTTCCATTAAATGTGTTTTAAAGAATTTAAAATTAAAGTATTACCCTTGTCGTGCCACATGTGTGTAAAAACCTTCTAATCCCTATGCAGATTAAAGCGTCCGCACACGACAGTCCCTCCGGGAACATCATTCTAAGTACAAAACTACTTGAATGTTAATTTACTCTTGATCTTATGGTACACTTTATCGTGTTACCTCTGTAAGACAAGAGACGTGAATAAAATATTGAATACATATACTTTATTTTTACTTTCACGCATCGAGGTTAGCTGAATGGAACGAATAGCGTACTGTTTTACCAAAAATTCTCAATTTCGTGTGTTTCTGTTCTGTTTTCTGCCATATGAAAGCAACGCGTTTGTGTCAAACTATATTAAATAAATCTGTAGTTTAAGCCTATTCTGCTAATATCTCGCAAAATACTCATTTTATATCTGGGCCTAGTTTAAGAAATGTGACGGTCAAAGTTTTACTTGATAGCAATAATAAATTATCAGATTAAAACACCAGTAAAAATAGATAATGAATGTGAAATTTCTCGGTGTATGTTTATATGTTTCTTATAGTATTCTGGTTGTTTTACTCACTCTGAGGAACCTCCCGTCTGCTGTCTGTCTTTGCTACCCCAGAACAGCTGCCACACTGGGACCACCTTCCCATTTCCATGGCCGACCTCCCAGTTCATCAAACCATTTATTCTCCCCGCCAGAAAGCTGCTAAATATGCACATAACGCAGATAGAAATGTTGGCTTATTTGAATAAATTTACAGCTTACAGATCGGAAAGCGTAAAACCAGTCGCTCAATGTTATGTTGCCAACGAAATACAAGCGTGTAAAAATGGATTCATGTTTTGATGTTTGCGTGTATATAATAGGCCTATAAAATCTTAAAAACACAGAGCGAACAGGAAAGATCAATTTCCTTTTTTGTACAGGTTGTGGAATTAAACATTTCAAATAAATTGTGAGACAACACTTGAATGTTTTATATAAGCGGACACTTCTGATAACGTACAATAAACCTTTTACTCAGTACACGTCATATTTACGCTACATGCCTCTTATGAAGATGAACATTCAGTCCTTGACGGTAAAAAAAAATCATGTTGTAGCTGCTTTGTTTCCTATATATAGGTAACATGAAGGTAGGTCTGTTTCAGATTTACTTTGTCATCCTCTCTTTATTCAAGTCATTCCATGTAATAAAAGTTATATGTTTATTTGGCAATATAATACGTGTATCACTATAGAAAACGTGATCAGTCCATCTTGGGGGATTAAAATTTATTTTTCCAATGTTAATATTTGATATATTACATCCTTCTTTGGGTCGTGCATAAAACTGGTTATTTTTTAAGTCTTTAAATTTTGATCAGTCATTCAAACGTTTAGTACTCTCCTGGTTTGTTTTATTATAGGCCTGTTGTTGTTCTACCGATGATTTAATGCCTGTTGCCCCCCCGGACCGAGACCGTGGAGGAGGACCCTCGGCACTATGGGCCTCTGGAGACACGGGTGAGGCGCCGGCGGAGTCCGGTACATACTACTGTATATTGCCGCTGCTGTGGCGGCCGCTGTCGAGCCGTCCACGCCTCCCAGCAAGTTCGGATGATAAAAATAAGGAGATGGGAAAATCCTTTGTAAAGCAGAATAATTTCCAGCTTCAGCCAGCAACTCCAGTCCGACAGCGGTCTGTCTTTTCCACTTCGTGCTGCAATCAGACCAAAATATATCTTTTTTTTATTATTATTTGTGCCAAATCATTTTAATTTTTCCCACGCGTGTGTGTTTAAACCAGTGCAACTGAATATTTGTCTCACTGATATCAGTCGCATCGGTATTTTACAAACTTCACTGAGGCTCATATTGCACATTTTTGCATACATTGTTTAAATAGAGAAGCTGATTATTTTTGTGATTTTTACAAGCACAAATACGTCTACAGGAACGAATGCATCAGTGCTGGAAATAAAACATCGTGTTATCTGTCTCGCTTTAAACTTTATTGGATCAATTAATAACAGATTAGTATCTCGTTAGAATCGATAACACATCAAATATTTCAGCGTGAGAGTAAAACAATTTTAGTCTACCAATATAGTGTAAAATTGGATGGAACTGAAAGAAATATCAGCATATTTTCGCAAAACGTACTTAGGACACGTACCGGCGATTTTGATACCAGGTTTTGACTTGTGTGTCGGTGAGGCCGAGAGCCGCAGCCAGGTCCATGCGATCCTGCACGCTGAGGTATTTCTGCCGCTCGAAGCTGCGCTCCAGCTGATTCAGCTGATGGTCCGAAAAGGCCGTCCGCGCTTTCCGGGGCTTCTTCGAGCGGATTTGGGGGCTGCCCCTGCTGCTTGAGATTTCCTCGTCACATTCTTCTTTTTCTGCTGAACAACACGAACACGGTAAAACTATGACATTCTATTGAACAGATATTATTTATTTATTAATTTATTTTTAAAATAATAGGCCTAGTTAAATTTCAAAGGAAAAACAAACGGAATTTTGTCTACACAAAATTTGTTTTACACAAAATTCTAATTAGCAATTAATGATTCATTGAAATATCTGCATTGACCAATGGTTATATTTTCCCTTAAAAATACAAGAGAATGAAGGTAAACCAGGCAGACCCACTTATTCTTGGCAAGATGTCATTGAGCAGTTATGCTGTGATTGAAGTACTGCTTAGAACTGAGGTGAACTTTTTTAATAGGGGGCCGGGACGGGGAGGGGTGGTACATGTCAGTCTGCCTCCATTTGTATCGGTTTTCATTGTGTTCCATGATCTCCCTATAGGAACAACAATAATCCCCTTAATTGAACCACTAGGGAGGTGCGCCTCGACAGAGGGAGAGTGTCTACATCTGTGTTTGGTTTTGTTATGGTAATTCAGTGTTCCAAATAAGCAATCGTCGACATTTCTTTCCTTATAGTAAAGTGTTTTAGAAATTGAGTAATATAATAAAACATCCAATAATATCAATATATGTAGTATATAATTAAGAACAAAACCCAAGCGATACATTATTGCCGGTTTATTATTAGGCTACATAAAATACATTAGACCAATATGTCTTCCTCGTCGTTAATCTATTTTCAGTATGAAATTGAAAACATTAATGGTAATAATTGTGATTGATATGCCATGATTAATAAGTAAATATGTACGCTTACCGTTACATTTTATATCAGTAGAAATGTTATCCAGTTTGTCAAATTTGCTGCGCGCCTCGTGATCTAATTTCGGCCTGAAGCCGTTCGGTTCCGTGCCGATGTCCGTTTTCGAAATGTGATGCGGCGTTGAGACGCTTGTACTGTATGGCGCGCAGGCTGCCAGTGGTTTGCTGTCGCCCAAAATGTCTTTGATCAGAAAGGAAGAGGTAGCAGATCTAGGGATAGAGGGAAGTTGTTGCAGCTGAGGCGACAGCTGCAAACTTTGCTGCTGAGTGTCACGATAGTGATGGTGCTGAAAGCCGTCGCGGAACACCTGCAGCTCGGCGTGATCCACGGTGGCCGACATCGGTGATGAGGGGGCTGATCCCACCATGTCTATATCCGAACATGGCGAGGGGGTTACATGGATCCTGAAATCCGTACTTCTGTTGTCACCATGGCTAAAATCTCCGTTCATCAACACAGGGCTACCACAACCGGTACTGCTCGATAAAATTGTGTCTATTCCAAAGCTCGAACCGCTAGAAACTTCCATATTAAAATAAAATCTAATTAAGTAGCCTTCATGCCAGTTTTAAAAATTGCAAAATCCCCCATCAAATATAAAATAGCAAAAAAATACGTCTAACGCAGACTAATGAAGTTTTAACTATTACAAAAATGCATTCAGTATAAATAGGCTAAATAGTTTTTTTGAATGTAAAATAATACATGTTCCAGAAAAGTAGTAAATCCAGTTTATTAAAATCTGAAAATCTGTGTAGTCCGCGTCCTTTGTTTCCAGGTTGTTGAACTTGAAAAGTTCAGGTGTGTTGATATCGGTGCGGATAATTCCAGGACACCCTGCACAATTTTTGCCGGCGGTCGCTCTATCGATGCGCTACATTCACTTCCTTTACCGACGTCATAGCACATGCCCAAATAACTCTGATTTTCTCCTTTAGGTTAATATAGCTCCCTTCCCATTGGTTAAATCACGATGCCAGCCAATCAAAGAATGGTGACTTTATTAAGAATATCCCAAGCCAAGAAATTTAAATCGATACTCTATATATAAACAGAGGGAAAATAGAGAAGGTAACAGTGTTAATCTAATGTGGAACATAAATTGAAATTGCTCACTTTTATAGGACCGCATTGCATTTTATTTGCCTGTTCACTAAGATGTGATAAATTATTTTCTATATCTTAATATATGTACACTGTAGCTATTTTAATATATTGTCACGCCTGTAATAATACTTAATTTCACCCTAATCTTAAAGCAAAAAAATGCTTTTAAATGTCAGTTTCGTCGATTTAATGTTCATGTATAGGCTACTAATACTGCTCAGACAGTGTTCATACATACTTTTAGTTAAAATGCTCGTCCGTAATCTCCATTAAACCGTTCATTTAGATTTTTTATTCGGAAATTTCTTAGAAAACTACTATTTTGAAACATAGGCCTATTCATCAATAGGCCTACTAATAATTACCAGTATCTTCATATGATATAATTTTATCTTAATTTATTGTGTAGTTCAGTATTTGCTAATGCAGGATTTGTAATATTTTAAGAATTTTTTTCAATTTTGCTAGGTTCGAGCACATAGCCTATAAACTTTTTTGTTGATTATTACAGTTGACTTGTTTTCTGCACATTCTACTGAAATGTATTCCATTTTTATTAGGCATATAATACTGTATTATGCCTATATCTAAAGTATAAGCCTATGTCAACTCTTAAAATAGATTTTCTTCGACAAAGGACAAATATATTTATCTACATGTATAGATATGTAATACAGTTATGTTTTTTTTTCTGAAGGCTGCCAAGCTATTGGGTGACTTTTTGGTAGGTTAACCTGAGACTGACGATTAATCTGCGTGGAGTATTACATCTTCCATCTTCCAGGTGATATTTTTATTCATGAACAAAATGAAATTCATGAAATGAACTTGCAACAGTATACGTGAAACGGGTATGAACATACGTTATTTCCTTTAAACACAGAAGGTTGTTTTACGTATGTTTCGTCACGCATACTTGTAAATAGGTGCCTATTTTTACGTCTCGTCATTATTATTATTATTATTATTATTATTATTATTATTGTTATTATTATTAATATAAAAATGAAATAGATCCCTTTTATCAGTAAAACTTCTAACAGAGTGGTGGCTCTGTAAGCACCACTGCAGCCAACCGCCTCGAGTGTTCGGGTTCGTATCGGATCTCACGGGGTTTCCTGGAGGATAACGGGTTGCCCATATTGACCCGAGTACTCCGCTTTTCTCCCGCGGTAATTGGCGTCTCTAAATAACCCACAGTGTCCAGCGGTGTCTATGTGTGTAAAGTGCTCGAAGTAACCGTGACAATTAAACAAGCGGTGCATGGAATTTAATATGAGGTTTCAGTAGGCCTATGATTTAGTTAAAAAAAATTGACTCACGCAGATTTTAGTTGTAGTAATGTTAGTAAACAGAGCCGACAATTCTGGGCGCAATAGAACTAAACTGCTTCAACAAGCGAAAAAGGCTCTCAGTGAAAGTGGAAGTTTAGCAAAATAATAGTAAATGTTTGAAATATATTGTATTGCAAAATTTTTATTTTATATTTTGCAAAATAAAAAACTGAAGCCGTCTGGAATACATTTGACAACTTGGTTGACACTATTTTTAAAAGACATGCGGTGTATAACATTACATATATATACTGTATATACATACACACACACACAATTCTAAAATAAGTATATATTTATTATATGTATCTAATATATATTATATATTATGTGTATCTAAAATATGTACATATATAATTTTGTATATATATAATTTTTAATTTATTAACAAAAGTAAGCAACAAAATAAGTAACCGTACTTGAGGCTGAGAGGTAACTTGAACAGACCATTACAGCACAAGGCGGCGACAGAGTCACCGTCATTATTCACTCCCAAAGGACAGTTTATTGTTTTTTTTTATCTCAATTTTATATAAGGACAAGCTTAACGTAATGGAACTGCGTCATTGCTGGAATTAGTATACTTATTTTATCAAGGGATTTTCAGCTCAAACTGATATTTTATTTAAAAATATACTCCTGAAGAGTTCAATAAAATACATTTTATATAGCGCCTTTCACAACACTGTTGCCCCAAGGCACCCAAGAGGACTTTGTGGCAATGCATTATTAGTTCATGGATACTAAATCAGTCATGATACAGGAAAAAGAAAAAATGCCCGAAGACAACGAAGGAAAGGAACTAAAAACAAGATATTAAGGGGGGGAGATCCTGTGGGAGTCTATGGTAAAATCGCTGCTGAACCATCCAGGCACACAAACACAATGGAGTATATATTTTAGATAAAGATATATCTTTACAGGACACAATGACAGAATGGGTAGATAGATCTGACCCTGTTCCATATGTCCCTAATTGGCCAGCAGGTGTCGCTGGCCATCCTGTTTTCCCCCTCTGTCTTATAGGCCTTTAGTCCCCAGTGTGTTTCTCTACTCCCCTGGCTGCTATGTGGTTTAACAGGCTGAGTGGTCGGCCATCATTCTGGCTCCTTTTTGGTCAGAGGCTAACCTGAAGTAGTTGTTTTGTTGTTTTTTACATTTGTTATTTTATGTTCTTTGGTTTATTATGCGTATGTATTCCAGTTACAGTCCTTTGGGTTTGCTCTCTGCTCCCTGGTCATTTTATGTTCAATTTTCCATGTTTTAGTTTCTCTTGGTGATTTTACCTGCTGTATCCTTTAATTGACCTCACCTGCTCCTTGTTGCCCCTAGGTCCTTATAGCCCACACCTTGTTAAGGACCTGCCTTTGTTAATTTTCTGTCAGTCATTGTAGTGTTTTTTCCCAGTCTTGCTCTGTTCCCTAATGTGTTACTTTGTGGTTCTTTTACTTAGTTCTTGTTTTTCCTGTTTTGTTCTTGAACCTTCATGGTCCCTTTATTTTGTGAATTTCCCATTTTGTGTTCTGTTTCGGTTAATAAACCCTGCTTTGTTGTGAGCTGCTCTGTGGATTGTCCCTCTTTTCCCTCCTTTGCCCCGCCTTAACAATAATGACGCTTTCAGAGAAAAGACCACCACCCCTACCGCAAAACATGGAGGAGCCTCTGAAATGTTTTGGTGTTCCTGGTACTGGGTGGCTGAAATTTATACAGGGCACAATGGCATTTTGGAGTGAAACATACTGTCCATTGTGATAATGCTGTGTTCCAGTCATAGGTCAAGGACAGGGCGAGATCTAGGCTGTCACGCCCACATGGGAGGGAGGTAACCGCTGCAGGCAATCTCCCAATGTTAGCTCCGCTTCTTAAAGTGGATGAGTCCTCGCAATAATTGTCTTTTGTCTCTCCCGCTTGTCCTGCGTGCTGCATCCTTCCTGCTTGTCTTGCCTGCCTTGGTTGCCCTCTTGTCCCATGCCTGTCTGTAGGACTGACCTCCCCGGATTCTGGCCTCCTGCTTCCGTCTCGACTCCGACTTTGGTTTTCTGACTTGGATTTGTCTGCACCCGGTTTTATAAATAAACTCCTGTTCTCCAGCAATTTGGGGTCCACCTGGTCGTAACAGAATACTTTGTCATGGAAGTATAGACCCCGCGGAGACCCAGCGACTCCAACAACAGGTCGATCAGCTGACTTCGCTAGTATCCCAGCTATTGGAGGGACAGGCTTCCTGAACCAATCTATCCACCTCCTCCCCAAGGGCTTCCATTCCTGTCCCAGTGGTCATGCTGGAGAAGTATGATGGCAATCCGGATCACTGTAAGGCATTTCTTTGCTGACCAGTTGAGCACGCGACTGAGAAATTCAGCGTGATACTTCCAAAAGTCATTTACAGAGATCTTCGACCACCCCGCTGTGGGACGAAGCCTGGGAGAAGGCTTGTTTGATCTCTAACAAGTAACTAGGTCTGTTGCAGAATTCCGCACCATCACTGCCGGTCTGCGCTGGCCTGAGGACTGCCTGCAGATTATGTATCACCGTGCCCTTAATCCAGAGATAAGACGAACAAACATCCCACGGTTCCACTATGTCCAAGTATTATATTGGGTTGTCCGTGACCCTGGACAACGCCGTACGGGAATGTCGTCGCAGATGAACCCGCCCAGTGACGCTGTCCACAACCCACACACTCACGGAAGATTGCACGGAACCCATGCAACTTCGGCACTCGCCCCTCACCATGGCTGAGAGGTGCCGGCGCATGGTGCAAGGACTTTGCTTGTACTGTGGGGAACCGGGACATGCCTTCCACACCTGCCCTGTTTGCCCGTCATGCCCTGAAGACTCCGTAAAGGTAGGCATGTCTGCTTTTAGTATATAAATAGTGCAACAACTCAGACCCTCTACATGTTCTCTGGACATTCTCCCTACAAGCTTCTTAAGACAGGTCTTCTCTAGCATAGCACAGGACCTACTGCACATTGTGAATAACTCTCTATACTCAGGTGTTTCCAAAACTGCTAAAGACCTCAGTCATTAAACCCTTCTGAAAAAACAGAACATGGACCCCTCTGTCCTTACCAGTTATAAGCCCATCTCTAACCTTCCCTTCATAAGCAAGGATATAGAGATGGTAGTTTTTAATCAAATCAGTAAGTACTTGGACACAAATGGCCTTTTTGATGATTTTCAGTCAGACTTCCATTAGTATCACAGTACAGAAACTGCTCTTGTAAAGGTATTGAATGACATCTGCCTGAATACAGACACGGGTAAAATAATTGTACTGCTGCTGTTAGACCTGAGTGCAGCTTTTGACACTTGTTACTTGCCATAAGTGTTTGCAGAAGGTCCTGGCAGATTCTTCAGACTTCCCGCCCTCGTCGCCATTCACCGGCTGCGTCTTCAGCTCCGGCCACAGGCCTTGTCGTCGGCAGCTTGTCCGCCATGCATCTTTGCTCCGCCTCCTCATCCAGACCCCGCCCACGACTCCTCCGATGCGCCGCTCGTCATTTCCGGGACCTGCAAAGAAAAGGCCACAGCTCGCACACCTAGACAGCTCTGCTCATTGTTGGATTGTATATGGTTTGCTTATTGGTTTTTGCTTATTTGTGTATGACGGTTTTGGTTTTCGGATTTTGATTTCTCACTTTGCCCTTCGGTACTTTCGCTTTGGTTTGATTTCTTTCCTGGTTTCTTTGATCTCTCGCCTGCCTCCTGACTACTCTTTTGCTCGCCCCTTTTGGATACTGTTTTGGATTGTGTGTTTGCTGTGTGTGTGTGTAACTTGGTGTGTACGGAGTGACTGCCTTTTTGTTTCTTGCGTAACGTGGTTTACTGTATGTTTGGGTAGGGAGTCAGAGTTTAGTGTTGTTATTTTGTTTCCTTTTGTTACACTTAGGGGTAGATTAGTTTCAGGACATGTTTGTTAGCTGTTTTGTTTGTTGTTTTGGCCTGGGTCACTCCCGAAGCCTGTTGCACCTACTGTCTGAAGTGCCTGTGAATAAAATACAAAAAAAATACAAACAAAAAGATCCCTTTGTGTCCCATGTTCCCTTTCCCTATTCCCCACTTGTCTCGTCTTCCCCAATCCCTTTCCCTTACCTTTCTGGCAATCTCCAACCCTAGACTGGGGATCGCAACACACTGTTGACCATAGCATACTCTTAGACAGGTTAGAAAATTGGGTTGGGCTCTCAGGAACAGTGATGAGCTGGTTTATATCATACCTAGAAGGCAGGAGTTATTTTGTCTCGATCAGCACTTTTGAATCAGAGAAAACCATCATGGCATATGGAGTACCACAAGGATCCATTCTCGGGCCAGTTCTGTTTAATCTGTATATGCTCCCTCTGGGTCAAATTCTTAGAGAGAATAATGTGTCGTATCATAGCTATGCAGATGATACTCAGATATATCTAGCTGTCTCTCCTGGTGACTTTGTTTCCATTAATTCATTATGTCTCTGCCTCAATAAAGTACAAAACTGGATGCATCAAGCTTTTCTCCAGTTGAATAAAGACAAAACAGAAATAAACAAAGAGGGAAGATCAAATTTAAACGCCTACTTAGAATCTAGAACCCTTAAAACAACACATGTTAGAAATCTTGGTGTAATCATGGACAGAAATCTTGACTTCAGTGAACATAGTAAATCAATACTTAGTTACTTTTTCTTTTTATCTTTGACTGACATTTTAACATTGTTTCTGTAAAGCACATTGAATGACCCTTGTGTATGATAATGTGCTCTATAAATAAACTTGCCTAGCCCTGCTTGATTCGGGAGCAGCTGGAAACTTCATGGACCTTACTTTGGCCAGACAGTTAAAGATTCCTCTGCAGGCACTCTCCACTCCTGTCTTGGGCATCAGTGGAGAGCCCCTGCATGGAGTAAGGGTCACACATCACATGGGACCTCTGACATTGAGAGTGGGGATTCTCCAATATGAAAGATCCCTTAATCCTGGGCCACCCGTGGTTACAAGAACATAACCCCTAGATCAACGGATCTTCAGGTGAGCTCACTGCCTGGTCATCCCCTTGTTTTTCTCGTTGTCTGTCCTTATCTTGCTGTGCAACATTGGTGGAGAGTCCAGACCCAGAGTATCTAATCGTCATCCTGACCAAGTATGCTGAATTCACAGACATGTTCAGTAAATCTCTCTCCTTCCAGTTACCCCCTCACAGGGAGTGTGATTGTGCCATTGACATCCTAGAGGGTGCGCCGCTCCCTAAGGGTCAACTCTACCCCCTGTCCCTGAATGAGGAGGAGGCTATGGACACCTATATCCAAGATGGCCTGAAACAAGGTATTATCCACCCATCAACCTCTCTGGTGACCGCAGAGTTTATCTTCATAAAGAAGAAAGACGGGGGATTACGCCCGTGCATCGATTACCGAGCACTCAACGTTATTACTGTTAAACGTCGGGCACCATTGCCCTTGATCCCCTCAGCACTAGAACATCTCTGTGAGGCAAAGGTGTTCACAAAACTAGACCTCCACAGCGACTATAACCTGGTCCGGATTCGGCGAGGGGACAAATGGAAGACCTCATTCATTACCAACACTGAACAATATGAATATCGGGTGATGCCTTATGGGCTAGCCAATAGTCTGTCCATATTTCAAGCTTTCATGTACACCGTTTTTAAAGATATGATTAACCGATTTGTGGTGGTATATATCGACGAGATCCTGATATACTCTCCTTCCTTCCCTCAGCATCCACATGGTCCTTCAGAGGTTACATGAGTACCATTTGTACACAAAGGGAGAGAAATGTGAGTTTCACCAGACCCAGGTGAAATTCCAGGGCTACCTTATATAGCCCTGGAACAGTTTCCATGGATGAGGGAAAGGTTACTGCCATTAAAGAATGGCTTCACCCTCGTACTGTCAAGGAACTACAGCAGTTCCTAGGGTTTGCCAACTTTTACCTTCGATTCATTAGGAACTTCAGTTAGGTGGCAGCACCTCTCACTTCCCTCACGCGCAGAAACAAGACCCATCTTCTGTGGTCTCCAGAGGCTAATACCGCCTTCCAGAAACTGAAACGTACCTTCTGCTCTGCCCCCGCCCTCCAGCAACCACGTCCAGAAATCCCCTTCGAGGTGGAGGTGGATGCCTCTGAAGCTGGAGTGGGAGCTGTCCTCCTCCAGAGAGATCCGGTAACTGGTAGGCGACCTACGTTTCTAGGAAGCTTTCACAAGCTGAATGCAACTACAGTATCAGGGACCGAGAGCTCCTGGTCATCAAACTCTCTCTGGAGGAGTGGAGGCATTGGCTGGAGGGGGCCCGACACCCGTTCCAGGTCTTCACAGACCACCAAAACTTGGAATATCTTCAGAACGCCAAGCAATTGAACCCCCGACAGGCATACTGGGCCATGTTCTTCATTTGATTTAATTTCAAGGTCACATACTCACCTAGTAAGAAGAACACCAAGGCCGATGCACTCTCGACAGTTCGACCCCCCAGAGGCCGTGGACAGAACCGAGACCATCCTGGCATGCACCTGCTTCGCTGCCACCATCACATGGTAACTCAACATGTCCATCCGAGTTGCCAATGAACAATGCCAATGCCAATCCCCCTCCTGCCCAATGCCCCCCGGGTACGCTGTATGTACTTAACCCACACTGTTCTGCTGTTTTCCATTGGGTACACACCTCCCGGAGTTCTAGACACCCAGAGGTCTCTGCAAGCCGGCGGTTGGTGGCACGAAGATACTGGTGGCCAAGGTGGAGAACGGAGGTGGAGAGGTACGTGGCTCAGTTGAAGTCGTCTCATCAACCGCCTGCCGGATTGCTACAGCCCGTAGCTGTCCCATAATGGAATGGCTGAACGGATGAATCAGGAAGTGTCCAAGGCTTTGCAACTGCTTTGTAAAGACAAATCCTCCGAGTGGGTCACTCACCTTGTCTGGGCTGAATATACAATGAATACCCATGTGAACCCAGTCACTAACCTTTCTTCCTTTCAGTGTGTTCTGGGGCATCACCCACAGCTTTTCCCATGGGGCACTACAGTCAGTGACGTTCCACGGGTGGATAGCTGGTTTCAAGGCTGCAAGGAGGTCTGGCGCCGAGCCCAGCTCACTCTCTCCAACCAGGTAAAGCGACAGAAGGCCCACGCAGACAAACATCAGCATTCGGCCCCTACTTAACGCATGGGCCAACGGGTGTGGCTCTCCACCCGCAACCTCAAGCTCCCCTCATGCCATACGTTCTTGGCTCGTTTCATCAACCCTTTCAAAATTACGTGGCAAGTGGGTCCAAACACTTTCCGCCTTCAGCAACCAAGCATGTACCGCATCTGCCCAACCTTCCAGGGGTCCCTCCTGAAATCGGTGCGGTACAGCCCGGTACACCCTGCTGATAATGTGGCAGTTCCTGCCTGCTGCGTCCTTCCTGCTTGTCTCGCCTGCCCTGCCTGCCTGCCCTGTGCTGCCAACCTGTCTCCAACATTCCTCCTCCCCCTTCATCATCTCGTCCCATGCCTGTCTGTAGAACTGACCTCCCTGGATTCTGACCTCCTGCTTCCTTCCCGATTATGACTTTGGTTTTCTGACTTGGATTTGTCTGCACCCAGCTTTATAAATAAACTCTTGTTCTCCAGCAATTTGGGGTCCACCTTCTGTCCGTGTCCCGGTCGTAACATAGGCATAGGCAAACTAGGCAGCTGCCTAGGGCTTGATCGGTGCAAGGGGGCCAGGGGGCCCAGACAGTGATAGAATATATTTGGCTGAAATAACTTCAATGCGACGTTTCTTATAACCATCTATCAATCTCTGACATCGACTGGCAAAAAGTTTTCCCCACTCTCCAATGCAGAATTCCTTAAGCTGTGTGATGCTTGAATGGTGTCTTGCATACACTTCCTCTTCAAATCACCCCACAGCATCTCAATAGGATTCAGATCCGGGCTTTGACTTGACTATTCCAGAACTCTTTCTTTTAAGCCATTCCTTGGTAGATTTCCTGGAATGTTTTGAGTCATTGTCATTTGCATGATCCACCCCAACTTCAGCTTCAATTCCTGGACAGATGATCTCACATTGTCCTCAAGCACCCTCTGATATGATGAAGAATTCATAGTAGATTCTATGATGGTGAGCTGGCCCGGTTCTGCTGCAGCAAAGCAACCCCAAACCATGACATTTCCACCCCCATGCTTCACAGCTGGCATGAGGTTCTTTTGCTCAAAAGCTGTCTTTGGTTTACGCCAAACTGTCCTCTGTTACTATGTACAAATAATTCAATTTCAGATTCATCTATCAAAAGTACATTGTTCCAAAAGTCCTGGTCATTGTTTAGGTGGTCTCTGGCAAACTTCAGTCTTGCCCTGATATTTTTTTGACAGCAAGGGTTTCCTCCTTGCACAGCTCCCATGTAAATCAAACTTGCACAGTCTCTTTCCGATGGTAGATGTATGTACCTTGACATCAACTGTGGCAAGAGCTTCCTGTGTGACCCGTGATGACATTTTAGGATTTTTGGAGACTTATTTCAGCATCTTGGGGTCTGCTCTTGGGCTGAACTTGCTTGGACAGCCTGCCCTGGCCATACTGGCAGTTGTTTTAAATGTTCTCCACTTGTAAATTATTCTCCAGACAGTGGAATGGCTGATTCCAAACTGTCTTGAGATCTTTTTATATCCTTCCCAGACTCATATGCATCTACATGCTTCTTTCTGAAGGCCTCAGAGAGCTCTTTGGATCTCACCATGGTGATCCCACTCATTTCAACAATCAAGAGCAAACCAAATTAAATGTCTATGGTATAAATAAGACAGACTCCACCAAAAAGCTCTGTAATAATGTTCTAATCATTTTCACCTGATGTGGTGCACCTGAATCTAACTCTAGGCATTTTAAATAATAATGGATGTGAGTGTGTCCTAACTTTTTCCTAAGTGGAAATTGGCATCATAGTTAATTTCTTCTGTTAAATAAGTGAATTTGTTTCTTTTTTTTGCATAGGTGATACAGTTACATCACCTTTATCTACACATATGATTTGAATCAAGATTTAATAGTGATATGTTGCTATTTCTTAATAAAGAACTAAACATTTAATGTGGTGTCCTAATTTTTTCACATGACTGTATATATATAACCCCCAGTTCCCTGGGTGTCAAAAAAGTATCAGTTATTATTATATGTCAAATGTTAAAACATTTACGTGCTAGCAGACGCATGGCCAGCTCTAGCTATAGGCAGAATACACAGTTATCAACAAGCACCAATTACCTGTGTTGTGGAAGAAGTGAAATAATTATCAGTTTTCTTGGTAGGGGGGCTTCTCAAGTAAAACTGTGCCTAGGGCCCCTGAAAAGGTAGATCCAGCCATAGTCATGGGTACTCCAGCAAGGTAATGCTCGAAAAGTAACCAAGAACAGTGGACAGTTCTTAAGTAGCTTGCCATGAGTCTTGATTTGAATTCCATCGAAAATCTGCGGAAAGAGCTAAACCTCACAGTTTGGGAGGAGGCACATCAAAGCCGAGAGCAGTTTATTCTAGAAGAGTGGGGCTAATTACCAGTCAAGATCTGCAGCAATCTCACTCAGAGCTACATCAGGCACTTGATTGCAAGTTTTGTCTCCAAAGGCTTTCTTTACGAAATATTAAGTGTTTTTGTCCATGCCAGTTTCATTTGATGTCGCATCATAGATCAAAAGCACAGTTTCAGGTCTATTAGATGTGAAATAAAAATGCTGTATACTTTTTTTTTTTAAAAAGAGTAGAAAGTTACCAATGAATCCATGTACATATATTAGTACAAAGGAGATTAAGTATGCTGGAAATGCATAAATAGATAAGATACCTAGGGGTATATTAAAATACCAACAGCTTTACAGGTGGTTTGGGAGAGTAAAAATTAAAAAGTAATTTAATGAAAGTGGATTACCAACAAAAAATATGGAATTTTATTTTGAGTGAAATTTGGTGTCAGAACCAGGATCTTTTTTTTCTTCAGGTGTGCAAAGTGTGTTCATGTAATGAACTTACAAAGTAAAAGGAACTAGACTTCACTGTCATGCTATTGCGAGGGGTGTCCTACATTATCACGGCTTTGAAAACTCATTTGAATACTTATTCAGTATGCATTTTAATCAGGGTTATTTCCAGGACTTAAATACCTCCAGCACTGAGCTAATGCACGGGGGGAGAGAACTATGAACTAAGCTCTCTGTACTGTTCAATTCATTGTTACAAAGCACCCTCCAAACGTTGTTTCCCAAGAGTGCATAGTTGCCAACTACTGACCCAGTACAGGGTCAATTGCATTTAGTGACTTTTGATAAATATGCAGGAAAATCTCACTTTTTGAGGAATATACCCTTCTTTGAATAGCATACTTGGTACAAATCATGCAGAGGTTTCACATAATGAAATCAGAAATATAATCAAGCTACTTTACCAAGTAGCTGGATTCTCGGAGATCCGAGAAATATCTCGGAGCAGCACAGAGGATCCCGAGTTCAGAATCCAAGATGGCTGCGCCCTTTATCAACAGAAGGGAAAGTTGTACATAAGAACACAAGAACATAAGAACTATACAAACGAGAGGAGGCCATTCGAGCTCGCTTGTAGTTTTATACTGTTTAAGCACTACTTCTCATTTGTGGCTCATTAAATCGGTCGCACACATTATACCATCCAACTTATCTGTGGACGTGTTGCTACGGAGTTTTATACGTAAAGCACCGCGCATAATGTGTTAACTGATATTGCTAACAATAGCAATTAACCGGGCTAGAACTGGATTTCATGATTAGTCGGATTATTTGTCGGATTTAAGGTAGTTCGGGCTAATTGTAAGTGAACGAAGATAAAGACCATTTAAACTGAGGTACCTTAAATACGACAAGTTGTCCGGCTAAGCAAAAAATCTTGCTTTTTGATATGGGTCCATGGTATTGCACTTCTGTGGCAGATGGAATGCATCCGACTCATGTTTAAGATGTTCAATAAACATGTTAAGTGCATATATATTCCCTTTTTTCTTGAGTCCGTTTGCTCATGCAAAATGAATTGTGATTAATATAGATTAAAAATGAATGATATTTAATCGTGATTAATCTAAATTAATACACAGCAACCCTGTGATTAATCTGATTAAAAAATTTTAATCGTTTGACAGCACTAAAAAAAATTTTTTTAAAAGTCTGATGCAGTTGAAGTGCAGACTTTCAACTTTAATTCAGTGGGTAGACCAAAACCATTGCATAAAAATGTAGGGAACCAAAGTAATTTTTCTACACAATTCTTTCAGGGGCTTATAAGTAATTGGGTAAATTAATATAACTGCAAATAAAATGTTCAATTCTAATACTTGGTTGAAAACCCTTTGCAGGCAATTACTTCCTGAAGTCTTGAACTCATGGACATGACCAGATGCTGGGTTTCCTCCTTTTTAATGCTCTGCCAGGCCTTTACTGCAGCAGCTTTCAGTTGCTGTTTGTTTGAGGGTCTTTCTGTCTGTAGTTTACTTTTTAGCAAGTGAAATGCATGCTCGATGGGGTTGAGATCAGGCCTATTTCACCTGCATACTGAGATCCTTTGACTGCATGTTGTATGTTCACACCTCAATCTTCCAAATGCAAACAAGACACCTCAAATCAACTCCAGGCCTTTTATCTGTTTAATTGATAATTGCCCGAAGGAATTGCCCACACCTGTCCATGAAATACCTTTTAAGTGAATTGTCCAATTACTTTTGGCCCATTTAAAAAGAGGGTGGCAAGTTAACGAGCTGAAACTCCTAAACCCTTCATCCAATTTGAATGTGGATACGCTAAAATGAAATCTGAGAGTCTGCACTTTATGTACATGCCCATTGTATAACTTCAAATGGAATATATTTCAGTAAACAGGTAAAATAGTAAAACTTGTGTCAGTGTCCAAATATTTATGGTCCTGACTGTACGTATCTAATCTAATTCCAAACATTTTTACAATTTCATATTCATTAAGATGACAAAACAGTGGACTTCATTCAGTGTCGGCAACAACCGTTTTGAATTTGGTCATTGAACAAGTCATGGTGCATCTGAACGATGCTCATCAACTGGGTCACAGGAGATGATGTAGCTGGGAAACAAGCAGGACCATTGATAATGAGAATGTATAACTTCCAGGACAATGGCAAGATCCTTGCTTCAGTTAAACTCATAGTACCATGGATCTATAATGGGAATGAGATATCCATTGTACAGGACTTTTCCCAGACAGTGAGACAATGTGAATTTAGTGGAATTTCTGCACAGCTTAAGAAATGAAATATTACATGTCATTTCCCTCTGGGATATTTTATAAAGGCTTTAATTCTGTGTGAAAATCTGTTTTTTTGTCAAACTGGGGACTCACAAGACTATCTGACACCAGCTGTGCCAGTCTCTGAAAACTGAGACTCAGAACAAACACACACAGTCACTCGAGTAATCTTTTTTTGGATCAAATAGACCAATATACCACTGTAGTTTTTGCTGCAGTTGGAGTCTTCAAAGGCAGTGTTACACAACATCAGTTCATGTTGTGCTGTTATGACAGAATCAATGAGCACATATGAATTTTGATTAATCTAATAAAATTGATGCTAGGGATCTCTACCAGCAATCTGAAGGTTGCTGGTTTGAATCCTGTGAATGCCACAAGTGATCCAAGTCCACTGGGCCCTTGAACAAGGCCCTTAACCTGCAATTACTTTGTCCTAGTTATAACATTAATCTACATCCAGCCCTGCAAGGAGGTCTTTCAACTTACAAGGAAAACTTCAGGGTTGGTGGCAGGATTGGCACTCCAGCCACTGGAAAAAAAACTCACACTGTTCCATTCGGACTAGTGTGGTGCTGAGGTATCACCTGCTGTATAGTTTTTATCCCTGAGGTGGTTTGTTGTGTGGTGGATGTGGCAACACGCTATAACCAGTGCATGCACTTTCCCTCCTCCTCTCTTTGGGGTAATCATGTGTTCACTGTTGCAGGCCCAATACTATGGTATAATTTGGCAGGCTCTAACATTGTCCACATTTAAAGCTTTATTAAAAACCCTTATTATTCTTTTAATTCAATATAGGAGTCTAGTATGTGTTTGTCCTTTTTGCTTTTATGATTTGTACAACCCTTTGTGTCAACCTTGGTTGTCTGATATGTGCTATAGAGATAAACTTGAAATTGAACATACATATTGTGGGGGTTCAGCAGGTTATGATGCCACGCCAGTGATTGGAATGTTGCCAGTTCAAATCCAATGAGTGATTTTACCATTGGGTGCTGGTGCAGGCTCTTACAGTTGCTTTGAAGCATTTGTCAAATACCAATTAACATTTGCAAAACAACAAGTGTAATCCTTACATCATAATGTCACATCTGCACAGCAGAATATCATTTTTCATTGCCTCACACAAATTTCCAATTGTTTTAGTATGTGTATGCAAATGGTTTTGTACAATTGTCATGATTCGGAACAATTTTCTGTTGCTTTAGTCTTGTTGGTCAAAATAGATTCCCATTGTAGGGCTGGGCCATATGGCCAAAAATGTTAACACGATGAAAATGTTTGTATCATCTATATCAATAATTATCATGATATAATTCATGAATAATTATCTTCACTAATAAATCATTATTTCTTTACTTTGAGGCTTGATTTAAAACTTAAAATTCCCTTAGGATCCCCCTTAAACTGAACATGAAAAGGACAACAAATTAAATGGACTGCAAACTGTAATCTAATTTTAATAAATAAATAATACAATTTGTTTTGTTGTGTGGCATAACACTAGTAATACACTGACAGTACAGTTTATTGCTGGATTTTTTTTTCTGACTGCCCCGCTGCTTGTTACGGGGGGGGGGGTTAACATTGCTGGTAGAGTTGCCATGGGCCTGTTATTGAAGAATAAAAAGCTGTGTCCTATTTTGAACCAATACGGGGTGCGACTGAAAGTTGCAATTTTAATTGCTGGTGTCTGTGACTATAAGCTCTTGCATCCTGTATGTGCTACTGGACGGCAATGTTTCGAGTGGTGCAGTACATTCATAGTACAGTATGTCCAATTTTAGTCAGCACCAGTCTGTTGTGTTTCATAGGCTTCTTTAAATTGCCAAAGTACCACCACACCACCAACGTCTTTTTACCTTGTTTATCCACAATATCTCCCTTTTCACAAGATGCTGTGGACATGCACTTTCTTCACTGGCACCAAATATTACTCTTAGGGAGTACATTTCTCTCCCATGACTCATCAATATTGCAGTTTTACAAGATTGCCTTGGCACATTTCATGAAACATACTTAACAATCTCCCAAACTATAAAGGCATTTCTCAAAACAGTTCATGCATATAGCACAACACTATGGTTTAGCTGCAAAAGCCTGTAACTTACCCAAAACAATTAAATCATCTCTCAAAAGCAAATAATTCCATAGTCAGTGGCACCAAAGTAGAAAGTATAATCAGCATTATTTTAACCATGACAGTCAAAATGCTTAGATATATTGTCAGTATGTCAGTGTAAGTATGCTCCTGAGCTCCACAGTTCTAAATGATAGTCAGTTACCATTTTCTCATTGCCAGTAGCCGATCATTTTTCTTTAGTGAACTGTTACTAATTCACCAAATATTATGTGAAACTGTGATTCCTAAAATGAATTTGAATTCACTAAGACACCAGTTTCAACATTGGAAGGCTCTACATTACACTACGTAAAGTTCACTGGCAAGAGAGAGTACTCGCATGCACATGTAACTTATTCAGATCTCCAGACAGTTCAATAGCAAACAAAAAAGTCACAGAGTACCGTGCAACACAAAAACGGCAAAATGGCAACAAAATCATGTACAGTGTGAACCAGAAATACAATGCCGTATCACTGCAGAAGGATGGCTATAATAAAAAGGACCTTATCCCAATTGTAAAATATGGTGGAGGTTCTGTGATGTTGTGGGGCTGTTTATCCTCCAAAGGACCTGGAAACCTCGTTAGGGTACATGGCATTAAGGACTTCATGAAATACAGGACATTTTAAATCAAAATTTGGCTGCTGCTGCCAGGAAACTCAAACTGGGTCATCATTGGATTTTCCAGCCGGACAGTGATCCTAAGCACATGTCCAAATCTGAATAAAAAGCTGACCACAGAATCAAGCTTCTGCCATGGCCATCTCAGTCCTCTGACCTGAACCCCATTGAAAACCTGCAGGCTGAGCTGAAGAGGAGAGCACACAAGAGAGGGCCTAGGACCCTGGGTGATCTGGAGAGATTCTGTACAGAGGAATGGACTCAGATGCCCTGCTCTGTATTCTCCAACCTTATAAAATGTTATAGGAGAAGATTCAATGCTGTGATACTGGCAAAGGGAGGCTGTACAAAGTATTAAATGCAAAGGTGCCAATAATTGTGGCAGATGTGTTTCTGTTGGAAAAAAAATAATTTCTTGAAGGATTTGTTTTTCTTTCAATACATTTACTTTAATGAAAGGTTGGATTGTCTAATATATATATATATACAGTACGAATGTGGAACTTTGTACAGTTTAAATTGATATATATCATACAGAAAAATATGGCCTTGTGCCTTTTCAAACATTGTCATCAATACCTTAGCCATAGTTTACATCAGAAAATACTTACGGAGTACACTGTTAGGTTGACCATACAATTAAGCATTTTGACTACCCTGTCTGTTTTTAATGACACTAGGACTTGTCATTCTGATGCCAATGATAAGTTCATTGACATAAATAATTACTTTTGAGAGATGAACTAAGGATTTTGAGCAAGTTATGAGCTTTTGCAGGTAATCCATTGTTTGCCAGTGTTTGTGCAAATTGTTTTGAAAAATTCACTCACACTGTCTAATTGTCTAATTGTTATAATGCCTAATAATTTCTAAATCATATTCCAGATATAAACTAATCATTGTAACTGTAGGTGGTCACATTTATATGACATTTCCAAGAAAATTGTGTGTTGCTTATATTGTTTACATACAAACGATGGATGGAGAGACTTCTTCAAGATGGTGTCATGCTCTATGCCCATTGGCCTACAGCTGGAGACTTGTCTATCATGTCTAGTAAATATACACTATATGGACAAAAGTATTAGGATACACCTCTTAATCATTGAATTTATTTGTTTCATTCGGACCCATTGCCAAACATTGCCAGTGAATAAAAGGGTGGTACTGTCACAGGACGCCACGTTTGCAATAAGACAGTTTGTGAAATTTCTTCCCCGCTAGACATTCAACTGTAAGTGGTATTATTGCAAAGCGGAAGCATTTAGGAACAACAGAAACTCAGCCACAAACTGGCAGACCATGTAAAATAACAGAGTAGGGTCACCGAGTGCTGAGGCACATAGTGCGTAAAAATCACCAATCACTCAATAACTGCAGAGTTTCAAACTTCCTCTGGCATTATCCCCATCACTGGGAGCTTCATGGAATGGGCATCCATGGCCCAGCAGCTGCATGCAAGCCTCACATCACCAAGCGCAGTGCCAAGCGTCGGATGCAGTGGTATAAAACATGCTGCCACTGGACTCTGGAGCAATGGAAACGTGTTTTGTGGATTGAAAAATTATGCTTCTCTGTCTGGCAGTCTGGGTTTGGCAGATGCCAGGAGAATGTTACCTGCCTGACTGCATTGTGCCAATTGTAAAGTTTGGTGGAGGAGGGATAATGGTAGGAGGCTGATTTTCAGGAGTTGGACTGGGCCCCTATGTTCCAGTGAAGGGAAATCTTAATGCTAGAGCATACATTTTGGTTAATTCTATGCTTCCAACTTTGTGTGAACAGTTCGGAGAAGATCCTCTTCTGTTCCAGCATGACTGTGCGTCAGTGCACAAATCAAGGTCCATAGACATACGGTTGAGTTTGGTATGGGAGAACATGGTTGGCCCATACAGGGCCCTGACCTCAACCCCATCGAACACCTTTGGAATGACACAGAAAACTAGAGACCAAAACTAGAGAATATAATCACTGTTAGGATTAGACATAGTATAAAACAAAGCCAGAACCGAACACAAGCAGGGTAATCTTAAACAGGGAGATGGCGATAGAAAAGAAACACAGGGAAACAGAAATCAATACAAATAAACAGATGAAGCTGGTCATAGATTAGTCTTAAACCCATGACTAAGAGAGCTGTAGTCTTTGTCACACAATCAGCCCACTGAGTTACACAGCAGTCTGGGGATCAGGGAAAACACAAGGGTTGAAGGACAGAGAGGGGCAAAGGCAGAATGACCAGCAATGCCTGCTGGCCAAATGTGGAAGGGTCACATTGTGAGAAGTCAGAAGGCAGTGACCCTGACAGTACATCATTGTTCCCAAAACTGCTGAGCCATGAACCACCTCCATAAACATTACTGATTCAAAGGAGAAATTCAGTAGACACATAGTCCTTCAAGTTGGATTTGAATCAGCAACCTAAGGATGACAGACAAGTTTCTACAGGCTGCCGCTCTACCAACTGAGCTCTCAAAAGCTGGTATGAACATTTGCGATGTAGCCTTTTCTTCTTTTTTCAATTTTGGAGGGTATGGTGAATCATTTGTTAAATGTAAAACTAAACTAAAAACCAGCACCAGGCACACTCGAAATACAAGAGGATCAAGAACCTTCCATGGTGATCTTTTTCAGTTTGATACATGGATAATCTCACATCCAGTATACACATAATTTATTATTATGCACCTCTTCAGTCACTTTCCTGGAGTAATTATTATTTAATTTTGAGTTTTGCCTTGGACAGAGTCATAATACGTGAAACTGGCCACTTAACTATCTCTGATCATGCTTCGCTAAGCAAAGGATTTGACCCCCAACCCCCCGGGATCCTTTTTCAAACACTGTATTAAGTTTTTGTCAGAAGACACCTCATGAAACTTTGTTTTCATGTTTAAGATTCCACCTGAATATCAGTTCAAATTAAGTTTACATTCAGGGGAGAATTACAGCCTGTTCAATCAACTTTGCCCTTTTACCTAAATGTTTTTACATAATACTGTGAATGTGCCTCGAGTGCCTGAAAAAATATTGTAGGAATATTTGTGGGGGAAAAAAAACTGCATTTAGGGCACTAGACTGACTACTAGACTGAATAAATATGTCATATAAAAATATTTAAAGCACGCACAAAGGAAAATTTATTATGAGTGCAACATAATATTTCCAAGAATTTTAATATTAAAGCTTGTTACTGTTTCTTAAACCTGGTTTTATAATTGTCTTTTTCTATTTCCAGGGCATTTTTTATTCAATACAAGTAAAATATACAGTATATAAAACAGTTTTATAAAAGCCACATCTAAATAGAACAGAATAATAAATAGGTCATAATCACATCAATGCCATGAATGACACTTCTATAATTGTTTTAATATATAGTATATTTATTCATATTTGCATTCATATTATATTAGGTTCACCTGACAATAGAGTGTTTTTACTGGTGTTTTAGATTTTGCTTTTAAGTACATGATTATATTTGGTCTGCTTGTTCTGCTCATGGGCTGTCATGAAAAGGTTGGTATATCAGCTGGAAAAGTCTATACCATTTCTTAATTACTCAACATGTCAGTCAAACAGCGCGATACTGACCACATACAAGACTCCAAGGACCATCCAACTGCTTGATTCCCCCTGTGACTGATCCATACTGATAACAATGAAAAACAATAGCATTGAATTTCCCAACCTGTGACTGAATACAGAGGTACAGATTAGACAGGAAGAGGAATGCTTTTACAATGCTATTATGTATGCTATTATAATCTGAGAGTCACATATCTGTCATTTTGGAAGACTCATGCAATGTCATCTAGGTACAGTCAATGAACTATATCATTTCGAGAAATTATAATTTAACGAGAGAAAATACCTTTGCGGCAGAATAATTCATATCCATTTTCCAATTTTTTATTAAAACAAATAACCTTTTGCAATGCGAAGAACATGAGGAATATCTTTAAAACTATCTGTCATAACACATCTCTGAGAAGATACTGGGTAAGTCAATGGAAGATGGATGCATAGCATTATCAACATCATGTGTGTTGTTATGTTCTGTATAAAGAACTTAATTCATGAAGTATTTCTGCAAAGATGTAGATGAATGTTGCTGGTGCAAGTTTTATGTGAGATATATTCATACCTTGGTGTTAACCATTCGCAAACTAAAATAACATGGGTGTTGACTTAACAGGGAATCCATGCTTATTGAAATCGATTTGACCACCACAACCCATCTCTGTGTCCTAATACATACTTCCAAATGCATTGCTCTGACTTATAATGTCCTGGCAGCATGAACATTATTTTCTAAAGCAGGCTTGCCACCCAAACAACACAATGTAAATTGTGAATCATGCAAGTAAACAATGTGCATATGGTAGATGCACCTGAAGGAATGATCCCTTGCTTTTGCACAGCAAAGTGGAGCAACAATGTCACTAATGAGACAGGCAAAATTGCAACTGTGAATAATGAAAGACAACACTGAATTTTGCAACAGAAAGAACAAAGGTGAAATAATCAACGAGCAAAGGAGGCAAGAAAGCTAGTGATGATTAAATGATCAAAAGCTGGCAGAGAGGATTCAATGTCACTGCCAGGCGCACTCGTCTACCCACAAGTGAAAGTTAGGTTTCAAGCACAGTGTAATTATAGCGCCGCTTGTCAGTTTGACATTAATGCAGCCAGAAGACATTTCCTAATTGGCCTCAGAGGAGAATGTGAACCAGAAAATATATTAACATTTTAAAAAAGCATATTTTGCCTAATCCTTTCACTTTCCAACAATATTTGAAGACCGAAATGCCCCAGGCATATGAATTTAAATAAGCAATTTTGTTTTTGAAGGAAACAGTCAATGAGACAGAAAATAAGACTAAAGGGAAATCATTAGTGTTTGAGGTACAGTGACAGGCTGACTGGCTGACTCGTCACTTAGGGTCTCTCTTCCTCAGCTCCTCGCTATGAGCAAAGCTGAGAAGATGAAAAGATCTCTAAACTTGCAGCTGGAATTCAAAGCTTATTATCTGGAAAATCAAATAAAAAGAGAAGGGGGTTTTCAATTCGCTTACAAAAAGCCAGCCAGATCACAAAAACAGGAATAGCCCATTATGTCATATAAAAGTACTACTGTTTGTCAGAAACTGCAACAGAGACAACATTACTCAATATAATGTATAATGCTTGACGTTGTAATGCTTAAACCTTCAAGTAACATAATGTGACATGATATGTAACTATGCTGATGTGATATAAGCATATCAGAGCTAAATACAGTCATATGAACACATTACAAAGTGTTGGTACTGGCATTTTCTGCAGAGTAAAATACATACACTTTGCAGAATTATTAGGCAAGTGTGTTTTTTGCTAGTATCTTCTCTTCTGATCAATAGTTTCAGTCCAGATTAATCTTCAGTTAAGAATGGACTGTTTAAAAATAGAGTATGCTCAGTATTCGGTCAGAGTACTTTCTCTTTGGAGCAAAATAGGAAACTACAGATACTTCCTTGTGTAGAACTATTAAGTAAATAATAAAAAATGGGCCAAAAAAGTACCTTACAGAGGATGGAGAAAAAAATCTAAATAGTGCCCGTCCGATGGATGCAAAACAATTGAAACTGAAACTTGATCACTGTACAATCAAGTGTTTTGTGGCAACAGCCGAAGAAGATGGAAGAAACATGTAGAAAGAAGAAGACAGAAATGAACTTGCAAAGATATGTGTCAAAGGGAAGACTCAAGCATCAAATGCCACCATTTTTCAAAACTGCAATCTGAACGGAATCTCCGCAAGTACTAGGTACAATGTGCTACATGACATTGCTAATGTCACAAAGGCTGAAACACAATTTCAAATAGGCACACAAGATAAAACATCAACAATGGGCACGGACACATCTCTAAGACTGATTTTACAAACGTTTTGTGGACAGATATCCAAATGCTATTAGTAGAGACAGCAAATGGGTGAATTCCATCTGAAAAGATAAAAAGTCACAATCATCAAAAATGGACATACACAGTTTTCATTGGACAGCAACAATATATTGCCCTTGTCCTCCACTGTAGATATTTTACCTAAGCATATTACCCTGTATGAACTCCAGGAGATCAAGTTTGAATGAATGAATGAATGAGCGATAAATTTATATAGCACTTTTAAAGACACCCTAAGTGCTTCACAGAAGCAAACAGGAGCCACTTTAACCAGCACTGTGTAGCCCCCACCTGGATGATGCAACGGCAAGCATTCTGCACTGGTACGCTCATCACATAGTAGCTAAGGCAGTGAAGGGGCAGGAGAGAATTCAGCAATGAGATACAGGGGATGATTAGGAGGCCAGATTTGAAAGGGCCACAGTGGGCAGTTTAGCCAGGATATCATGGTACCACCCCTACTATTTTGATGATCTCAGAGAGTCCTGACCTCCAATTTAAATCACATTACATCACATTTTACAGTACAGTGTCGCCATGACTGCACTGGGGCACTGGGATCCACACAGACCACAGGATGGGCTCTTCATTTTTATTTTCTTTCACTTGAAGTTTTCATTTTCCATTTAATTATTCCTGTTATTTGCTTATATTTTTATAAAGCACTACTCTGGGACTTCATGAAGGTTCGAACAAAATAAAATAAAATGGTTCTACGTAGCAAAGCTGCCAATTAATTAAACTCAACATTTAAACACTCATTTAAAATGTTTTCTGGATATATACTAGGTCAAAATAAGCCAGCTCTGGACGTTATTTGTCATTCATATATGCAATTAGCAAAATGGCTGTGAGCAAAACCAATTTGTGGATTAGGTTTATATTACTTTGTGGGGACCAAATGTCCGCCACAACGTAATAAAACCATGCTTTTTGACATTGTGGGGACCATTTTTCGGCTCCCCACAAAGACCTGTGAATGTAATCACAAAATTAAAAATGCCAAAGGTCTCATATTTTGTTTGGCTACTTATGGTTAAGGTTAGGGCTAGGTAGGGATTAATCTTGTCAGGTTATGATTTTCCCCATAGAAATTAATGGAGAGTCCCCACAAAGATATAATCACCATCCTCTATGTGTGTGTGTGTGTGGGGGGGGGGGCAACAGGGTATAAATAAAGGCAAACTTAAATTTGTTTGACCTCACAACACTACAGAAGAAGTGAACTGAATAATTTAGCTGATCATTCCACTATTTCCAATTCATAAAAAGTTTGTAATTCACATCAGATTGTTGAAGGAAGAATGCTAAAAGAACCAGACCACACAGGTCAAAACAGTGAGTTAAAAAAGGCAAAAAGAGCAACAGAGTTCTAATAAGCAAGCAAGCAAAACACATACAATGATCCATTTTTAGCAGCAGAGAAAGGGAAAATGTAGATGCACGCTTTTAATCTAAGGCAATTAAATCATGCCTGTTGGGTAGGCCCTTGGCAATTGTCACCTGTAAAATGGAGGACAATCTAGTGACAAGCATTTCACACAATTATACTCTGTGGAGGGAACTAATATGTAGACATAAAACCAAATCTAAATTAATAAAAGAATTAGACTCGTATAAATTGCATTTTGACAGATTTTGTTAAGCTTTGATATTATGAATCCCTCTGAGACAACGCAAACAAGAGTTCCAAACAATCAAAAGGGCTTGTTATCTCAGTGCTATTAATTACTACAAATTTATGTGCCTCCGCAGATTTTAATGATAATCAGCCAGTTATAGCTCAAATACAACTGGCAACTTTGATAGAAATAATAAGAGAATCAACACATACTCCTGAAAATTCATATTTACAGGCATATACTTTTTTGCTATCAATCCCACACCACCACACCCCTTAAGAAATACATCACATAAATGAATCATTTAGCTTGAAGCACTTTCGTGTTTACCGCAACTGCTGTCAACCCCTTCCAGGACCTTACCTTGAGGAATATAAAACGAAAGGGACCTGTAATCAAACTATACAGAATTATATAAAGATTTTCCTTAAACCTCCCATAATTCGTAGCACTTCATCTTTAGGTCATCAAGAATGAAATATGTCTAACTCCAAGATCACAAGAATTTACTATGAGGCTGCACTGTAATGTCTTGCCTCTGTGCCATGATTTTACAGTGGTACCTTTGCTGCTTGTTGCCCCAGCTGTCAGACAGGAGGCTGTGTGCTTGGTAATATGCACGTGTTTCAGGCAGCTGGTCAGCATGCAGCCACAGGGTCTTGCCCATAACTATATACATGGCTGTAGATGGATGACCAAGCCAGCTGCTAGGAAATGGGCAAACCAACACACCCCTACAATGTCCAGGCAATACCTCACGTGTGTATTTTACTTTTCTTTTCCCCTCTTTTCTCTCTCCTGCCCAGGATCTTTTCAGAGTAGAAGGCTGGACTAAGTATCTGACATAGCAGATGGCAACCCTGGTACAGCGTTTGGCTATATTAATGGAACAGGTCTCCCAGAAACTGCAGTTGGTGGCCAAGAGGGTCTGGGTTAACCCTAACCCTAACACCCCCCCCCCTCCCAGGAGGCATGACAGAGTGTTGGACAAATATAATAATGCCAAAAACGACACAGAGGTATATCTCCACACGTTTAAAGCAGTTACTTACAGAGACAGGTGAAACCGAGAGAGGAGGAGTGATGTTGTGACCCTTTTCCTCACAGGAGATGCTCAGAGATGCTGTCAGGAGGCGGAGCTCCCACTTGTAGAAGCAGGACAATAACCCTGGTTGTAAACTCACCTTCGAAACTGAATAATACGTTTAAGGAAATAGGCACTGGTCTCTGCAGAATAGGCTCTCCTGCCGAGATCCATAGTTTGGACAGCGAATGCTTTACCCAGAAGAAGAGATGGCTCCAGGATGCACTATGCGAGGAAAGCAAGCTGGTGGAGGTAGTGTGATGCTCTGGGCAATGTTCTGCTGGGAAACCTTGGGTCCTGACATTCATGTGGATGCTACTCTGACATGTACCACCTACACAATCATTGTTGCAGACTAAGTACACCCCATCATGGTAACAGTATTCCCCCATACAGTGGTACCTTGGTTTACGAGCATAATTCGTTCCGGAAACATGCTTGTAATCCAAAGCATTCGTATATCAAAGCGAATTTTCCCATTATAAATAATGGAAACTCATATGATCCATTCCACAACTCAAAAATATTCATATCAAAATTATTAATACAAAGTATAAAGTAAAAATACATAAAACAAATTAACCTGCGCTTTACCTTTGAAAAGAATCGTGGATGGTGTGAGGGAGACGAGAGAGGAGAAGAGGAGGGTTATTTTGTAGGACGACTTTCACTATAATTAACGGAATCACTGCTATCTGTTGGTTCACTGGAATCTTTTTCTGTTTGTGCGACTTTAACAAGGAACCCATCCAAAGACAGCGTCTTTTGCCTCCTTTTCGATTTCGCAAAAATGTGGACATTGCATTGTCGTTAAACAGATTCATTGCTCGCCCTGCTACGCCCTTATTCAGGTGGTGCTTTTCTACTAAATTTTGACTATACGAGTGAGGCATGCCGACTGAGACCGAGCATGGGAGACGATTACCCACAATTCCGTAGCGTGAGAAAGTGAATAACCATTGGTATGCACTTCCTGTTTTGAAGCGAAGCGCATGTAAAAACAAGAAAAACAAGGAGCGCATGTGTGCCATATCATTTTTGATGATACTTGGCGCTCGTAAACCAGGACTTGCTTGGTTTCCAAGTCAAAATTTATTAAAAATCTTTGCTTGTCTTGCGGAACACTCGTAAACCGCGTTACTCGTAATCCGAGGTTCCACTGTATTAGTGGCCTCTTTCAGCAGGATACTGTGTCCTTCCATACGCAAGAATTGTTCAGGAACGGTTTGGAGAACATGAAAAAGAGATCAAGGTGTTGACTTGGCCTCCAAATTCCCCAGAAATCAATCCGATCGAGCATCTGTGGGATGTGCTGTACAAAATATCTGATCCATGGAATCCGACCTGGCAACTGCTGCTAACGTCTTGGTGCCAGATACCACAGGACATCTTCAGAGGGCTTGTGGAGTCCATGCCTTGATAGGTCAGAGCTGTTTTAGTGGCACGAGGGGGATCTATACAATATTAGGTAGATGATTTTACAGTTATGACTGATTGGTGTATTATTCATTCTTTTTGTAGTCACAAAGTTTCACAGAACATTGCAGGTGAATTATGTGTCAGGATTGGTCCCCATCTTGCCCCGTTCAGTCAGTCATCTCCCAGTTTGGCCAATAGGTGTCACTGGCCATCTTGTCTCCCATTGTTTCCCAGGTTTGTTTTATCCATGGTATGTGTGTCCCTGCTTCCTGGGTCACTGTGTGCCTGAATGGGCTAAGCAGCCAGCTGAAAACCCAGCTCCCCTTCAGACATGGATTGTTTGGATATTTTGAGTTTTTGCTTTTTCCCCTTGTTAGTTTTTGCATTCATGTTATTTGTATATTGCCATTGTTGCCTGTGGTTCCTGCAGCTTTAGTGTTAGTTTTCCCTCATGTTAGTTAGTGCCTAGTTAGATCTTGATTTCTACTTCCCTGTGTTAAGACCCCTCACAGTTCCTTTGTTTCCTGTTTGTTAGTCTGTTTATAATAAAATCCCCGTTTTTCATAAGCCACAACATGGGTCATCCATCACTCCACCATGCCCCGCCATAACATTATAAGATGGATGGAAGACATCTCTACTTTAAAAAAAAACAAGCTGTTTAAACGTGAAATATATTCAAGGGATGCCAGTAATAAATGAATGTTGTGCTCAACAACAGAAACCTGCTACACATCATATACAAAAATGCTATCATAATAGGATATGCATTTACAGCTCAGGCCTGTCCAAACAGATCTCCTAACACAGACCAACAGAATAGTAAGATGCACTGAGATTTAATAAAAGTTAATTATGCATATTTCTTCTGTGTAAAATTAAACCATATTTGCATCACAATGTGGATTTTCAGTTTCAGAAGAATTAAATTAAATAAGCTTTCATTACTGACATAAGGAACAGCAGTTTAAGGTTAAAAAAAACATAATCAACTTAGAGCCAGAACACAATGAAGGAGTGTAAACAAATCTCCATATTTTGATATTATCTGTCACACCATCTCTGGGTCATCTATAGGCAAGTTTTCAACTGCTTTAGCATCAGTTCATTATAGTAGGCTCTTATACAGGGCCGTATACAGGAGAGGGGCTACAGGGCCACTGGCCCCAACTAAAAGCTGATTGGTTCACTGGGGCTCTTTTTATGCCCCCACCTTAAAAAAATCCTAGAATCTCTCCTGCTCTTGAAGTCCATATAGTTTATGAATCTTGGTTTTGGTAGTCCTAAATGGATACACTGGTCATCCTTTTACAAGATTTATTTATTACACTGTACAGTCAGTAATCATGATTTTTGATTATTTCTATATACTGTGTTTCCCAGAAAATAAGACAAGGTCTTATATTAATTTTTGCTCCAAAAGACGCGTGAGGGTTTATTTTCAGGGGGTGTTTTATTTTCCCATGTACAACAAACTACAGTACATTTACCGGTATTCATGAACAAAAATCCACATTAATTCAAATACAGACATCATGTCATCTCCTAACCGTATCTTTCCATGTAAACAATGTAACGGTACATTTATTCATGAACAAAAATCTACTGTGTATACATTTATTCAAATATAAATTTCTTCTGGAACATCATCGTAAATCTCCAAGCTCCAAATTCCTTCCTGAATATCTCGCAACTCAGCTTTTTCTTTTTGCACTCATTTTGTCTGGGGGTCAAAATATTATTTCCTGTTTCCATATAATCACATCTCATTCTAGTTACCGTACAATCTATGGGATGGTAACTAGGGCTTATTTTTGGAGTAGGACTTATATTACGAGCATCCTGAAAAATCATGCTAGGTCTTATTTTCGGGGGAACACGGTATTATTTATTATCACTATTACTCAGCTATTACTATAACATTGAATCAAGTTTAAAAAGGAAAAGTTTAATTTGGTTCCTGCCATCGAGGTTAACATACTGTAGTTAACATAATTTATTATTATCCGGTCGTGTTGTACAGCTGGTATCTGAGCAGAAAATCCAAGAGGATTTTACACACACTTCACTTTTCCGCATGCACATTCGGGCCGCGTAGGTGGCATGTGTGTACAGCAGTGATATTCCACCAGATCAGGAGCGAGTAGATTCATTGCATGAACATTAATGCAAGCAGTGTAGTGAAACATTTTAGGGACTGTTTTAAAGTTGCTTGGCTTGGGCGGTACGACATACCACTGTATTTTTTAATTCTTACGACACAATTTGGTAATGTTCCAAATCCCCCCAACCCCTAACCCCCCACCCTCTGCTTGATAAATTTTATATACTATAATATTACAAAATCTCAGAATAGTGTTGTTTTTGGAAATACCAAGTACCGCATAGAATGTCTGGACAGCAACGAAAAATTAAATATGCAGGTACCTCCACACCTCTTCATACAGCTGCATACCATAAATATTACGACAACAGCAACTATTCTTCCCACAGTCTTTCTTGGTTGACCACTGCTCTGTGAAAGTCAGTGCTGCCACCTACTGGAAACATCTAGTCAATATCCTTGCACATGCCCAGTCGACACATACCGACCCGCATAATTTCGCCAGACATTCAAATCTGGGCGACATGCGCACTCTCCGGCGCAAACCCTTCATGATGAAATTTGCATCACTCACCCTTGCACGGACCAAACCGCATATGCAAAAGTGAAGTATAAATTGGCCTTTAGCGTTCACCCACCTGGTTCCACGCTCCCCCACCATCTCTGCTGATTGGCTTAAACACCATCCGGAGAGGAGGGGAATACCAGTGGCCAATAGACAGCCAGCCACATTGTATTTTGTTTGTTGTTTAGGAATTCACAGCGCCTGTCCACGGTGCTGCTTTCCCCGTGGATAAAGTGGGATGATCACCTGTTGGCTAACCCATGACAATACACCTAGCATTATATGTATATAACCCCTTGTGTTCAGCCCCTCTGAACATGAAAACCCTTCCCTGTCAGTTGCTGTTGTATGTCACACCATGGTTCTGGGGGATTGCTACTTGCTACTGTGTACCTGTATATAGAAGGTATCACAATATAGTCTGCTTGACTTGACTAGAATTCTGATCTACAGTATAATCACAGTAGAAATTAGGCTTCTATCGCTTTTTTATGATTTAACGAAACCAAACTCTCTGTATAAGACCTACAATATCACAGATGAGCTTCTAGCTTGATTACCAGCAGCTTCAGGGACAGTTAGACAGAAAACAAATGGATTATCTGGTTCAGGGTGCTCTCTTTGGACTGTTTATTGTGAAGTTCAATAAATGCATTTTAACCAAGCATTCTGAGTCCTACAGTATATGTCAGGGTCTCTCAAAGCAGTCCTCGGAGACCCCCAGAGGACCGTTTTAGATGTTTTTGCTCCCTCCCAACTCCTAGGGAATTGGGAGAGAGCAAAAACGTAGACCATCTGGGAGTTTCCAAGCACTGGTTTGAGAAACACTGCTATATGTGACATCTCTTTTAATAGGAGAGTCTCAGTCTTAACAATAGACAAGTATGAACTCTCCAGGGGATGATTCATAGATAAAAATAAAGCAGATGCTGCATCTGCCACAGTCAAGGACCTTTCACTGCTGTGCAATAAGCAAGTTGTCTTTTAAATAACTCAGTGACGCTTACAGTACATTTGAAACACAAAGGTTTCTTAAGCGACGGGACTTTCACAAAGCCCATCCCCCGGCTTCACACTTTCAACGCTCTTTATCACATCCTACCCCAACACTCATCAGCCAACCCTGACAACCCTGCTAATTTACACTGATGGCTTCTCATCCAAAAAAACAGGAGCTTCAGAAGGTCTCCAAAACACAAATCTCCTGGAAAGTATCAAGTCCCATTTATGATTCCCTCTAAAAAATAACAATAGCACCACTGTTCACTACAAGACTATTGCACTTCCATCTATAATAATTTTTCATTGTTTCATTGCACTTAAATTTGTGAAAGGTCTACTTAAAGTTTATTAGAATATGTATGTAATGCAATGAGACACACTCATATGTTTCCTACGATTAACAGTACGTTAAGAAAGAATAACAGTAAGTGAAATGATCATGTAATTTATTTTTACATAGAATCTATCCCAGCATGGCTGGCCCAAAGCTCTTAACAAAAACAAATCAAACAGTGGTGGCATCTCACAGTTTAGTGTGTAAATCATTAGTAAATAAGACTCAAAAGACAATGGAGGAAACAAGACTCTATAATTTGATAAGAGAAATAAACACTCAACCCCTCTGATCATACTGACAATATACAGGCCAGAAAGTAGTGTGTGTTTTGTACAGTGCCATGCTGTATCAGGCCATCTGTGGGTCATCATGGCTTTTGTAGGTCAGTTCTCTGTTTAGCTGTTTGCAGTCCAGGCCACAGTCTCCTACTGACCAGTAGTTCTGTCTGTGGTCTTGCTAGATTTATGGTTTATGGTAGTGAAAGCAGCAAGTCTTCATTCAGAAGTTCAATGCTGACACTGAAGGGGGTTCCTTCACATATGTTGTCATTCTGTTAAATAGAATAGGAACATCAATACATCAGCAGCAGTCTGAATTGTCAAAGGCTAGCTCCATGGATACATGCAGATTGTGCCAAATTCTGACCCCACCATTTTCATGTTGCAGGACAGATTGAAAATTGTCAGACCATGTGACGTTTTCCCAAATTAACCTGTCAACTGTCTTCAGCTGTCCAGTTGGAAAGAGCCTCAGGTTCCCTGTTCTTAGCTGACAAGAACAGAACTCGATGTGGTCTTCTGCTGGCCATCCACCTCAAGGTTGGGCATGTTCTACATTCAGAGATGCTTTTCTGTTCATCACTGAACATAAGTTCCACTCTAAATATAGTTATTAAATTATTAAATATAAGAACATAAGAACTATACAAACGAGAGGAGGCCATTCGGCCCATCGAGCTCGCTTGGGGAGAACTTAACTAATAGCTCAGAGTTGTTAAAATCTTATCTAGCTCTGATTTAAAGGAACCGAAGGATTCAGCTTGCACTCCGTTATCAGGAAGACTATTCCATACTCTGACTACATGCTGTGTAAAGAAGTGCTTCCTTAAATCCAGTTTGAAATGTTCTCCCGCTAATTTCCACCTATGGCCACGAGTTCTTGTATTTGAACTAATGCTGAAGTAACTATTTGGTTGAACCCATTAGAATCTTATAGACCTGGATCATGTCCAGTGTAGTTATTTAAATTACTGTAGCTTTCTCACCAGTTGGCAGCAGTCTTGTCATTACCTATCCATCAACGAAGCATTTCCACCCACAGAAATGCCATTGTATGTCTTTTGTTTTTTATACCATTGCTTGAAAACTTTAGAGATTTGTATGCGAAAATCCAAGGCTCAGCAGATTGGGAGATATTCAATGTAGAATTAGGCGATCATTGGTGACACACCACAGCACACAGTGTACAATGATGAAATATGTCCTCTGCATTTAACCCATATGGGAGAACTTAACTAATAACAAATCATGACAGGGGACAGCTAATTCAGTACCTGGGGAGCAGTGCTTGGGGGTGGTGCCTTGCTGATCGGGGATTCGAACCAGCACTCCTTCAGCTACAAGTGCTACTCCCTAACCATTAAGCCACCACTGCCCAAAAACCCTACCAGGCACCATCAACCATGCCTCAATCAAAGTCACAAAGATTACATATATTTTTCCCGCCAAGACAAAAAAACAAAGAATCGTAATTTTCCCATTAGAAATAATGGAAACTCAGATGATTCGTTCCACAACACAAAAATATTCATATAAAAATGATTAATACAAAATATAAACTAAAAATACATAAAGCAAATTAACCTGCACGTTACCTTTGAAAAGAATCGTGGATGGTGTGAGGGAGACGAGATAGAGGAGAAGAGGAGGGTTATTTTGTAGGACAACTTTCACTATAACTAATGGAATCAATGCTATCTGTTGAATCTTTTTTTTGTGTGACTTTACCGAGGAACCAATCCAATGCCTCCTTTTCGATTTCGATAGGAAATGTGGACATTTTATTGTCGTTAAACAGATTCATCGCTCGCACTGCTACACCCTCATTCGGGTGGTGCTTTTCTACAAAATTTTGACTATACGAGTGAGGCACACAGACCGAGACCGAGCATGGGAGATGATTACCCACAATCCCGCAGAGAGAGAGAGAGAGAGAGAAGAACCATCGGCTCAGTTGTGATCACGTGACGCTCGGCAGACAAAGTGTATAAGTAATACTCGTATTGCAAGACCTCGCTCGTTTATCAAGTTAAAGTTTATTAAAAAAATTTGCTCATCTTGCAAAACACTCGCAAACCAAGTTACTCGCAGTCCGAGGTTTGACTGTATATTAAATGTTTCTAATTCTTTGGAAAAAAAAAATAAATTTGATGATGACGAATAGATGAAACTTGATGAAATCAGAGTGAACCAAAAATTGTATATAGGGAAGATTAGTGACAAGCTATGTATTTTACACAGGTCAGGGACAACAGGGTGGGTTTGACACTCAAAATATTGTATTAGGACACCAAACACAAACTGTCTTTACTGAAACAGCTGCTGAAAACAAGACATTTTCAAGAAACACAGTAAACCTGAAACAGATAAATTAACAAATTCACAATAGACTTAAGATAAGGAAACTACCATAAATTAAAAGTGGGGCATTGTTCCCTTCGTCCCAAAAAGTGCCCAAGCCCAGTGTAGGTTCAGCGCAGCCAGAGACCCTCGTAAATTAGTTCAGCATCATTATCTCCATGGGATGTAGCTGCACATGGTTAATTGGGGCACTCGTGCACAGAGCAGGTTGGGAGAGCAGGAATCACCACCCCCTACTGTTCCTCGGCCCCTCCAAGCCTCACACTATGTAAATATACTCTAATTGTCCCAGACTGAGCATGGGGTTTCTGCGACAGCCAGACGTCTTTCTGCATTTACACACCAGCATGGGTTTTAATCATTTTCTACCCAATGCCAGTCACATTGATTGCTGTTATATTGATGTACTCAGATTCGATCACCGATTAAACAAACCATAAGCTTTATGTTTTGTGCAAGACAAATAACTCAAATAACAAATAAATTTTAAATAAATTTAAAATTGAAATACATCCCAGTCCCATAAATATAATATACTTCCTAATTTTACATTTACTTAAATTTTAATTTATTTTTGTAAATTATGCAATGGCATTACAGTTATACATCTTAAATCATAATGGTCATAAAAAACACCAATACAATGCCAACTACTACTACTACTACTACTATGACTAATAATAATAATTTCATATTTTATTAAACTGAATTCTAAATAAAATTTGACTTGGTACGATTTTAACCAATTGACACAATTGACAGTTAGGAATTCGAACTGTTCATGATTTACCAGTGGTCTCTATTTCAACATAGGTTAAATGATACAGGCAACAGCATATTAATACAAAAAAGCTAGGGAGAATTAAGTTCACACACTTACACATACATTGAATATCCATTCGAATATGTAACCAAAAATACTAAAATAATGCACAAAGTGTAAGTGTTTTTTAAAGAATGCCTATATATGCATATGAGAAAAGACAGGTAGCAAGTTTAAACTAAAACATCTTGGAGGGAATAAGGATATCTGCTGAAGACTACACCGCAGGGATCAGTGGGATGTCCTCAGGCTGCAGTGCATAAAGAAAGAGACTGCTAAGGTCCTGTTTTCATGCAAAAATACATAAATGTTGATGGGATGCTTTGATCACAAAAGAACACAGGACAAAGGCAGGGTGATCATCTCCTAAGTGATTAGTACAAAGAGTGATGATAAAATAGAACAATCTGCCTACAGGTACAGGGCTAATTAACAAAGGTACCTAGTGATTGCAATGCAGGGACAATGCTTAGAATTTACATTCTCAAATGTCGTTAAAGATAAAACACTGGATTACACAAAATGAATAATAATAACAATAATACTTGCAGATTCATCTGGTAAAGCTATTTTTGAGCCTCCTAACACAAGTAGCCACTGCTTCCAGACACATAAGTTTTGTGTTTTCAATTAACAATAAGAACAAATAAATACATTTGTATAATTGCTATTCATGTGATACAAGGGACAATAAACTGTATAACTTTTCAGTTCCAATTATACATGCATGATACTGATTATGTGGTATCGCTGCATTATGTACACGGAGGCACAAATTAAAATCTCTGACAGATTGCTAATGAGCTGTTGTTGGAAGCGGGAGTGTTCTGTTATCGTTTGTCCATTCACAGTTTTTCCGTCAGCACATCTGCGCGCCACATTGTGGAATGTGGAGCAAGCAAGATGGGACATCTTCCCCATTTACACCCCGTGCCTCACCAGGCCTTGGGGACCATCCATTACTAATTAAACTTTTTAACAACCATTTTGTCAAGAGTGTGCAGCGTGCCGCTGAGGCAGTTTACACCGATGGCTGTCTTTCAAGAAAAGAAAATAGACAAACAGACTCCCCCTGCCAGCAATTAGACCTCTTCTTGTTTAATTCATTATGCAAATGTTAATCATCATAGACAGATAGAAAATTCAAGTCATTCAAAAAAGGACCTGTATGAAAATCTCATTCAGGCCGAAGGATTCATACAAGTGAAAATGTTACTGAAGCTGCTGGTAGCTGCATATGAAAGTGCGGCTTTCAAGCAAACATCCAACAACAACACAGCCCCTAGTAGATTCTTGCATAACTTTTTTCCTTGTGTAGTTCACCCTTTTCTGAAACAATATGACTTCATATTCCCACACTTTGCAATAAGAAAAAAATATTATACCTATGTAAACTAATATCAGTCAATGTGTTTTATATATTTAGGATCCAGAGAAAATCACAAAAATAACTGAAAAACAACTTTGAAAAAATAGCTCAAAGTACAAGAAACAATACAAGTATTACAATAATATGGTAATAATGTTTCAGGTTTGAAAACAGGCAATTCAAAAAATAGCAGTGGTTCCTTTTCCATTTTAATTTATAATATGCATATAAGCTTTAGATTCATGTATGGTTGTTTCATATTTTCATTCATTGTTTTTACCCCTAATTAAGTAGAACATCTTATGTTAAGTCAATGCAGTACCTCAATGTGTGTGTAATAAAGAGGACTGCCATCAATGATAATAAGGGCAGTTCCCCCTGGGACTGGAGGGGGAGGTGTCCAACACCCAAAATCATTACGCATGACAAAAAGTACATTGTTTGTGCATGACTGAAGTCCACACTTTCTGGCTAAGTGGGTAAGCCTAATTACTCAGGGACAATACACTTTGTCCAAACCCAGGACAGATTTGAATCAGACACTCCTAAACATTAAATCTTATAGAATTGATTTTTCTTTTTTGCATTTACACATCAGTAAGCTAGTTGTCTTTTTTGTAATGAAATGATGGATTTAAAATATGCAATGATTTTCAGCATAGTTCCCAAATTACCCATAGGTGTGCATATGTGAGTAAATGGTGTGTGTGTGTGCCCTATGATGGGTTGGTGCCCCATCCTGGGCAGTTTCCTGCCTTGCACCCGTAGCCTCTGGGGTAGGTTCTGGATGCCTGGCATCCTGTATAGGACAGGAAGGTTCAGAAAATGGATGAATGTAAGGATGATATTCAGCACAGGGCTGAAACAAAACAGACATGCTCTATTTGAAGTAACATGGAGATATTGTGCTTTCTTTTTTTTTTTAACATTGTCTGCTCACAGAAAGTGCCAAATAAAGCTTTGCATATAATATAAATTATTTTTCCAAGCCAGCAATATTTTGTTAAAAATTCCAGCAACATTTTTCTCCTACTTTCTAGACACATCAGACTATCCAAATATCATCATTTTTAGTCATTCCTATATATTTTTTTATTTCAGATATAATGGATATATTGGATGTTGTAGATTTACTTATTGTATCTGCATTTACATTTTTCCCATTTATTTCATAAACTGCAGAATTTTTCTTCTTATTAAGCATTGGAAAGCTGAGTGAGCAACAATAAATGAAAATAAATCAAATAAAATAATTTTTCTTTTCAAAGTTGAACATGACAAATTTACAAACGAGCCCATCA
The DNA here is from genome assembly GCF_048594095.1 of Paramormyrops kingsleyae. Classification (NCBI taxonomy): domain Eukaryota; kingdom Metazoa; phylum Chordata; class Actinopteri; order Osteoglossiformes; family Mormyridae; genus Paramormyrops; species Paramormyrops kingsleyae. Next base: position 21,975,444 of record NC_132797.1, read on the forward strand.
AGCTCGTTTGGTGGAGAACTCAACTAACAGCTCAGAGTTATTAATATCTTATCTAGCTCTTAAAATGTTCTCATGCTAATTTCCACCTATGGCCTTGAGTTCTAGTATTTAAACTAATACTGAAATAATTTTTGGCAGAACAGCATCCAGATTGTTAGAATCTTGTATACCTGGATCATATCTCTCCTTTGTTCGAGGCTGAACAGATTCAGCTCAGCTAATCTCTTCTCATAAGACATTCCTCTAAGACCAGGAATCATTCTTGTAGCCCTACGTTGAACCCTTTCCAAGGCAGCAATATCCTTAAGATATGGTGACCAAACCTGCACACAATATTCAAGGTGGGGTCTTACCAAGGAATTGTAAAATTTTAGTATCACCTCCCTTGACTTAAACACCACACACCTAGAGATGTAACCCAACATCCTACTGGCCTTTTTAATTGCTTCCCCACACTGGCGAGAATGGGACATGGAAGCATCAACATACACACCGAGGTCTTTCTCATAATCAGCTACCTTTATTTCAATGGAACCCATAAAATACCTTTACTTTATATTTCTGCTCCCTGCATGGATTACCTTACATTTATCTACATTAAATTTCATCTGCTGGGTACCAGCCCAGTTGCTAAATACTGTAAATCATGATCCTGTTGTAGCCTTTTTGCTGCTAGTTCAGTATCTGCTACCCCGCCCACCTTGGTGTCATCTGCAAACTTAAGTTTACTGTATGTATTGGTGTCAATATCATTAATGTAAATTAGGAACAATAGTGATCCTAAAATTGATCCCTGCGGTACCCCACTATGAACGTAGGCCCACTGTGATATTCTGCCTCTAATACTGTAACTACCCACTGCTTCCTGTCTGTTAACCAGTTTTCGATCCCTGCTGCTTCAAGCTTAAGCAGGAGCCGCCTGCGGGGGACAACATCGAAGGCCTTCTGGAAATCTAAGTAGATCATATCATAGGCCTTTTTGTGATCAGTTTCTCATGTAGCTTCCTCAAAAAACTCGAGTAGATTAAACAGGATCTACCTCTCCTAAATCCATATTGGTCATCCGTCAGAATGCTATCTGAATCCAGGTAATCTACCATTTTAACTTGGATTACAGCTTCTATTACTTTTCCAGTTATGCAAGTTAAACTGATTGGCCTATAAATTTGCTGGATTACATCTACAGATGGCAAAGGGTAGGCCTTTTACTGTGCCCACTTTTAAAATTATTTAGGGCTTTGTCTCTCCCCACCTATATTCTTAACTAACCTCCCTGCCTCCCCAGTCCCTAGTTTAAACATTCCTCAACTACTCTACACATACACCTCCCCAATACACTGGTTCCCAACTGGTTCAGATGCAACCTGTCTGGCTTGAACAGGTCCCACCTGTTCCAGAAGGTCCTCCAGTGCCCCATAAACCTAAACCCCTCTTTCCTCCACCACCCTTTTAGCTACGTGTTCAATCTCCTTATCTCAGCTAACTTAGCCTGGCTTGCGCGTGGCACAGGAAATATTCCAGAGAATACTGAGGACGTTCTGCTTTTAAGCTTATCTGCGACTTCTATACATTCTTCCTGCAGAACAGCCCTCCTACCCTTGCCTATGTCAATGGTGGCAACATGCACCATGATCACTGGATCCACTCCGGCTGGGGCCAAAAACCAGTGCACATGATCCGGAAGGTCCCCTAGCTGGGCACCAGGCAGGCAAGATACCGTACGGGACCCTCTATCATGGGTGCACACATAACTCACTACGCCTATAATAACTGAATCCCCTACTACCACAACCTCCCTCTTCCTGGGGGGAGGGGGCTCCTCGATACCCAAGGGCCCACCTGCCTCCCCAGTCTCTTCCAGCACTAAAGTTGGAAGCACTTGAAAGCGGTTTGATACAGTAATTTCAGGTGATGCCCAAAAGACCCAAAGAGTCACACACCACCCCAGTAACATTTTCTTTATTTTTAAATTGACATTTATTACACCAACCATTAAAATTATTTTCTAAAGTTTTCTTCCTGGCATACACACCTGAGTAGCAACATGTATACAATATACTTTGCACAATAAAATCAGGCCTTTTTCTGGTTTTATGAGGCATGTACTGTATATTTTTAAACCCAAATGCAGTTCCAGTTATTGGTTTGATAAAAAATATGAGCCAATAACAGCCTTGTCATATGTTAGGATTTTAATGTATTCTTACAGCGGTTGTGTTGATGAAAAATTTGGTATGAAGATGAAATCCATATACATATTCCGCTAATGTGATGCCGTGTTAAACATCACACTGCTTCTTTCACCATCAGCACAATCAGGCCCTAATTTATCAGCTAACCGTTGATGGAAATGCAGGAATCTCAAACTTGTATCCAACTCTTTTTGTTATTTCAGTATTAACCTGTGTCACATTCTGTAACTTTTTTGTTTTGTGGAGGGATAAGCATACAGCAACAATCTTTGTATATGTTGTCAAATACTGTGGAGGCGGAGAGGGCAGAGCTGGCAAATTGGCAAAAAGGCAGGACCCCCGGTGGGCGTTTGCGGCAGACTACTGCTTCCTTGCATGGTGGGGCTACCCGGACTTCCCTGGCACCGCATAGGAAGAGCTGGCTTGACATGCCTTTATTAAGGAATTAACACCAGAGCGGCTGCACCAGCACATCCAATTGCAGGCACCAGCCACGCTCGCCAAAGCCCTGGTGTAGGAAGGGTGGGCCACAGAAGTCCTTTCCCTGCTGGCAACATCACGCCGGTCGCCAGCCACACTGTGCAGAAGCTGTACCTGCGTGCATGAGGGCTCCAATAGTGAGGAGGGTCAGTGCTTGCACGTGACCAACACAGAGCCATGGCGAAGACGCTGCCCACCAGCAGCTGCCCCCTGGTACCGCCGCAGAGAGGTTGGCCACGTTGCCCATGACTGGCCCACCCCAGTGCTTTACCCTCACCCCAAACAGCAACTGGGAAACACTGGACGGGTGGCGCTGTGAGGAAGGTGCCACCCGCAATGAATGCCAGTCTAACCCCAACAGCTGCACCTAGAGTAGCCCGGCTTGGCAAGGCTACGGGCCTTTATATCGACTGCCTGATATCTGAAACATCCTGCCAAGCCCTGGTGGACATGGGGTCTGCCATCATCCTAATCCACAAAGGGGTGCTACCAGGTACTGGCAGAGCTGCGTTAGCCAGCTGGGAGATGACTGATATGCAGTTGATGTCGGTGACTAGCGTGCGTAGGGCCATGCAGGTGAAGAGACAGCTGCATGTCCAGCTGGCTGGATACAGGGTGGTGCAGTAAGTCTGGCTTGCTGACATCGCCAACCACTGCATCATCGGTCTAGACCTGCTGACTCAACTGGGGGCCACCATCAATGTGCCAGGAGCAGCCCTCCACCCCGGCACAGATGTAGTGGCCCTCCAGCATGATGGTGGTGGCCAGCAGCGGAGAATGAAGAAGACCACTCGTTGTGGGAAGGGAGCAGCCCACAACACCTAGAGAAAGAACACCAGTAACACAGCCCTAAGCCCTGCCCCAATCGCGGAACACAGTAACATCACAGCAGGGGTGTCTCCTGAGATAATGCAAGCTGTAAGGGAGTTGTGGTGGCGTAGCAGCCGGGACCTGATGGTGGAGCAGCGGGGCAGGCTTAAAGCTCCGTTGGACTCAAAATTGCTAACCCACGTCCCTGGTGAAGCACCACATGGATACGGGGGATGTCCCACCCATCCGCCTGCATCTGCAAAGACTCCCTGTGGCAAATCAACTGGAGGCAGTGCAGGGGATCAGAGATTTGACAGCGGTAGGAGTCATAGAGCTATCCAACAGAGGATGGGTCATGTCGATTCTGTGTCGACTACTAATGGCTGAACGCAGTGATGAGGAAAGACTCCTATCCACTGCCATGCATTGATGACGAACTGGACTACATTGCTGGGTCAATATGATTCAGTACCCTGGACCTCCATACTGGCTACTGGCAGGTTGAACTGGCCCCAGAAGCTCACCCTGAAACCACTTTCTCTATCGGCCATGGACTATGGCACCTCTTCTCGATGCCGTTCAGCCTGTGCAACACCCCAGTCATATTCGAGAGGCTCATGGAGCGTGTCCTGTCCCATGTCCCCTAAACTGAGTCCGTCGTCTACCTCAATGATCTTCTGGTTCACTCCACTGACTTCACCAGGGCAATCTAAAGACTGTGTTCTTCGTGATCCAGCAGGCAGGGTTACAGTTGAACCACCAGAAGTGCGCCCTTCTCCAATGTCAGATGCGCTACCTGGGTCACATCATCAGTGGGGAAGACGTGGCCACCGACCAGGAAAAGAGTCCGGGACTGCCCGACCCTGTGTAATGTGCAAGAGTTATGTCACTTCCTGGGGCTGGCATCCTACTACTGATGCTTTATGAAGGACTTTGGCAGTGTTGTGAAACCGCTGCACCATCTTACAGAGAAGAGAAGCAGGTTCATGTTCATCCTGGACACGGACACTAGTAACATGGGGCTAGGCACTGTGTTGTTGCAGATGGAACCTGAAGGGGAGCATGTGGTTGCGTACTTCAGCCACACACTTAGCCAGCAGGAGTGCAACTATTGCATGACACGATGGGAATTGCTGGTTATGGTGCAGGCATAAAAACACTTTTGTCTCTACCTCTGTGGCTAATGGTTCTGGTTGCGGACAGACCAAACATCACTGGCGTGGTTTCTAAACTTCCACAGCCCGGAGGAACAGCTGGCCCACTGGTTGGAGGTGCTGGCAGAGTTTGACTTTGAGATCCAGCATCGCCCCGGGAGGCTGCATGAGAATGTGGATGCTCTTTCTTAACATCCATGCACCATCGAGAGCTGCCATCACTGTTGCCAGGTGGAGGAGCGAGACCAGCTTGCTGTGGCAGTAGCTGGCGCTCGGACAGTGGCTGGATGTGGAAGGGTCCTAGCTGGAAATCCTGGGCTCCCCTGTAGTCGTACCTAGTGGATGCCCCCTTGGAGTGCATGAGGGTGGATGTCCTGGGCCCCTTCCCCCACACCAAGACCATGGATTACTTCACAAAGTGGACCAAGGCATATGAGGTTCCTGACCAGAGCACCACCACCACAGTGGCTAAGCTCCCCAAAGAGCTGCACAGCGACCAGCAGAGGAACTTCAAGGCATAGACGTTCAGCGAGGTCTGCCAGTGACTGGATATTGTGAAGATTCGCACCACCTCCCTTCACCCTCAGAGTGATAGGCTGGTGGAAAGGTTTCACCATACCCTAGCCATACACCTGGCAATCCTAGTGGATGAGCACCAGCGCAACTGGGACATCCACCTTCCTCTGGTCCTGTGAGCATATCGCACGGCAGAGCAGGAAAGCACCAGCTGCAACCCCACTGCCCTCATGTTTGGCCTTGAGCTGTGAACCCCGATGGAACTGGTGTTCAGCTCTGGCTCAGGGGGCAAGCTCGACAGCCAATGGAGGAGTCCTGGGGAGGTCCTGGAACCAACCTCTGAAGTGGTGTAAAGGTTGCGGTTGCTGGAAGGGTGCAGGACTGTTGTGCTGCACCGCAACTGCCTAGTGCTGTGCTAACCCCTGGCCCACACGGAGCAGCCATCTCCAGGACCGGTGGTGAGTACCCCAGCAGCAGGGACTGATCAGAACAGTGGGGGCCTACAGCCACAGAGAACTCACCACTGCCCGGAGTACTTCCAGGACTTTGTGGGGGTTCCGGGACAGATAACCCTCTTGGGGGGGGGGGGGCAATGTAGTGCAGAGGTACCGCCAGGCAGTGCAGCAGGTTCTCCATAGTCACTTATGTTGAAATGTAAATGTAATGTATTGTATGTCACATATAGTGTTGAATGGCTATTGGTGTACATAGCATGTTGGTGTGTATGTATACCCATCATAAATATTAGGACTAAGCAGGGAGATGGGCACGGTGAGCAGTGAGTATGAATGGTACTGGTGTAATAAACGCCACTAAGTGCTTAAACCCGGGAACCGTCTCAGCCTGATTATTGCAAGTAACATGGCTCAGCGACCCACTTTTGCAACACGTATTTCAAAATCAAGCCAAAAACAACTAACTCTGCAAACTTTTATGTAATATCACATTACTGTAGGACATGCACGGAAAACCTCTCCAGGTAGCCGCCCAGGAGGCATCCGCGCCAGGTGTCTAAACCACCTCAACTGGCTCCTTTTGACGTGGAGAAGCAGCGGTTCTACTCTGAGACTCTCCCGGATATCCAAACGTCACGCCTTATCTCTAAGGGAGAGCCCACACACCTTGTGGATAAACCATATTTTGGCCGCCTGTATTCGTGATCTCATTCACTACCCACAGCTCATGACCATAGGTGAGGGTAGGGACGAAGATAGACTAATAGATCGAGAGCTTTGCTTTCCGCCTCAGTTCTTTCTTAGCCACAACGAGCTGGTTAAACGCCTGCAGAACTGCAGACACCGCTCCCATCCATCTGTCCAGCTCTCGATCTCGTCTACCCTCACTCGTGAAGGAGACCCCAAGATACTTAAACTCCACTTGACGCAGTACCTCCTCCCTGACCTGAAGAGGGCAATCCACCTGTTTCTGGCTGAGAACCATGGTCTCGGACTTGGAGGTGCTAATCCTCATCCCTGCCACTTCGCACTCAGCCGCGAACCATCTCAGGGCACACTAGAGGTCCCCAGCAGATGAAGCCAACAGGATCACGTCATCCACAAAAAGCAGCAATGCAATCCTTAGGCCACCAAACTGGACACCCTCAACACCCTGGTTGTGCTTAGAAATCCTGTCCATAAATATTGTAAACAGGACCGATGACAAAGGGCAGCCGTGGCGGAGTCCAACCCGCACTGGGAACACATCCGACTTATTACCGGCAATGTGGACCAAGCTTCTGCTCCATTCATACAGGGACCGAATTGCCCGCAGTAGCAGGCCCTGAACCCCATACTCCCAAAGCACCCCCCACAGAGCACCTCGGGGAACCTGGTCGTAAGCCTTCTCCAAGTCCACAAAACACATGTAGACTGAATGGGCAAACTCCTAGATTCCCTCCAGTACCCTCGCAAGGGTATAAAGCTGGTCCAGTGTTCCACGGCCAGGAGAAAAGCTGCAGATTCGACTATTGATCTCACCCTCCTCTCCAGTACCCCGGAATAGACTTTCCCAGGAAGGCTGAGAAGTGTGATCCCCCTACAGTTGGAACACATTCCCTGGTCCCCTTTCTTAAATAAGGGGACCACCACCCCGGTCTGCCAGTCCAGCAGCACTGTCCCTGACCTCCACGCACTGTTGAGAAGGCGTGTCAGCCATGACGGCCCCACAACATCCAGAACCGTTAAGTACTCCGGGCGAATCTCGTCCACCCCCGGGGCCCGGCTACCACGGAGCTCTTTAACCACCCTGGCCACCTCAGTCCCAGTGATGGGCAAGTCTGCCCCAGTCCCCTCTGGCTCCATGCCCTCTGATGTCTTGAAGGCGGTGTGCGTAGATGTATCTGAGGCAGGGTTGAGGAGGTCCTCAAAGTATTCCTTCCACTTCTGGATGATGTCCCCAGGTGAGGTCAACAACACCCCCTCCCCACTGTTAACAGTGGAAACCAGGAGCTGCTTCCCCTTCCTGCTATTCTGGATGGTTTGCCAGAACCTTTTTGAGCCCGACTGAATGAAGATGGATGGCTATACATAATTTTCAAATCACACATTTCAGTTGATAAGAACTGATAAAAGTTCAGTCACACAAATGATAAGAACTGATCAAATCATTGTCACTGAATCCATTGATACTAACAAAAGAGATAAAGGCCTTCCAGCAAACAAGTATGTTCTCACATTACAGGAAATGAATGAGAGACCTTATCCTGACCAGAACATGAGGTTACAAGATTTATTATAACCATCCGTCCATTTCAAGTAAATGTTTCTGCTGATAAGTTGAGATGATCTTGAGCCAAGAATGTAACACTGTGAAGTACACTGGAATGCCACTAATTGTATTTATATACATTCATTTTCACAGCATTATTTAGCCACATAAATTAACATCAGTAAAATGTTACTTATATGTCAAGGAAAGCAGAGTATCGAATGGAACAGTGGAAAATATTGAAGAAAAAAAAACTACCATGCAACTCTTGTAATATAAAAATATATATTCTTTATTTATTTTACTGCTTGTCAGGTAAGCCATATACTATAAAATAAATGCTATTTATTGTTTTTTAATATGGATGTTGCCTTCATTGAGTAACAATGGCTATATGTGGCCCAAACAGAAAGATCAAAAGTTATAATATCAAATCAAAATAAAACATGCAGTCATGTGGTGCACTGCCCAACAAAGGCAAAACACTGCATATTTTATAAAAAGTGACCCATAATTGAAATCGAACCTCTTAGTCCCATTATGCTCAGTTTTAAAGAAGATAGAGTATGCAAATTAAAAATTAACACTACAACCATATGTATATATAGAGTTTTGTCTCTGTTGAGCAATATAGTGCTTCATCCCCAGCCTTCCTCAAATGCAAACCTCACACCACATAATCTTTTATTTGTCTATTTTCTTTTCTGTCCCTGTACACCTTTCCCTGACACACTTTCCCATAGCAGTGCCATCCTCAGCATGTTTGGCGAATAATTGCCCCGTAAATCACTGAGAAGCTATGGCCCCCTTCATTTATTTTTCTGACAGTAATTTAGTTCTTGCTCTTTTACACACTTGTCATTGTATAGTTTTTCTTATAATAAAAGAGTGTTGAAAAGGACAGTAATTAACAGTGCAACCCATTCTCAAGCTAGCTCTTTAATCAAACTTTGATAATTGTGCTTCTTGTCTGTCAAGCTAACCTGTGTTTCCTCGCATCCTGTGGTATTATTTGTCAGTTTGGTGCCCTGAACAGGAGCTCTCGCTGCGAAATGGCTTGGTATTACAAGGTTTCCTATTTGCTCGAGGATTAGGCGATCTATAAAGTCTGTCAAAGAATGTCAAAGTTATTAGCCACACAACCGGACAAAAAAAAAAAGCTTGATAAACCCACCTGTCACCTGGAATGAAGAGTTATCTTGCCAGTGCAGCTCAAAGAAACACAGTATAAACCCACCTTTTCTACTGTGCTGAAATATGTAGAAATTGTTTTGCAGAAAAACAATGATGAAAAGCAAAATGCACTGTCAAAACAAGCTGCAGGCGTGTGTGTGTGTGAGTGTGTGTGTGTGAGTGGATTGTTTAAGATTGACATTTTAATTTGTTTGTAGTTTATAATGTATTTATTAATTTACATGTTTATTTTTAGGATCTTAGGTTCTTTTTTACATTTATTTGATCTTTACCTTAGCTGTATATTTTGTACAGCTTCTTCTTTGTTCCTAATTTTAATCCCATATGTAAAGCAATTTGAGCTGCATTTCATGTATGAAAAAGTGCTGCATAAATAAAGATTATTATTATTATTATTATTATTATCACATGATTGTAGACCACTGTATGTTCTCTCACACCTCCACCATTCTCACTTCCACATTACCTCAGATTTTTACTGTCTTTACTCTCCTGTCATGGACAGAGGCTAATGCTACATGTGGTCGACATTCCAGGATCCATCACTGCCTTGGCAGGGCGTTAGCATGGCCCCATGCATCATATGCCAAAGCTGTCAGACCTACCACTCTGCAGACTTATTCCATTATCTACCAAGCTATACCATGCTTCCCAACTCCTCCCACTGCTCCATACTCTAGTCAGGAGTTATATTTCAAAAATGCAAGCCCAAGCAAGTAAATCAAAAGTCGTATCTTGCCTAAAACTACTTGACAACATAAATAATTCAGCTTTCATCGCTTATACAAAAGATCACCATGCACTAGAAGACAAGCTTCAATTTCCCGCTTCTTTCTTTATTCCTCCTCTTTGGTGAAGATTGTAGCAGTAACTTCTAAGAAGGTCAAAGCAGAATGAAGGGAGTAAAGCAAGGCTACAGCTGGGTATTGCCCGTCTATCATCCCTTCCTCTTATTATCGAATCAGAGCTGCTGGGATGAGTCACACTCTTCACCAGATGTTGTCATTTCCTGCTAATCATGTAGCATTTTTCCCTAGACTGACAGGCTCCTTTATAATTGGCCGTGATCTGGCAGGGTACTAATAACTCAAATTCCCTCTGAGGGTTCTGGAACTCTAGTGACCTTAACCCCGCCCCAAACCCCCCCACACACACATGCAAAACTAGCATTTGCTACTGTCCTTGTCTCTTTCCATCTTACCTTTTATACCATCTGTGGAGTTGCAGTCATGTCATGGTACATTACACGTACGCTGCCTTTGCAAGATAAATGTTCTACAATTGTGTTGCAGACTGTCCATGGTATTAAACAGATAGTGCTTTATTGAGACACACACACAGGAATGAAGCTTTGGGTGTGAGTGCGGAGTGAGGCCATTTACTGTATCTTGCACCCCAGGGGCATTTTGGGGGGAGAGGGGAGGGGGAGGTGGGGTCTTGCTCAAGCTTTAGAACCGACAACCTTCTGACCACAGTTACGGAAGCTAAACCACCCCCATATTACTGCAAATTTTATGCCCCCAGGTTTCAGGGATATTGAGCTGTAAAACAGGTTGAATGCATCCCCTAGCAAACATACTGAATTCTGCAATCATGCTGACAATGATGAACAGACATGAAAAGGAAGAGAGAAAGACAGAGAGTCACTATGTTATTGTGTTTCTGTAACTGCTTTGCCTTTGTGTTTGCAATGTATTTTGGGTAAATATTAGTCAACAGGAGGGGGTGCTGCTGTCCTTTTTCCTTCACAAAAATGCCTTTTTCTCACCTAATAATGACAGACGCCTCCACGATTGTTATCCGCCACCCACTTGACAGCTTCTGTCACCAATTAGCAGCTAAATCAACATCCCCAGCACAGAAACGAAGCAATGTAAATGTCTGCTATCTGCTGTGCGAATTGTGTTTTTTTTTTTACGTTACATCAGAATACATGGGACTGCCATCAATCAGGCCCCAATGTCAGCGTAAGATCAGCAAGCCTGACTGACATAGGGGAGCCTGAGGGTGAGATTAAATTGTCTGTTTTTCTCATGAAGAAGTTTGTCAGGTGAATTCTCTTCTCATTCCCGAATTCTACGAGTCACAAAACAAGACCCTAACGAGGCAGCTAAGCTATTCCCCAGCCCAGGCTCCCTGTAATAGGTTGCAAAATGAAACACAGCACACCCCATTTATTGTTCAATCTAATCATTATCAACCCATTATTTTTAGTTTATTTAAGCTCACAGACCGAGTACAAAATTGCCATACTTCACATTCCTGGGAATTAGGACTGTAACCAGCTTGTAATTTACATGATCTGACTAAGCAGGTTATTAGATAGATTTTCCCCTAAATCATTGTTTGATTGCATTTTAATGAAACGTATAGTGATTTTCCTGATACTTTCATCTGCAGCAACTTATAGTAGAGTAAAGGGTTGTAATTTATGTACACTCCCCAGGATTCAAACACACAACCATTGTATTATTAGCACAGCACTCAACATGCTGAGCTACAGGATATGATTGCCGGACTGACCTTATTTACTGGTTTCTTTGAGGTTTTTTATAATGAAGCTAAAGACACTAGTGATGAGAGCTTAATAAAATGATTAAATACAACCATCCATCCTCTGTACCAGTCCATACCTGCTTGTCCTATTCAGGGTCATGGGGGGTTTGGAGTCTATGTGTGCGAGGCAGGGAATCCTTAAAGGAATCCTCACTTACCATTCACACCTTTGGGTAATTTTGTAACAATTCACTTTAGCATGTTTTTGGCCTGTGTTGGGGGGGGGGGGGCACTGGAGTAAACCCCGTGACAACATGGGGAGAACATGCAAATTCCACATCTGAAGATTATTGTCTTTAATTAACAGATTTTCCAGGAATAAATTATATGCATACAGCTGTAATTAAATTTAATAAACCTGTAGTAAAATTTCATGGAATACCTTCACATGTATTTAATTCTTTTGTACTTTGAGATGAATCAGGGGCAGGATGATATAATGATAATTATCGCGATGTAATTTTCCTCAATATCAATATGACAAATGCTCCAAATGTTCAATATAACTTATGACCAAACACGTCTACGGTGACAGGCTTTGCATCAGAAAATGACGTCGCTGTGGCTCCTTGTCAGGACTGGCAGTGGAGCACAAGCGCAAACACTTCTTTGTAAACACAAATGGGGATTTACTGAATAAGTAAGAGAATGCAATGACAGGCAGATGACAGACAAAACCGTCAAAACAACAGGGCAACTAACCAGGAGAGCAGGTAAGCCAAAAGCATTCCGTTGAAAAGTGTAAACCAGCGCAAAATTCAGTCCATGAGAAATCCACACAGTAATAATACACAGAGAATTAAGAAATGATAGGAAGAATGCCTGCGGCGGATGTTTTTCGGCGCTGACTAAAATAACCTGTTCAACTTCTATCTCAGACTTGTGAAATACGAAACGTGTTTGATAGTGATGGCCGAAACAACAGTTGGTGAACCATTTAAAATCATTTTTGAGCCCACATGGCGCTTATGGTTTCCTTTTGGGTATATGCTTTGAGCCATTTTTGGAATAGAGAGCTCCACCTAGTGGGGTAATGAAAATAGAGCCCATGGCTCCAGAATTATTGTTTTGGCCATCACTACTGTTTGGCAAGTGTTTGTCACGTATTTGTCACGTTCTGATGGTAAAGAACATGGTTTCTTCGACTTTAACTCAAGTGTAACAATCAAATAATGATCTGAGATTTATCGTAATAGTTATCGATATCGGTCGGTATGAAAAAATTATTGTGGTAATATTTTGCCCATATCGTCCAGCTCTAGTCAGCATCCATGACAAATATTTCCCTACAATAATGGACATTTATAAATGAAAACAGCGAAAGGTCTTCCTAAAATATGGAATATTTCATATGTTAAAAACAAACAAATACATCTATCCATCTAACTTTTCGTAGTATAACAGACAGTGGTGCGTTTCCCAAAAAATGAATTGCTAATGTTAGCAACTTACACAGCTGAAACTATATAGTTGCCTTGCAAGTGTTTCCCAAAAGCCATTGTTCAAACTGTCAAGGTTACTAAGCGGGTAACTTTCATAGTACAAACCATCGTTTAGTGAGAGATATGTTTCCCAAAATCATAGATCAAACAAATGTTCGCAGACAGTTCAATCTGACTCCTCGCACTGAAGTTAGAAGCTTATGCAGCCTTCAAGTCCTACTTGGAAGATCTGACTAGGGAGTTGGGAAATCATAATTACGACATGACACATGATCAATTGCTTAAGTCAGAGCCAAATGGAGGCAATAAGAAAGCTACTTTTTGTTTTGCTGTATTTTTCTTTTCTCCAATGCCAACACACATTCGTAGCATTATTTGAACTTTTCGTGATCCCTTGCTCAAACAGCAGGTAGCTGACCAGCTACATATCAAATATTGAGACAAAAACTTTTTTTTTCACGGTACACCATTTAATAACAATCTCCTCAACATTGAGAACAATTCAGCGTTTTGCGATGACACATACAATTGACTACTTTCTAAATAATTTTACTTTCACAGTGGAGCTATCCATTGCCTTAGCTATGATTGCTGTAATGACACGTCCCCAACTCTGGAACTAGCGGCTTAAAGCAATTAAGAGTTTCGGACTGGTGAATACAGCTTCGTAGTGGCATTCATGTACTCTGATCTTGTATTTGCGATTCTACCAACATGACTTGAAGGCAGGGTTAGTTTCTGCTGACTATGTCATCGATGGTGGAAAGTACAGTCGAAGGAGGGTAGTCAACATGTGAGTCAGCTGAAAATATCCTTGCTGTACAAATATATATGATGTCAAGTGCTGTGAAAATGTAACAGTATTTTTATGTATTTCTCTGTACATGTATGGTATGATTGGTATATGGTAGAATCTATTACATATATAAAGGGGCCTCATGATATCACAGCAATATGTGAAATTTCCGCTAGTAATATTGCGATATAAAACAAAAAGGAGATGAAATTCACAAAATAAATTATTGCCAAATATATGTAATTTCCTGTTTGAATATTCCTGCCAATAGTCAAATAAGTTGGTGTTGCAGCTCAACATGTGTGTGTGTGTGTGTGTGTGTGTGTGTGCATACACAGTATTACATGAAAAGAAAAGAAAAAAACACCTGAACAGTATACTGAAATGGGATGCCAGTCCATCACAGGGCACACACACTACAGCCAGTTTATACAGCATGTGGTGTACATCAGTGTTCTCTGCAAAGGATTGACATCCTATTGTTCCTATGTGGCCTAGTTTCCCACTGTGACCCTGTATCAGATAAGTGGTTCAACACAGATCCCTCAGAAGAAAGAAGCAACAACAGTACTAATGCCAAAAACACGTCTTTTCTACTCCTTATTGTCAAGGGTCATCTCAGCACCTCAGGAACTGAGCGAGATGTGTTTTGCCCGGCACTGCATTCTTGGGTTATGACCAACAGCTGGGTACACCACCAACATCTGTAACAGACCCATAGTGTGTTAAAGAGTCAGCAGTCGGTGTGAGATATGTGGCAACAAGTGGGCCATTTTGGTTTTAATGCCTTTGAAATAACTCCATAAAATTTCTCTTTCGGTAAGACATCACACATCAGACAGTGTTAAATTACAATGGTATAGAGTGTTCCACAGAAGATTATTTTTTATGTACTTTCACAATGTACTCTGACTTCTAGACAAATGAGGGCTGTATTATTCTGTAAATGACATGAAGTGACTACGTTAGCAAGTCCAAAGCTATCATTAACAACTTAGCAATAAGCATGACAAAATGAATAATTCATTAAGAACACGAGTTTTATAATATTCACTGGTCTTTAATATTTTTGAAAACCTCAGATTATTGTGAGTTTTTTACAATATATTGGTGCTTTTTGCGATTGTAATGTAGTTTCTTTATTTACGAAGCTATTTATCCATCTTTCAAAGGCTTACCCAGTATTTTCCCAGTATGCATAGACGCACAAGATCATGATATACCCTAGACAGGATATGAAGTCCCTTTATGAGCAAGCAGACACGCACACAATGCAAGCATTTAAAATAAAATCAGTCTATCAAATACACGAGTTGTTCAGAAAATATGTCACAGTGCCCCCTGGTGGTAAGATGTCATTTTTGATCGTCAAGATGCAAGACCAGTGGAATCCAACTGTGAAAATGTATTTCATCGTAAAATTGTTCTTGTTAAGGATCAATTTATTGGTAACACTGATAAGAGGTCAGACAAGGTCTAAATAAATAAAGTGAAAATGGTAACCATACAGAGGGTGAACACGTTACTTATGATGATGTCTGAATTTCAGGGTGTAAGTCAGTGTATATTCTGGTACCTGTGTTTCCCTTTCTTTCCTTCAGGGCATTGAGTGACTAGGTCCTGTCAGCTACTGATTGGAGCAAAATTAGCAAAGTCTTAGATGGAACAGCACCTGGTATTTTAAAGTCTTGCCAGGATGTTACCCTGAATTCCCTACAGTCATTATTTTGACAACTTTTAAAAGACATTAAACATATCCTCCATTTTCCAAGCACTTATTCAGTACACACATGGTATTTAAAAAGAAGTAGAACTGGAAGAAGAAGACAAGGTAATAGGTCTGGTGAATCTTTAGCTCCCTAGAATGTCAATTAATTTATTGTAATTTTACTCTAGTTCAAGTATAATTCTGTGTTTATATGTAAAGGTGATAATACCTATAACTGTATTATTTTAAACATGAGCAGTCACATTAAATGGTCAAAAAAACAAATCAAACATTTTTAATGAAACTGATTCAGTTTCCACTTCCTGTTTAGAATTTTCATGGCCCAGATATTCTTGCTCAACACTGGCAGGAAGGATTTCCTAGTTTGTATTTCTGGTTTGAGGCCTAGTCATGCCACGCAGAAGAAAGTTGGAGCCCAGGGAGGTATGAGCATCAATTTGTCATTTGTAGTCCATGACAGCTGTGCAATTCAAAGAGAATTAGATTAATAACTTAACAATTTAATAATAACAATTGATACTTGTGAGAATTTTTAAGCAAGTAAGTTAAAATTTAAAATGAATTGCCATGTGTCACGCCCAGAGGGGCGGGGCAGAACAGCTGTAACCCATGATCCACTAACGAGTTCTCTACTTAAAGCAGTCACCTCCCATGCTACTTTGCGAAGTATTGTTGTCATGCCCATGCACTTTACCGAGCATTCTTTTGTCCTGTTCCTGTCTCGTTCGTCCTGCCCGTCTCGTCCGTCCTGCCTGCCTGCGCCCCGTACTCCGAACCCGACCTCCTTGTGCCTACCGTCCCGTCGTTACCCCGTCTCGTCTCTGCTTGTAGGGCTGACTTCCCCGGCATCCGACCCCTAGCTTGCGACCCGACTACTCTACCGGACAACCCCTTCGGCTTCTGACGCACCAATCTCCTCCCCGGCATCCGACCCCTGGCTTGCGACCCGACTACTCTACCGGACAACCCCTTCGGCTTCTGACACACCGATCTTGATTAAAGTCTCTTTTCACCGCATCCCGGGGTTCGCCTCGTTCTTGTCCGCTTTGCCCAACACCATGTTAGTTTAAATATTATGGAAAAATATTTTCAGAGGGAAAAAAACCAAACTGTGGTGCAGGATTCGGGAGAGTCACATTAAATGAGTCTGACTTGTGACTCTAAACATGATAGTAACTATTATGATAGTAACTATCATAAACACTTTGGTCATTCAAAAATATCAATGCACCCTTCTTTTATGCATATATAACTGATTAGTGATCATAACTGGACATATAAATGCACATAGCTGTTAAACCTCATGAGGCCTCAGGTGATGCCACACTCATTAACTACGTCCTTAATTGTTTTTTTCTACTGACTTTACACTGTATGTTTCACATGATGGACAGAATATGCATGTGTGTCTCTGAATTAGACACAGCATACAGCCTCATGGTTGGGGGGGTGAAGATCTGACACTTTTCATGCTTTTACTGGCATCTATATTCATTGACGTTGCCAATGAGTTACCCAGACAGCCTTGCGCTGGCAGCTACATGTTTCTGTCACCTAATTAAAGTTGTCAGACCCCCTTACTGTAGTCTGGGATGACTGAAAACTTCTTATTTTGCCCTGTGCACATAATGCATCTTTGCAAATTTCGTTTATAACAAGGACATCCGTGTTCATCTTAGAGAATATGACACAACAATAGTATTTTCAGAGAAAGACAAATTTTAGTAATTTGCCAAGTTTCCTTGTATCTTCATTATCTTCATTAGGGAGCTCTGACTGTCCTGTTCAACTGTCAAATCATCTTTTTAATTAATCTATTTACATTTATTTTTTATTAAGCAGACGATTTTTTTTCAAAAGCTACATAAAAATGAGGCACATAGCAAGATACAAACATACATGGTGTTTACCAGTCAGCTAGTCTGAGTTTCCTGTGAATACCTAGGTACAAGTGCAAGTAGTTTTGGAGCAAAAGCTACACGACATCTTCCAAACTAAGCAAGAACCTGTTACGACAACTATTCAATGAGTAGAAGAATATTCATCTGGGAACACAGAGGGGTATCAGGCTAGTAGAGGAATTCCGGGAACAGGTGGGTCTTATACTTGTGGGCAATGAAGATATTGTTTTATGAGTTACATATTCAGGAATCACCCTCATTGACTGATACTTCACTGGTGCTCCTCATGATGGCTATCAAGTGTAGATTTGAATATGGTGTGTATACAGTGCCAGTCAACCCATTAGGCGGCATAGGTGGCCTCCTACGGTGCCATCTACTTGGGGGTGCCAGCTCAGCCAACAAATTTAAGTTTTTCTCGGACTGGGGGCACCAGAAGTGAAGCCTGTCTAGGGCACCACATAGGCTTCATCCGGTACTGTGTGTATAAGACCATTTCACATCACATGCTGCTAAAAGCTTAATAGTACATTCTGCCAGCAGCCCCTGAATGGAATACGACTTGCGATTTTACATGACAGAAATTAATTTATCCTGCACTGTGCATCTGCGAACTCATCAGAAGAAAACAAAAGCGACATGATTATCAGCATTTTCTTTTTCTGTTTTTTGTCACTACAGAAAATAGATAAAAAGCTTAAGAAATGTAAGGCTATCGTGATTAATAATGTCTATTATGAGTAATTCACAGATGGATCAATAGATCATTAATAATGTTTTGCTGTGGGCACTATTCTTCTGTACAGTCCATTTCTGCAAATTCTTCCAAATTACCTTACTTGACCTGAGATTCAATGGTTCTCCTTGTGGCTAGATTCTTGACTTTCTGATCAATTGCCCTCAGAAAGTTAGGCTAGGATCCTGTCTATCCTGCCTGACTCTATGTGCCTAGCCTGATTCTTCGCATTGGGGTGCCCCAAGGCTATTGAGTCCTCTTCTCTATGCCCCATTCACCCATAACTGTGTACCCACCCATACCACGAATACCATCCTTATCCTTGAGCTTTTTAGATGACACAACAGTGACTGGGTTGATCTCTGATGCAGGTGAGGCTCACAGGGAAGAGGTCTCAAATTGTGCTGAGAACAACTTGGCCCTCAGCAGCATTAAAATGTAGAAGCTCATCAAAAGTGAGCTTCCATCACTCAACATCACCAGTAACTTGATGAAGAAAGTTTATTTAATCTGATGGGAAGAATAGGAATTCCTCTACTAGCCTGATACCTCTGTATGAATGTTCTTAATGTTGCACTTTCTGCTGATTTGAATAGTTGCTTTATTAGGTTTTTGCTTAGTTGTGTAGCTCTTGCTCCTATCCTGCTTACACATGTACCTGGGCATTCTCTGGAAGCTCGGCTTAGCCGCATATATAGTCGTCTTCTTGACGGCACTTCTGTTTGTTATGTGCTGTTCACCTGACAATTTATACAAAAGCATTTCCTAAATAAAAGTAAATGTAATGTAATACATGACTAGATGCATGAATTTTAACATGTAACATGCATTAATCCTATAAACAAACTGTGGTGTATCTGAACATGCATTATAAACTGTATTCCACAAACAATGATCAGTCTCTCTGGGCTAAAAACACTGCATGTTGGTATCCTTTGTTGCAGTCATAGGTAAATAATTGATGCAAGGATAAAAGCATTAGTGTATGAGGGTGTGACAGGCTGGATGAAATCCTCCTCGCGCCGCGTTTGCCCTCTGCTGTGTCAGTGGCCTTTGTCTATTTGGACAGTTGCTTGAAGTGCAAATCTGTGTGCTGACTCGTTCCTGGCGACTGTCAGCATGTTTTCCTTTTGTCAGCAGCAAATCATAGGTTGGTTTTAACCCTTGTAGAGTAACTTTTAACGGACTCTGTGACAGGCTGATGACACTGTCTGCTTGAACAATGGACTCATAACAATTTTCTTGATCCCTAGATAAATGCACCACATCATTCAGTCAATGATAGTTAATAGAATAAAGGTACATATAATGTGCGTAATAAAAACAATACAATCAAAAGATTTTTACAGGCAAAAAAAATGCTGTGGACTTCCTCTCTGTAGTACCAAACCATCACAGAGAAACCAATGGCAGTGAAATCTGAAAACCTGTCAAACCACTCTGAGGAACTTCTGTGGAATCTTAAGCATAGTATATTATTTTGTCAGTTTAAGGGACTGTTAATAGAATCTTCATTTGTGTGTTAAAATTTTATATACAGAAATAGCTTATCAGGGTGGTATATTCTTATATTAAATTTAATGAAAATTTGCCTTGCAATTAGAGTCTAGATTAGAATAAAGGCCTAATATGCTAACATCACACATAACACGTCAATCACACCACAGGTGTGATTTACAAATTTAATTCACACAGGTTTATTTCGCATATATGAAGGAGAAGGTAAAGGAGATCGATCACATCCTCATGGGCAGATGCTGGAGGTTCCTGCAGAACTGCAGGGTATACAGAAGTGCCCAGTTTGTGAATTTTGACCACAGACTTATTGTTGCTACTCTGAAGATTCAGCTTAGGTCCAGTAGGTTACTACCCACTAGGAGAATGAGGCTGGACTCTAAGACTGTTTCTGATGAGTTTGCATGCAGTTTGTTTAGGGAATTTACAAACTTAGGTGCAACTGTGTATGATGTCTTGTCTCTCCGGCAAGATGTCCATCTTTCCCTGCTGTCGGGGGAGCTTCATAAACTCTGTTGGTGGGTATACTTACTTTTGGTCTGGTCGGTCTGATGGTTGCCATATTCAGGGAGTAGCTGTTGCTGTAGTGGATTGGCTTCTCCCAATGGTCTCTGATGTCACTCATTTCAATGAGTCTATTATGAGACTCAGGCACTCCTTGGGTGTCTTATCTGTTGTCTCAGTGTTTGCTCCGACCTCAGTGAGGGATGTCTCGTTGAGGGAGACATTTTACTCGCAACTTCGCTCGGTGGCTGAAGGGTGCCCACGATGTGACACTCATCTGGTCATGAGTGACTTCACTGACAAGGCTGGCTATGAGGATTGTGTCGGTCCCCATGGGTCTGGAGACTGGGGTGAGAGTGGCTCCATATTCCTTGACTTTGCGAAAAGTCAGGGGCTACAGGTCGCTGGATCCTGGTTCCAATGCCCTGATCTGCATCATTGGACTTGGTACTCCAATACTGGTGGTGTGAGGAAGGAGATCAATCACATCCTCATGGGCAAATGCTGGAGGCTCCTGCAGAACTGTAGGGTCTACAGAAGTGCCCATTTTGTGAATTCTGACCACAGACTTGCTGTTGCTACTCTGAAGATTCAGTGTAGATCATGATTCAGTGTAGATTCAGTGTAGCTACCACCTACTAGGAGAATGAGGCTGGACTTAACCAGACTCCAAGATCAAGCTGTTTCTGATGAGCTTGCACGCAGTTTGTGTGAGGAACATGCAGACTTGGGTGTGACTGCTGACTTCAATGTGATGTGGGAGACCTTCTATGATAAGACCCTGAAGGTCTCCGATCAGCTGTGAACCACCTAATCTCACTGAGATTGCATGGGTGGTGAATCAGATGGGGGGTATGTAAGACCACAGGGATCTGTTGTATCTGGGGTGAACTTCTCCAGGCTGGTGGTAAGACTGTCCTCCTGGCATTGCAAGCAATCTTTGCTTCAATTTGGGTGTCAGGCATCATCCCAAATGACTGGAAAGTCTGGTTTTACGCCAAAGAAGTCTACCATCAACCATATCCTGGCACTGAGGGTTCTCATCAAGTGCAAGCACAAATATTGCCAGAGGTTCTTTGCAACCTTTGTCGATTTTTGTAAAGTATTTGACTCAGTTGATTGATTTGCTCTGTGGGACATCCTGAGACTTTGCGGGATCCCCCCGAAGTTGCTGGACATCATGGCTGGCCTGTACACTGGTACTGTGAGTGCTGTGCTGAGTGGAAGGAGAACCTCCGTGTTCTTCCCAGTTGATTCTGGGGTTTGCCAAGGGTGTGTTTTTGCTCCTACTCTGTTCAATGCTTTTATGGACTGGGTGTTGGGCAGGGTCATGGGTTCCAGCAGCTGTGGGGCGTTTGTTGGTGACGAAAGATTTACTGATCTTGACTTTGCCAACGATGCTGTGATCTTAGTGTAGTCAATTGAGGCTCTGATCGGGGCTTTCAAGAGACTGAGCGAGAAGTCGGAGTGTCTGGGATTGCGGGTATCCTGGATAAAGACCAAGATCCAGACATTTAATGACTTCTTAGACACAGCTATCAGTAGTGTGTCTGTCTGCGGGGAGAATGTCGACTTTGAGTGCGTTTCCCAAACAATGACCGAAGTTAGCATTAAAGATGCATCGTACTATGGTAGTTCAAACTAACCAACCACCATCGTACCACAGTAGTTCGAACCAGTTAGTTGGGACTTCCGTAGTTCGAACTACAATGGTTCCAGCGCTGATTGGTTAGACTCACGGCGAGTCGTGCGCAACAACTTACAAACTACTTTCACAGCCGGTCGCGTACAAAAACTTGTGAACTCGTGTAATATCATATAAATATACAATAATCACACATTATTGATATATATATATATATATATCTCATCAATTTATTGTGTCAGTCACATAACACCAATAATATGAACTACAACTTAACGGCAGTGTTTGCGAACGTTCGTTCGAACTATGGTTACAGGAAACACCTGCATCGTTTAACGATGCATTGTGCCACGTAAGTCCGCAGTATCGTTACTTCTGTAGTCTGAACTATGGTTTCGGGAAACACCTGCGTTGTTTAACGATGCATCGTACTATGTAAGTCCGCAGTATCGTTACTTCTGTAGTTCAAACTATGGTTTTGGGAAACACCTGCGTTGTACTTACATAGTTCGAACCAGGCAAGTTGCTAACGTAGTTAGCAATGATGGTTTTGGGAAACGCAACACTTGTTAAGAGATTTACTTACCTCGGCAGCAACATTCATGTCTCTGGTGACTCTTCCTATGAAGTCAGCAGATGAATTGGAAAAGCATGGGTGGCCATGAGGTCGCTTGAAAGGGGTGTGTGGTGCTCCCGATATCTTTGCAAGAGGAGAAAGTTCCAAGTTTTTGCTTCCTGTTTTTCTGTATAGCTGTGAGACATGAACGCTATCCAGTGAACTGAGATGAAAACTGAACTCCATCGGTACTGCGTCACAGAATCCATGGGTACCACTGCTTTGACTTTGTGTCAAACAAGCGGTTGCTAGAAGAGTCCTAAATGAGGCACATTACCTGCATCATTTGCGGCACAATGGCCATGTGGCGCGTTTCCCTGAGGGTGATCCGTCTTGCAGGATCCTCATTGCTGGGGATCCAAGTGGCTAGACCAGGCTAAGTCGGATGCCCAGGTAATACCTGGCTGCAGCAGATGGATGGCCATTTCCGGAGGGTGGGACTGGATTGTGTATTTACCTGGGGGGTCGCCAGCCGGGATCCTGATGAGTTTCACCATATGGTGAGAGCAGCAACGCACTGCATCAGCCCATGTTCCCAAACCTGACCTGACCTGGTGCAACTGCTGACATTAATGTGATGTGGCTGCTGAGGGTTGTGTTGGTCTTGCTGGTGCTCTCAGAAGGAGGTGTTTTATCTCGCAGGGCCTCCTGGATATTTCCAAGAGGAGTCACAGCATACAACTTCTTGGCAACCGGTGGTATCTGGTGGTAAGGCTGTCCTCCAGGCATTGCAGACAACCTTGCCTCCATTTGGGAGATGGTCATCATCCCAACTGACTGAAAATGAGACTTGTCCCTATTTTTAAAGGGAAGGGTGATTGCGTGGATTGCAGCAACTACAGGGGGATAACACTCCTCTCAGTACTGGATAAGGTCCTTGCTAGGGTCATTCTTAACAGGATCTGTGATCAGTTGCTCGCCTACCAGCAGTCTGGTTTTATGTGTAAGTCTACCATCGACCACATCCTGGTACTGAGGGTTCTCATTGAGTGCAAATATGAATATCGGCAGAGGTTTTTTGCAGTCTTTGTCGGTTTTCCTAAAGCATTTGTCTCAGTTAATCGAGCTGCCCTGTGGGACATCCTGAGATTTCATTGGATCTCGCCGAAGTTGCTGGACACCTGTACACTGGTATGATGAGTGCTGTGCACTGTGGAGGGAGAACCTCTGCATTCATCCCACTTGATTCTGGGATTCGCCAAAGGTGTGTTCCTGTTTCTGCTGTTTTCAGTGCTTGCATGGACTCGTTGTTGGGCAGGGTCGTGGGGTCCAGCGGCTGTGGGACATCTGTTGATGAGGAAAGATTCACTGATCTTGATGACGATGCTGTGATCTTTGCATAGTCAATGGAGCTTCTGATCGGGGCTCTGGAGAGACTGAGCAAGGAGTTTGAGTATCTGGGCTTGCGAGTGTCCTCAGTAAAAATTATGACCCAGGCCTGTAATGACTTCCTCAGCACAGCCATCAGTAGTGTGTCTGTCTGTGGGGAGAATGTCGACTTCATCAAGAGGTTTACTTACAGTACCTTGGCAGCAACATTGATGTCTCTGGTGACTCTTCCTATGAAGTCAGTAGATGAACTGGGAGAGTATGGGGGTCATGAAGTTGCTGGATAGGTGTGTGGCACACCCAATATCTTTGTAAGAGGAGGAAGGTCCAAGTATTTGGAGTCACGGTGCTCCCTGACTTGCTGTATGGCTGTGAGATGCTATTGAGTGAGCTAAGATGAAGACTGGACTCCTTTTGGCACTGTGTCTCTTCGGGGAATCCTTGGGTACAACTGGCTTGACTTTGTGTCGAACGAGCAGTTGCTAGCAGAGTCCTGAATGAGGAACATTACCTGCATTGTGAAGGAGCATCATTTACAGCACTATAGCCGTGCGGCACGATTCCCTGCAGGTGATCTGGGGTTGTTGCGGTGTTTACCAAAAGCATAGGTGCTAATTATGCTAGCAACTTGCGTGGTTGGAACTACACAAGTACGATGCAGGTATTTCATGAATCCATAGTTCAAACAAATGTTCACTGTCATTAAGCTGTGTAGCATCATACAAGTATCATATTATTATTATTATTATTATTATGACACAATTGCTATTTTTGAGTTATTAATATTACTATTGCTGTTATATGACTAACACAATAAATTAATAATGTAATATCAGCACAGCTGTCGTATTTAATATTGAATAATATTACAAAGTTTGTGCGTTTTTGCACACGACTTGCCTCCAGAACCATTGTAGTCGAACTACGGTGATTCGAGCTAACGTGATTCAAACTACTGTGGTACAGTACTAACAGATTACAACGGATTTGGAAAACAGTCATACTTCAGATGCCAGTTAGTTTGAACTAACATAGTACAATGATTTTAATGCTAACTTCCGTTTTTGTTCAGGAAATGCACCCCCGAGCAGCTGCACAAGTCCGAGGGGACGCCCACATAACACCTGACTGAATCAGATGGATGGCCATTTCCAGAGGGTGGGACTAGACCATGTGTCTGCCTGGGGGTTCGCCACCTGGGATCCTGAGGTGTCTCATCATGTGGTGTGTGCGGCAACGCATGGCACCAGTGCACGCTTCCCAACCAGACCTGGCCTGAAGGTATTATACTTCTTTTTGTAATAAAGACCATATCCTGTCATCTGCACTGTGAATTGATATGATTGGCTGGTGTTATCAGGAATAACAAGCAGAGGGGTTCATTCTCCCACCCCTATGCAGGTCCCAGAAGCACAAAAACATTTTTACAGACATCACAGTGGCTATAAGATATTAACTCTTTTGAGATTACCCTGACAGAATCCCCAGCATGTAGAGACCAAACATGACATAAATATCCACCATAACTCAACAACATAGCTTTACAGTGACATTCCCTCATTTACAGTAGAAGTCAGGCAACTTCACAGACCAAAACGACAAAATCTATGGGAATGGGGATAATATCCTCTTTGAGACTGCCAAGTACAGACTGTGGATGGGAACCAGAGCAGGCAAGGTACTCTACAAATCTGAGAATGCAGGTGTCAGCCAACTACCTATCTTTGGAGTGGAGAAACATGTAGGAAGCTACAAACTGCAGAACCCCCACTTCATAGATGGTCATCGTTTGGTTAATGACTAAAGGCTGAATCTGAAAGGCTTAACGCTTACCTGGGATTCCCCTACCATTCACACTTCACCCTGCCTGCACCCTCATACCAGCACTAACAAGCTGTGAACAGGAGGAGGCACAAAAATAGGACAGTCCCAAGTCCAGATTCTGCTTTCAAAGCTGGACCCACTTTCATTTTGCATAGAGCCAATAGATCTGTGGATGATGCATTTAACATGACCCTTCACTATATCTTGCAGTATCACCCGGTATCCTACATGTGGAGATTTTTTGTGGACATGTTCTGCATTTGAAATTTTCTGGCTATGGGCCTGGTGCTCTCTCCTCTGCTCTACAGTCTCTAAACAAATGACTGCATTTCCCAAAAGTTACACTCCTGAAATGTGCAGATCGATGCTGTAATGCTAATCAGACTTATACACAATGGTGAGGAGTCTGCAACAATCACATGATGCGTCTGTGTGTCTGGACCGTAATGCACTGAAGACTGCAAAGACTGTAGACTGTAGGAGAAACCCACCCCTCTTCTCTGCCCCCCCCAACCAAAATTTCTGCCAGGTTGGTTCCTGCCTGCACCCATTGTTGCCGGGATAGGCTCCGGTCCCCCCCGCGACCCCGGTTGGGATTTCAGAAAATGGATGGATGGATGGAAAAAAACCATTGTTTTCATTTCAATCAATAATGTAAACCAAAGCCCACTATTACTCAAACTTTATAATTACGTTTTTAAATGTCTTAACATTTTATTTATAGTAAATTATGCATGTATAACTATACAGGAGTTACTAGACACAATATTAATAAAATCATATTTAATTTGTGCCATGTACAGAATGTCTGTTATTGCTTAAACATAAACAAATTTCTACATACACAGAATGAGTGAAAAAAATAGATTGAGGCAATCTATTATTTAATTTACTTGGGCCTTACTGTTGTGCACTTAAAATGTATGGAGAAAAAAGATCTGTTATATTTTACTTTTTATGTTTTTTTTATAAAATCCCTTCAACTACAGAATTAAATGAAGATGTTGTTTTTTTTTTTACTGTGCCATGGCAAACGAACCCAGTTCCACAGATCCACAAACGCAAGCCTGGTGCATATGTCATTCTACTAGCTGCTCTCACCAGGATGCCACGTTGCTAACAAAGTGGTAAATTCAGTGTTAATGAGTGGCTTCACTGTTACCACCTCAGAGGTAAAACCTTCCATGCTTTTCTCCATCTGTTGTGGTGTTAGGGGTTCAAATGCAGAACAGACATTTCTCGTTTTATATTAAATTTCACTGTTTGTAATCAGGAAATCATCAATTACTTTGACTCAGTCTCCTGGTTCAAAAAATTAGTTTACTTAAATTCAGCATTAGATAGTATATTAATACTGATATTACTGTAATATATTACTGTATATAATACTGTATTACTGTAATATGTATACTGTAATTATTTTGGCTAATATCCCACAGAATGTCTTTTATCTAAAGGTGCTTATATGGATAAGTTGAAATGGAAAAACAAGCATAAAATATATAATAGAATGTATCTATGTTTGCATAGAAAATATCGTGCAAGTCATATGTACTGTATATGTGACATAGTGTTAAGATGCCACGCTGGTTGTGGGGTCAGTTCCTGCGTCTTGCCTTCAGTGCTGTTTATATGTCCTCCTTGGCTTTGCTTTGCGTTCCTCATGTAGTCCCATGGCATGTGCTTTAGATAAACTCCCCATAGGCTCTGATTTTGTATCTGGCATTACTGCAATAACTGATTGAGTAAACTACACAAAATATATATCAAAACACAGATATTTCCAGCTTAAGGGGATTTTCCTGGCTTTGCTTTTATTTTTTCCTTCAGTCTTTGCAATAACACCCTTATTTCACTTCGAGGTTGCTGCTGAAAAAAGTGAGGTGATAATTGCATATTATCATAATTATTCTGTAGTCACAGAGGACAAGGTGTCCCGGGATATCTAATTGTCAAAGGCATGTATGAACTTCCAGTTATTACTTTATTTATTTTTAAGCCTTCTGAGAGCTAAGCTCTTCAAAAATAAAAGTAATAAAATTTTGAGACATTAAAATACATTTCACTTTACAATTTATGTGTTACACCTGCACCAGCATTTTGATTTTGAGACTGAGTAAGGTTTGTGTTACCTATCTGGGAAATTTAAGGTACACAAACCCAAATCTATCTTTGAATGTTTTTCTAATGGAATTCAACAGATTTCATACTTATTCTGGTCAGGGTCGCAGGGAGGTCTGGAGCCTATCCCATGCCGCACAAGATGTAAGGCTCGGGTACAATGGGTCTCTTTGAGAGTTGGGGTTTTAATAGCCAGCATTATTGGGTTTGCAGTTTTAAGTATCCAGGGTCTTGTCTTCGGCATCATGCTGTTGGTGAGCTGCCATCTTGTTTCCAGGTTCCTTCTCTTGCTCAGTTGTGATGAGCTGCCAGACCTGTTCCGGAATCTCAGCCTCATTTCCTAGTCCCCATGTCATGGTTTGGGTTCCTGGTTTCTTCACTTCTCCACATTTCAGTCTCTCCTTTGTCCACCTTGTCCTGGAGTCACCCCTCTCGTAGGTAGTTCTAAGTCCCAAAGGTTACCATTTTCGTGTGGGGTACCGCCTGGTCTCAGAAACCCTGGCATTGTGGGTAGACAATAGCATTGTAAGTAGACAGCCCCATTGTGGGTGGCCAGGCTTGTGTTCGGTTGAATGTGGAAGTCAATAAAATGTATTTTAACCAAGTGCTTTGAGTCCCCATAGTGACAAGATAGGACAACATTAAGTAGGATTTTATCTACTAGTGTCTAGTGTCACACCCTGCACCCCTTCCCCCTCGTTCTCTCTGTTGTGTAGCTCTAACGAGCTGCACCTGTTACTTGTTTAATCATGCCTCTCGTTACATCCCTTGTGTGGATCACCCCAGGTGCCTCTCTTCTGCTCCCTCGTTAGTGATGTATATAGTGCCTCCCTGTCTTGAGCTCCCCAGTCCATGATGTTGCTGCCTATGTGTGTTCTCCAGTTTGCCCTGTGTTCTGGTCTGATCCTTCCCCCCCGTGGTCCCTTTCCTTTTGACCTGCTTGTAGTTTTGCTTAATAAAGCCCCTTTTGATTTTTCCATGCCTGCCTTTGCCTTCTTTACCCGTGATGTGATGCCTAGGTTAACAATAGGTATATATTTCTGATTTTCTGAGTTAAAAATCAGAAATGTTTTGAATGTTAAAGCATTTGGAGGAAAACTGTAATATAAGAAAAATCAAAGTATTATTGAAATAAAAAGTAGTTTTTTGGGTTTTTTTTTTTTAATTCTTATTCAGTATTGGTTCATAACATTAATATGACAGTAGAAGCCAGAGGTGCTGCTAGAGATTTTAGGCCCCATGAAATCATATCATACTGGGCCCCCAACCCAGACCAAGCCAATTATGTTCCTATTTCTTAGGACCCCTGTCACCTTTGTAATGGTCCCAACTCTCCCCCTTTGTCGGCGCCCCTGGTAGGTGCTATACTAGACTATTTTCTTTATGTGAATAGCAACTAAAAGTGTTACATCACAGTGTCTGAAGGGCTTTCATGGGGAATTAGCAGTGCTCTGCCTGTTATACATGGGTATGAACTCCTGGCAGGAAGATCTCCAGCAGCTTGAGACCATTTCCTGTTATCTCCCAGGGCCAGTTCGCAGTGCCAGTTCGCAGTGCATCACCTTGGCATGAGCCATCCAGGGATCCCAAGGTGTAAGTGTGGCTAAAGAACCCGACAATATGATGAAAATTTCACACAAGTTTTATTAAAATATGCAGCCAAAGAGACACACCACTAGACATTATGTATTCTTTAAAGAGATTAGTTCTATTTTTATATATTCTTTATATACATACTGTAGGTAATGCTAAGACAAGTATTAATTAAGGTCCGGGCAGCAAGAAGTCATCCAGGGTAGAAACTACTGACCACACTCAAATTATCCACCACCTGCAAGACAGAGAGAACCTGATAGGGTAAAAAAAGGACATAACTTTGTCTATGGACCACACCTGCAAAATAATAATAATAATTGATACTTTATTAATCCCCGTGGGGAAATTGTTTTTATGCCTCCCTCAACTTGCTCTCTTTTTTTGTAGAGTAAGCTGTCCACGAAGGGCAGCCGCCCATAGCAGCACCCAGGGAGCTGGGGGTTAAGGGCCTTGCTGAAGGACCCGCAGATGTGCTGAGGCTGGGTTTGAACTGATTACAGACACACAGGCTTAGCCCACTAAGCCACACGCTGCCCCAAAATGTAGTAAGTTATGTTGAAAGGAGTGAGTTCAGCTTCAGACCCCAGGGGTAAGATGCATATAGGGAATGGATTCAGAAGAAAATTTAGCTTGATCATCGCTGGTTGGTAAGACTTGGTTGATCAGAAAGGGGCACTCAGAACCTCTAAAGGGGGGCAATTTTTCACTTCTGGGAGTTGAATAAATTAATAGGTCAAATGAGAACATGTGGTAGTTTTTAGCTTTAGCATTGGGTCAACCAGCCTTCACACTAATCCAGCATAGCAGGATGACCAACCCCAGTACTGCATGCAGCACTGTAATACGGCGCCTTACAGCATTTACAGTGAGCGGCCTTCTGCTCGTTATTTGATACAGAAAGAGGTCAGCTGTATAGTGAGAAAGACAAGCAAAATAGCAGGCTTACCTGTGCGAGAGTAAATGAACCACAAAGCTGCTGTTAAAATAGCCCCGATGATAAACGCTGCGAAAGTGATTCCAACCATCACTGGAGTATCCAGGACATACATTATATCTGCAAAAAAGAAAGCTGAAGTGAACAGGCTTACATGGTGTATACAGCTGAACACCTGCACAATTCATATTAAGGTACATAATTTTTACGGGTCAAAATTAAATGTTAACAGTTCATTGTGGTGCCAGTAAAATAGGTCAACTTTTTTGCAATGGAAATTTTTGTCTCCCAAGCCACTTCCCTCAAATTAAGTACCGTATATATATTGCATAAATTTATAGCATCTTAGCCACACTTTGGCCAAAATTACAGTTTAAAACTGTACTGAGAGACTGAGGTCAATCAGACCCTATGACAACATCCAATAATTTCCTCTTGATTTTTAAGATGCATCTTAAATGCTAATTGTTACAGTGCAAATAATTCAAACATTTTGGCGTGATCAACTGAAGTGGATATTTCAAGTCCAGAAAGTAAAAATCCAGACCAAAATTTTGTTTCAACCAGCTAGTTGAGTATAAAGAGTCACAGTCACAACAGTAGAAAGATACAAATATAGAAACACCATATAAATAAACATTTTTTTATAGTTTAAGCCTTAAAATACCCCTCCCACAAACTTTAAACACATGTAAACTTATTAAAACACAAAAGGGTATGTCGGGCTAAGGATATGAGTAACATAATAATAATAATAATATGTAATGTGTATATATATATATATATATATATATATATACACACACATCGCAGAGAACTGTGATGCATCTGAGAAAAATCTGCGATATAGTGGGGCGCGATAGCTGAACCGCGATATAGCGGGGGATCACTGTATAACTATTCTACCCTATTTAGCTTCTTTATTGTTAAAGAAAAAAGAAAAGAAGTGATAAGACCCTCTGTAACCATATTCCCCATCTGAACTTACACTCTTTATTGGATTGGAGGGGAGCCTGTAGAAATGTCCGGGTGGACGGTCCTGAAACAATGACAGAAGCAGTATAGTCTTATGCTTTTTAATACCTGAAGTTATTTAAAGGACATTATGATTAAATGGAAACTGATACATTTAGGATAAAGTAAATAAAATAAATTGCCCCCTAGATAGGTAAGGTATACACTACTATTCAAAAGTTTGGGGTAATTTAGAAATGTTCTTGCTTTTGAAAAAAAGCATTTTTTTGTCCATTAGAATTACATCAGATTGATCAGAAATACTGAGTAGACATTGTTAATGTAGTAAATGACTATCATGGCTGGAAATGGCTGTTTTTAATGGAATCTCTACATAGGTGGCCAGAGGCCCATTATCAGCATCAATTACTCCTGTGTTCCAGTGGAATGTTGTGCTTGCTAATCCATGCAAT
The DNA here is from genome assembly GCF_048594095.1 of Paramormyrops kingsleyae. NCBI lineage: Eukaryota > Metazoa > Chordata > Actinopteri > Osteoglossiformes > Mormyridae > Paramormyrops > Paramormyrops kingsleyae. Next base: position 22,007,167 of record NC_132797.1, read on the forward strand.
TTGTTAGCACAGATTAAAATTGGTGGGCTGATTAAAGAAGCAATAAAACTGGCCTTCTTTGGACTAATTGAGTATCTGGAGCATCAGCAATGGTGGGTTCGATTACAAGCTCAAAATGGTCAGAAACAGAGAACTTTCTTCTGAAACTCATTAGTCTATTCTTCTTCTGAGAAATGACGGCTATTTTATGTGCGAAATTGCCCAGAAACTGAAGATCTCATACAATGCTGTGTACTACTCCCTTTACAGAGCAGCGCAAACTGGCTCTAACCACAACAGAAAGAGGAGAAGGAGGCCCAGGTGCACAACTGAGCGAGAGAATAAATATATTACAGTGTGTAGTTTGAGAAACAGACGCCTCATAGGTCTTCAACTGGCAGCTTCATTAAGTAGTACCTGCAAAAGACCAGCCTCAGTATCAACAGTGAAGAGGCAACTCTGGGATGCTGGCCTTCTAAGGCAGAAATGCAAAGAAAAAGCCGCATCTCAGAATGGCCAATAAAAAGAAAGGACTGAGATGGGCAAATGAACACAGACACTGAACAGAGGATGGATAGACAAATCTAAGTTTGAAGTTTTCAGATCACAAAGAAGAAATTTTGTTAGATGCAGATCAAATGAAAAGACACTGGATGAGTGCCTGACGACATCTGTCAAGCATGGTGGATGCAATGTGATGGTCTGGGGCTGATTTGGTGATCGTAAGTGGGAGATTCATACATGGTGAAAGGGATCTTGAAGAAGGAAGGCTACCATTCCATTTTGCATTGCCATGCCATACCATGCAGACGGCGTTTAATTGGAGCCAATTTTGTCCTAAAGCTAAACACAGCTCCAAACTTTGCAAGAACTATTTAGGGAAGAAGCAGTCAGCTGGTATTCTGTGCATGATGGAGTGACCAGCACAGTCACCTGATCTTAACTGTACTGAGCTGTTATGGGAGCAGCTTGACCGAGTGGTACGTAAGAAGTGCCCATCCAACTTGTGGGAAATGCTTCAGGAAGAGCGGGATGAAATCTCGTCAGATTACCTCAACAAATTGACATCTAGAATGCCCAAGGTCTAAAAAGGCTGTAGTTGCTGCAAATGGAGGACTCTTTGACGAAAGCAAAGTTTTAAGAACACACTTATTATTTTAATTTCAAAAATGATTATTTCTAACTTTGTCAATCACTATTTCCTATTTATTTAGCTGTATTTCCTATTCAGACTCATTTCATGTATGTTTTCATGGAAAACAAGCAAATTTCTAAGTGACCCCATCCTTTTGAATGGCAGTGTATGTATGGTATGTATAGTTCACCCTTGATTGTGTCAAGCATCTTTATAGTTTGATTAGCACTCACTGGTAATGTGTCACATTAATAAGGGTCTGTCCCCCTTCCCAGTCTTCTCACCTGATGGCTCCTGTGGTTTGTTGTCTGACAGTACCACCAGTGGTCGGGTGGAAGTCTTGGTGCTCGGTGTCATTACAGCCATAATGACATCCATGTTGACAGAGGTACAAGCCTCATCAGGCTGTATACACTGAGAAGCGAGCAGGATTAGACCAGGATCAGGACACCTTAAAATGCAGTGCATGCTTTTCCTCCAGCTTGCATTGGATTATTTTTTTATAGTTACAGTGCAGTGCATTGTACGACGAATTTCACAATGACAGATTCCTTATTTTAAATTATTCAAACATAGATTTCTTATACAGAATCTACATAGATCAGAGCTGGGCAGTTATTTCTGTGAAGGGCCAAATCCGAGCTTCCCCATGTCAGCAGGGGCCAAATGATTAAACTCACACCCTATGAAAGCCACAATAACAGAATCATTCAATTTTACTTTTCCCTTTTTCCAAAATACATGCAGAAATCATACAACCTGTGCATTTTGCATGTTAAATTTAAGTTATACATGTATTAATAATTTATATAAATATTTTTTAGCTTCATACATTAGAACATCATAACTTTACCAGATATTTTTTACTTTATTTTAATGGTCGCACAGGCCAGTTATAATAGCTCCACACACCAAAATCCTCCCAGGTCCACCCTAGACTACAGCCAAAGTATACCGATGACATAAAAGTCATGCTTATGCAAAAAAATCCAAATGCAAAGGTGGATAGTTCAGGTCCAGAAAATAAAAATCCAGTCCAAGATTTTGTTTCAACCAGTTGAATACTCTGTGACTGTGACTCTATGCTCAACTGTTTGGTTAAAACAAAATGTTGGTCTGTATTTTTAGTTTCTTGACCTGAACAATCCACATCTGTCCACATGTAAGCATTGCCCTTGACTACGATATATAAAAACTACATCTGTCATATAGAGAGATTATTTCAAGGCAAACAGAAAAAAAGAAAGAAGCATCACAAAGTGATGCTGACCTTTGGCAGACCATGACTGCTCTGGCGTTTGGTGCAGAGGGACATCTCACAGTGCAGGAAAAGCAGGGACATGTTGAACTTCGACCGGAAGTTAAAGCTGAACCTCTTTCTGTCTGTTTGCGCATGTAGGAAAGGGAATTCCAGTTGTCGGGGGTAATACCGCACAGAGTCATCCGTAGGGCAGATATTTTCAATGAGGGTGTACTCCGATGCTATGTTAGGGTTCGAATTGGGCGAGATAAAACACGTTTGTATCATAAACTCAAGCTCGTGGTCGGATTTGGTGGCAGAAACCTAGGCAGAGGGATGAAAAGAAAAATATTTTATTAAAAATACAAAACTATGCTATGGTGATGCTACGGTCATGCTTAAGATTAAACATCCTGCAAGAGAATGAGGCTAAGCTTATTCTGGCAAACGCATCTGTAACAAGGTCACCTTTAAGATCCCTACATTTCACAGAACACCATGCCAACCCTCATAACCATCCATCTTATAACTGCATAACCCAGTCAGAGTCATGGGTACCTGCATTACCATAGAACTAAATAAAGCACTGATACTTACTAAATGAGTCTCATATAAGTATACGTATATGCAAGCAAGATGAATTGTCAAAACACACGAAAAATCTAGATGTAAAATTAAAATAAAAACTAGAAATGCATTAATATCCCACCATCCTACAACATTACTATCGAATGAATTAACCATAAATGTGGGAAACACAGTTACAAATATTCACACAAATACAAATATGTACGCATTAAAACAAAAAGTTATGTTTAGTTACATAGTTCTAGATCCCTGACGAACATTATCGCTGCACCTGTGACCCTGACCAGGGTTAGCAGTAAGACTGACGGGTAACCGCTGCAGTAAACTGCAGTTTAAATTAGTGCCTGAAGATGTCACCATAAACTCAGAAAAGTATTTCTAGGCATCCTGTTTTGACCATAATTTTAGATCTTAATCTATACGCAGTCCAGAATGTCATTGTTTAACAGGCCATTTTACTTAAACAGAAGTGTTGCATCATGGTCATATATCCTCCACATAATCACTGATGTTAAAGTCCATGTAATATTAATGCATGTAATATTAAATATCCTTTATGATCTTAAATACATGATACACAATATCTAAAAGGGTGTTACCCTCCACACTGCCCCAGCCTGTGAACAGACAATGCTAGGAGATTTGGTTAGAATTAAGTGTGGATTAGGTACACTTATTTAGCAGATGTTTTTTAGTGAGGACAGCATGGAGTCAGAGAGAATGGTCAGCCAGCATCCCTTGTGGTTAAGGGCCTTGCTCAAGGGTCCAGTGGTGGTATGTTTACACTTACGGGATTTGAACCTACTACCATCCGGACACAGGTACAGATCCATAAGCCAATGAGGAACACGCTTATGATTTCCATAATTAACATCTGCTATTCAAAATGCCTCACAGCACATTTGCAGTGATTTATCAAAAAAAAAATGTATAGCTTAGCGACAGAAATGTTTGTACCAAATTGATTTTTGTCCTTTACCATATATTCAAAAAATTATGTCAGCATGGACAGTATATGTAAATGTGATACTGAGTCAATATGCTGAGTCAAGCAACAATATGTATATTGAGTATATGCAGTCATGACAATACTGATTACTTTCTCATAAATATGCTACATTGAAAAAAGCTTAGTGTTCATCCCATTGGGCCCTTGAGCAAGACCCATAAGTCCAGCTGCTCTAGGCAGTGTCACCAACTTTGGTCAGCTGACTGGTGTGAGATTTTCAATTCCAGACAAGTCTGCACACTCATTTACATTTATGCAACAGTTTTAGGAAGGCGTAAACAGTCTAAGGTTTGCAAACTAACACAAGGCTTTTGATGTAGCTAATTTTAGGTTTATAAAGGAACATTATAGATTTGCCGTAACATTTCTTGCGGGAGTGTGAGAGTCTGAAAGCATGAGTGTCACGCCAGATGTGTCGCTGTCTAGGGGTACTGGCTGACCTTGCGTTCGGAGGAGTGTGCAGTGATTTATCCAAAAAAAACATATATAGCTACAACAGGCAATTTTAAAACAAAACTAATTTTTGTTTTTTGCTCTCTCTTACCTCCACAAAGATGGGCTTGTTTTCCGAGATGGTGAGGAAGGGCTGAGGTAATGTGTAGTAGAAAAGGTCTGTGTTGTAAAGCTCCATGTTGAATGTTATGTTGTTCATAGGGTCCTTGTGGCGGCCATGAGAGGGAAATGGGGCTAAAGGCCCCTTGTTGTTTCTGTATGTGCAGTTAAACTATGGGAGAGATGAAATACCGGCCATCACACAGTACCACAGCACAGCACTTACACTGGGCTGTCATTCATTTCAAGATAACTGAGGTTACCAGCTTACCAGGATGGAAAATATTGGTTCCATGGGTTCTGTAGTTATGTCCTCATAATCAAATGGCCAGCCACTTCCCCCCTCGGGCTGCAACTGGCCAATAAGAATCTGCCAATCACGAAAGGAGAGAAATGTGTAGAAGGACCTGATGTGATGTGATGTGCAGTATCAGAAAAGCTTTTATTCCCACAAAAGTATCTATGCAACACTCTTTTTCAAATAACATATTCAGAGACGATAAATTCCTCACAACATCACATCTTCTAAAAAATACACGGCGAGACAAAAAAACCAGCATTATCCAAAACTGTGTTACTGGGTCCATAAAATGTACCATATGAACAGAAACCTGCCAAAATTTTACATACTGTACCAGGATTATATCCAAGCATGTCAAGAACAGGACCCAAAGCTTCCTATATTACTCAGATACTCAGATCTAAAAACAAGCAGATTGCCTTTTTTTTTACTTACTGTGTTAAAGTAGATTACCACTGGGCTTGGGAAAAAAGGGTACTTGGTGGTTTGGCAACCTGTAAGGAGTGTTTCCAGGATGTAGTGAGTAGCGTTAGACTTTGCATTACAGTCAGGATCCTGCAGAGTAAGTTTGACCTTTGAATACCCGTTAGCCTGAGGGAGAGACAGGAAGATCAAGCAAAACACACATTGTTTGGGAAATGGACAATTTCAAAGTGAAAATGAAGTGCAAGAAAAATCACTAATATTTGATATGCTTATAGCGGAAATGAAGAAGATCTGCAGCCAAGGACAGATAACGATCAGTGAAGAGATGGGATTGTGGCTCAATATGAAGAAAACAAAGGTTATAACTAAAGGATCAGCAGCTAACTTAGCGTTGAAAGTCAAGACATACTGTAGATGCTATGGACAGCTTTGGCCTCCTTGGAACAATCAACAACAATACAGTATGTGATCCAGCAGGTAAGAGATATTTCACAGACTATGCAGTATTATAAAAAACATGAAATAGTTATCATACCATTGTTATGGTTATCCAGCTAGTTCTACAACTTTTTAATGTGTAGCGTTGATTATGACATTTTGTAATTGAGGAGATATACTGTTGTATTATATACTGTAGGTATGTGAGAATTGTTCCAACCGTGCATTGCTTTCTATGCATATTTCATTTTTGTATTCATTAAACAGTAGTCATAACAGGTTACAATATGAATAAGAATATGAACGTGATACTTATTGCTGTCCTAATAAGTGGCATCTAGATTAAAACACATGGCTGTCACCTGCAGGCCCTCTTTGTCCATGATCACCACCATCCTGTGCTCCTCACAAAGCACACTCAGCCCAACCCTGAAGGCGGCCTCGTGATCCACGGCAGGCCAAGGTCTCTCCTTGACAGATGCGGGTAGGAAGAGATGCGGTACCCTATGCTGGGGGGCGGAGCTTGGGTAGGGTTCATAACGGTGAAGGACAGCCAGCTGTGGGCTTAACGTGCTCTTCAAAGGATCTGCAACCTCATCTATAAGTGACAAATCACTCATTAACCCCCCCCCCCCCCCCCTTGATTCAGGGAATTCATTGGGGGAATTAACTCATTAACATTAACTCAGTACCTTTAAAATATATTTTTTTTATTTTATATATATATTAAAAATATATATTGCATTTTTAATTTAAATATTATTTTTTTTGCAGTTTTTTATTACAATTTATGAAGCATTTAGACTGAGATGTTATCATATACGTACCTAATTCCCTCAACCACAATGTAAAGTGATTGGCTACTTCTGTGCTAGTGAATGAGGTGACGGGACTGTAGTTATGCTCCTCAGCCCACTGCATTAGGAGCTGGGGTAGAGAAGGAACATCCTGCCTGCTGATCTTGGAAATCAGCGTTTCAGTGTCAGAATCCAGCGTTACACTGTCTGGGGTCTGAGATAGAGGTAGAGGACACCAAGCGTTAATGAGAGAAGATAAAACAGATAAGAGAACACTGAAACATCCATCCACCTTCCAAACACTTATCCTGTCAAGGTAGCCTGGGGCTGATTTAGGTCAGCTCAGGGCGTAAGATTATAGTGCAATATGTAGCTTTGAACAAATGCACTTGATGAAATTTTAATATGTTAAAGTATCATATTAATTGCATACATTTATTTAGCAGATGGCTGTTATCCAAAGTCATGGACAGTTGAGAATACAGGGTCAGACAGACCCTGGAGCAATTAGGGGTTAAGGGCCTTGCTAAAGGACCCAGCTGTAACATCACTCTGCCGGCCATGGGATTTGGACCAGCGCCACAGAGTCCCCAACCCAGGGATCCAATCACCACCACAACAAGCATTTCAAATGCAATTCGTTTGTGAATGTACAAATAGCTGCCAAATTATAGGAAACAGTAAAGGACAATTAAAAGCAAATGTGATTATTGGAATTTTAAAAAAGATGAGGTGTCCATTGTTTCAACCATAATGGCTAGCTTGTGGCTATATGGTGAAGAACTAAGAAAGACATGTTTGATGTTTCTGCTTCCATTCACGTGCATTTTTTCATTGTCTCATTTATGTTTTAGGGTCTACCATTACGCACCATATGCAGAATGCCCTGTTCCTATTTGTGCTGTGCATTGGATAACCCCCCCACCCCCCTCCTTAGTCAATGCATTTTAGCTGTAATTGGAACCCCGAAACTGAAACCCAGATAATAAAAAGATGGGGCATGTTACAGTTTACCAAGATTTTCAGCTTGCTCATGATGCCTCGAGATCGGATCACCCAGTGGACTGGCTTCTCACACTTCAGGATGAGTACCACATCATGGTGAGTGAGCTTATCTTTGTCCAGTACTTTAATATCCACAGTCACATCTTTTTGAAATGTACTACTGAAAAAAAGAGGAAAAAAATACAGATATATACCCCGTAGAAAAAAAAAATATGTTGGGGAAAAAAAATAAATTTTAGGTCCAGAGAGTACAAATCCAGACCAAGGTTTTGTTTCAACCAACCACTTGAGTGCTCTGTGACTGTGACTCTTTATATTCAACTTATTGGTTGAAACAAAATTTTGGTCTGGATTTGTACATTCTGAACCTGAACTTTCCACCGCTGAGCCCAAGGGGGCGTCCTTCACTTATGCTGGCAGACTAGAAGCCAACTGCCAACTGAAGGATCTGCTACAAGGCCGGCATTATGTGATCTCGGTGTAGTCTGTGAACTATTTATTTATCAGTTAATAGCTAGAAAAGCTGTGTTTACCTGTTGGGGTCTGGGGCCTGTAATATGATGATGTGGATTTCATGATTATGGGCTCGGTATGGCAGAACACAGCCTTTGGATGTCTGTAGATAACCAGTCAGGCAGTTTTGAGATCGGAATTTCTTCACAATCTTGCAGGTCTCGGAAGACATGGAATCTGAAAGAATATGGACGTTATATTTTTCATAGTCTGTTATATCCTACCAACTCTAAAATCATTAATCATATTAACATTATAATCATTGTTTTAATGTTTTAGTTTTATTTTGTGAACTATTTCCTCAAAACCTTAAAGACTGGATATAAGGGCAAGAGCTCAGCACACAGTCCATCCACTCATTAACCGTAATTCATCCATCTCAGAAAACAGCAGGACTTCCTCCTACAGTATGTTAAATTACAGATAATCAAACTATTTAATCTCAGTCTACAGCAGGGGTATGTAACCCCTGCGGCTACAGTAGGACAGAAAAAAAGAATTTTTTGCCAAAAGTATGGCCAACATACCTTCACCAACTTTCATATAGATATTTTTGGCAGCTTTGATTTCAGAGAAGGAAGTGACCGCTTTGTACTTCCTCTTTGCCCAGGTAACAAGGCGTTGTTTGCCACGTGGCAAGTTTTCTGCAAGTACGTTGCTGAAAGCTGAAAAATTTCCCACCTCAAACAGAACCTCTGATCTTTTTGATATCTGCAGAAACACAGTGATAGAAAATAAAAACAGAAACTTGTTGAGCCATGCTTCACTTTTGCTGTTAATGCCGTGCACAGTTGGACTTCAGATTTAAACTGCCATGAATCCTGATAGTAAGTAATCATTTTTGTTTAATTGTATTGCAGTTGTGATTTTTATTAACTATGATTTCAAATAGAACCAGTTCACAAATTTTATTTACTTTGTGATATAAACCTAAATAAGGGTCACCGGGAAATTGTGAAGCAGGAAATTTTATAAGGACATTTTTTTGTGAGTTGCATCACAGACTTTGCATTTGTTTTTCAATAAGATAATGACCCTAAGCACACCTGAAGGTTGTAAGGATTATTTTGTGAACAAGGAAAGAGATGGAGTGCTGTGGCA